>NC_081824.1:46216547-46527381 GCF_030867095.1 Alligator mississippiensis
TGCCCAATATAGGCCATATATTTTATAGTCATGCTCAGTGTTGGCTGAATTTAATTTAATAGTTGGTTTTCATATCTGAGCAAATGCTGTTTTGGCAGCAATATAATGATAGATAATGGATTTAATGAGGATTCCTCATATGCAAATGTAAGAATAGGGGCTTTTTTCCCCATGCTGGTTGAAAGAAAAAACTTCATCTTGTATTTGAGTAAATATGGTAATCCTACCAGTGCTAATAGCTTTTCCCTGATATGTAAGAGAAGCAGAATTTATTGCTATGTTTACTGCATGAAAAAAGGAATGTTTATGTGATACAAACTGCTACTGCAAAACTTAATAACCAGCAATATATGTATATGCACAAATGTAAATATATATCTACACACATATATACATTGCATTTAAGTAAATTGTTTTTGTGTGCTTTTGTGCATTGTGACTCATGATTCACAAATCCAATTCACAACTTATTATTTCCCATTAAATTAGTGCTTTCCATATGTTATCTCCAAGGCAATGCCTACAACCTACTCACTGCGGTAAAAAAAATCTTAAATCAAGAACATACTGTACTGGGATTTAAAAAATATCTCAAATGAAATTATTCTATTATAGGGCATTTTATAGTTTAATCCTGTTTCAAGAGTCTAATGCAATTTATTTTCTTTTTGGGTACTTTATTTTTAGACTGTAGCTATTATACCTTAGTACGTTATATTTTGTGATACTACACTGACTTTCTAATATAAAAAAAAAGCAATTACAATTGGTGGGAAACAGTGTTGTAAGGCTAGTGTCAAGTTAGTAATTGTTAAGTGCAGTTAAAATAGGAGCAGATGCACATTAAACCAGTTTAGTACGTGTTAAGTGCCCTTGTGGTATTGCAAAGTTGTTCCCTTTCAGGCGAGGGATATCTCCTAATATACCAAATGTAATACCACACAGCATTCCCATGATTTTCAACTATTGCAAGTGAACAAGCACCACAGGTTTGTCAACTCAAGGAAAACTTTGTATTAAGAATCTGTAAACTTTTTTACTAACAACCGAACTCTTTACTGACACAGGTCTCTGCTGACATATGTTTTACATATTGTATATGTAACCCTTCCACCAGGTCCTGGACAAGGTCTGAGTTCAAATTTAGGATTTAATGCCAACCACAGTAAAAAAGTTTAGTTGTAAGTAAAAAGTCTATAACTCCTTAGTGTCACAGGCAGAACAGCATATGGCTAGGGGAAAGGTGTTATGGGCTACAATTTTTTTATGGACTTAATGGATAGGATACTTTCAGCTTTGTTTTTTACAGATTGTCTGTAAATGTATGAACATTTATGAAAGTCTGGCAACTCTGATGTGACATCACCCTAATATAGGGTAATTTTGTACTTCTGTTAGGTAAGTAAGTAAATAAACCAAGCCATTTTTATAATTATTTTTGATGGGCTAACACATTCTACCTTTATTGTGCATATGGTCAGAATCTGCATTGGAATATACAGCATTGATCCTTATTAATTAAAATGGGAACCAGGCACACGTGTGTGTGTACTGGTCATTAGAATCATAAATTTGGGCATGATTAACTTGCCTTTTTATAGAAACTGCATCATGGAATTATTCATTGCAATTCTTCAAAATGCAAAAATTTGATACAATCTGAAACATATTTTCCATAAATATTTACCATTTTTATATTTGCAAAATAGTCAATATTTTCATTAAAAATTATACTGAGACAGGCTCTCAGAGTTAGTTAATTAGAAGGAAAAAGTAAAAGTTCCTGGGAGTTTGGTTTTGTTTTGTGTAATATACCTTGTCCTAGAATACTTACTTAGGTAAAATCTCAGTGAAGTCAGCACAGAGTTTGCTTGAGTGAATTAGATGCTTTTGTTATATCTTACTAGTCATGAGGGCCTAGTCCACTAATAGTTTTACAGGGGTCGGACACAGGTTCTAGGAATTCTGATCCAACCAAATTTCATCAACATATAGGGAATGGATGTTAATACCATATCAAATAGGAGTAGGTTAGGAGCTCTGCAGTGAATAGGGCTAGATTTAAGTATTCTGGATCAATAAGACACAACACAGAACAATTTCATTGGCCCCCAAAGCCTTTTATGACTGTAAAACATCTGCAGCTGGGCTGTGATCAGTTCATGGACTGTGGCTGAGCAGGTTTTTGTACTGTAGGCACTCCCAGTTCTCCACCTAATTGCTTCATTTTGTCCAACTGAACAGCTAACTACAGTGACCTGCATTGGCAGTGCGGGACAGAAGTAATTCTGTATCTCATCATCTATCTATGATTAAGATACACTCTTTCATTTCTTCATTAGCACTTTGATCTTTGGTGTTGGTGGTGGTCTTCCCCTGTAGGCAAAATTTACATTATATAGTTGATCTTTCCTCACCACAGTAGAGATTTGTTTAGAAAAAGCCAGTGTGTGTTCTGAAAACTGGAAACAAAAATATTTTTTTTAAAAATCCCTCACTGTTACATTTTTATCATCTCTTGGCATGATGTGCTGGCAGAGACACACTGAATAAAATATAAACCAATAAGTAATGAAGAGTTACACCAGTCAGAACTAATTATAGAGTTATGAGTTACATAAATCAATATAGATAATAGAATCTATTTTCCTGTAGTAAGCTGATATATTTGCAATAGATATATATATAATGCCTTTTATATTAGCAATCAATAAATGTATTATCAAGGTCAACTTTTTTTGTCAATATTTCTCAACAGTTTACAGATAAATCCAGCCAGTTTGCTTGTCAAAATAATAAAGTGAACTTTTGCCATTCTATGCTTTTTCCACTCACAATACTTAATTATATAGCAATGAAATTCCAATTCTTTTTTAACAATGTTTGAAATAATTCGAAAAACTCTTGACTCTTGAGTTTTGTGGAGAAACCCAAGAAGTAACGATTATATTTAACCTAATCATTTTAGGAAAAACCATGTCATTTTAATATTTAGTGGTTAGAAATCACCCTGAAAACTGGGACAAATATTAAATTGCACTGGCACAGAGAAGACACCTCTATATATGCAAATGGTGTGCCTGAATATACTTCAGTGCAGTTCACACCAGAGTTTTTTGCTCCTGGATGCAGTGTTTACATGCATGCTCGTGACTGCAGCATGTTGGGCCCAGGCAGTGAAGCCCCAGCTGGCAAGGGCTCCAGGGGGCCAGCCTGCCAGCCTGGAGCTGCTCCCTCCTAGCTCAGTGTGCTGCGGAGGGGCTGGCTAGGGCACAAGGATGCTTCAATAGAGGGCTAGCCTGCAGCAATCACCCTCTGCATATGTGTTATGACAGAGTAAATAATTCCACCATAGGATAGTACTTGTGTCAGGAAGTACAAGTTTACAGCAGAGTTAATTAGTTTACTCTGGCTTAATAGTGCCACACCTGTAAACAGCGATGCTTTACTGTAGAGCTACTTAGTCAACTCCACAGTAAAGCACAAGTGTAAATGCCCCAAACTAAGTCACCTTCCTTTACTCTTAAGTCGGCCCTTCAACACTGCTTAATTTAGTGTAGTTATTACATCAAAGCCCAAGTACTTGATGTCTCAGTATATGAATCAAAAAATGGCATTAATCTTTTTTTGCTGCAATACAGAATTGAAATTTTGGTTATAATTTTTGTTTGTTATTTCTCCTTTATCTCCATTGACATTATTCATCCTACATTTTTCTTTCCTATTCTGTATTTCTTTTTGTTATAAGCTTTTATTTTCCCAAACTTGAATCTCAACTATTTTCTTTCTGCCACATTTCTAATGTTCCTTTTTTCCCTTTGCATGGTATCTCTGACATTGAACTTTCCAAATCCATCAAATTGAGTGTCATTAGTAAATGCCAATAAATACTACTTACTTCTATTTTAGTATTGAAATTAAATATATTCACATAAACAAGAAAAATAACTTCACATTAACAACACAATATAGTTTTCCCAAAGACTGCCCAGAATTATGAAGGCTTCTGCCAGGCCATAATATTTAAGGATTACTAGGATGGGCCAGTCATAAAATTTACAGCTGTCAAAACAGTGATAGGTGACACCCCAAAACAATATTATTATGAAACTATTAGTGTTTCCAGCCATTTAAGATACCTACTACAAAAAAAACAGAAACCACACTGTAGCTATGTAGCAGTACATACTCCTCCTCCCTCCACCAGGAGACAAAGACATAAATACTATAACTAATAAATACAACCTACAAAATATTTCTACATTAAGTCTTTTTCTATGAAGACTTGAAGTTCAGGGAAAATCTGATGAAAATCTGTCATCTCTTAAATTTCATGGACTTTTTATATATTCCTATGAAGACATTCCAAACATCCTTTTCTAAACTTTCTTTTTAAGGGACATATTTGAAGATATGTTTTAGATGTTTTGTTTTATATCTGTGTATCTGTATGTGTGTGTGTCCCATAAAAATGGGAGTCTGGATTGTGAAAATACCTAAAGGACTGTTTGGCTTCAACTATGAAGAAAAAAAAAAAAAGAAAAAAATCATAGAGAGTTAGGAGCTGTGGATTTAACAGGTGTCAGCTATTCCATGGTAATTCGTCATCTTCATGCTGTTACCCTATAATAAGAGAAAGCTAAATCTGAGGAATCTACTGCAGTTTTGCTTTCATCTGCCATGGGGTAAATGTATGTACACTTAAAGTTATCATGGAGCATCTAATGTATGGTTAGGCCCTACTTCCTCTAAATTTCTTTATCTATATCCTCAGTAATATAATTTCACAGAGCTTTATCTCAGATTGAATTTTATTAGTAAATGTTGAGAATCATTAACCAAAAGATGACAAAGCCATAAGGGAAATACAGAATGCCCGAGCGAGAGACTAACATAAGAGGGATGGGGTTGAGGAGGGGAATGCAACTAGGTTACAGAAAAGCTACTACACACTCTCATATACTGTATATGACAAGGGCATGTTTGTTGACTCTGAAGCGTCATTCTTACAAGACTTTCCTCAATTTGGTGAACCTAATCAAACTGAGTAACTTGCTGCCAGGAGCAAGATAAGTACACAGTGGGTGCATCTACATGAGACATTTACTGTGGAGCTACTTAGCTCCACAGTAAATGTCTCAGCATCTACATATGTGCCCCATTAGGATGCAGGAAACTAATAACTCTGCAGCAGGGTAGTACAAGTAAATACAAGTACTACCCTGCTGCAGAGATTTTTCATGCCTAGCAGCACACGTGTAGACACTGACCCAAATGGCTGGGGCATAAGGGTGCTTCAGTGCAGAGGTTGCCTGGTAGCTAACCTGCACTGGAGCACCCTAATGCCACAGCTAACCCCACTGCAGCACACTGATCTAGGTTGGAGCAGCCCTGGGCTGGCAGGCTGAGCACCCCCAGCTCCCCTGCCAGCTGAGACTGCTCTGACCAGGCTCAATGTGCTGCAGTCCAGGCTCGTGTACACTTGGGAGCTTGCCAGGAGCAATAAATTCCAGACCAATAAGCTCTGGAGTTTATTGCTGCACATTAATGTCATGCATAGATGCACCCAGTCACTCATAGATTTCTCTTTTTTTTTTTTTTGCAACTGTTAAATTAGCTGTAAAGTGTGCTAACTAGCTTTTTGTTGAGCCTACAGTATTTGTGCATTAGTGTTGTATTTGCCAAATAGTTTTGCCTAGATTTTTTGGAGGAGGAGGAGGAAGAAGGAGCTTTGCCTGGATCTCACAACTTTTGGTGGTGCCCTTTTGCCCAGTAGCTCAAGGATTAAAGTAGTCATACAGTATGTGAGAAACCAGCTTCAATGCCCTTCTATGCCCAAATGGCATAGAAACCACATTTTGTAGAGTAGTGCTTTAACAGCCAGGTTATGAGATATTCAGGGAGTTGGGATGTGTGTACTCAGTCCCTTCTATTGACAGTTTTCCTGTTTGTAAAATAATACAACTCCAAAATGCTGTAGAGCCTGGTGGCTAGGACACTCCATAGAATATGTGTGTTGAATCCCATCAACAGAGGAGGAAACTAAACCAGGATCTCCCACATCTAAGGAGTGGGAGCTGGGTAAAAGGAGGCTACAATGTTCATAAAGACTAACCTAGCTTTTGCATGCAGACACATGACATATTTATTCTGGAGGACTTTACTTGAGATTATACTCCACAGTAAAATTACTCTGTAATAAAGAGTGGACAAATGCACAGACTTCTAAACTGGTTGTCCAAAGTAGGCGCTATGAAAGCCCTAGCAACTGAATGGCTGGGGGACTGGGTTTGTAGTGATCAAATATCTACCTAGGATTGAAATGAGAATGGTGGTAGAAATATGACACAAATACCAGAATAATTTTCTCCAAAGAAAATTAACTTCTGAATTTATTATATATTTATTTAAGCAAAGAATAGTATTCACTGGGCGCATGGACATATGCAATTAATATGACTGAATAAACTGGAGCAATTTGTGCCACAGTAAACTACTTCCAAGTACAACCTATTCAAGTGTACCTGGGACACCAGCAAATTGAGTCAGAGAAGAGCGGTTTAGGGCAGAGCTGCTACTACCCTGGTCTGCCCCCTGCTGCAGCCAGAGGGAGCTCCAGACTCTGGCGGCAGCTGCCTGGGTGGTAGCCCTGACCTGGCAGGGGCATGGGGGTCAGTCCTGGGCTCTGGCTGTCAGTGGAAGTGTGGTCTGGAGTCCGGAGGGAGAGGGGAGCCGGAGGGCAGCCCTTGTCTAGCAGGGTCCACGGGGTGTCAGGCATGAGCAGCAGGTAGTTGTGTTGGGGAGTGGAGGGCCATGAGGCTCCTGCAGCTGCCAAGCTATGTGGCTCAGTGGCAAGCAGAAGTGTGGCACCCTGCTGCCTGCCAGGTACAATTTACCCCTGGCCCAACATCTACACATGCATTGCTGAGCAGTAAATAATTCCACAGTAAGACAGTACTTGTATTTAGAAGTACTACCCTACTGCCAAGTTTATTAGTTTCCTGCAGCTTAATAGCACTGCTCTTTTAGATGCAAGAATTTTAATGTGGAGCTAATTAGGTAACTCCACATTAAATGTCTCGCGTAGATGTGCCCACTCTGGAGGAAATGTGATTCATGTTGGGTGTGTCTACATGAGATACTGACTGTGCAGTAGCCAAATAATACTGCTCAGTAGCATGCCACAGCACTAATAACGCTAGTATTATTAGGTTATTGAGCAGTAGCATCACTTAAAAGATGTTCACTGGTGCTACTGTGCAGTAAGTCCGGTTACTGTGCAGTAGCGTCTTGTGTAGACACACCACCTGAGTTCTCAAAACCTTTCCTTTGCAGTAAATTGAAATGTTCTAGAGGACTTGTAGCATGTCCACACCCTGTCTTTTCCTTCACTTTTTTTTCCAAGTGCCAAAACAAAAATTTCATTTCAAGTCAAATACAATGTTGTATGTTTGATAAAGAATTTGAATTTGTTTCATTTCTGTAGTGGAAATTGATTTTTTGTTCATTTGCTTAAATTATGTTTAAGTCAATAATTTACACAATCCTCGACATTATGAAAATATTCAGAACTCACTATGGTACTAATGATCAAAGATAATTCATTAGTTGTGGATGGAATATGTACATTTATTTTAATCAATATTAATTCACAATTAATAAATGGATAGCTGAAAAGGCATGTTAATGAAGACATAAAGTAAGTCTTTTTGAAACTTAAAATTACATTGCTAAACAACCTTTATGTAATGCTGAATTATGATTAGTCAGGTTTAAAATTGGGGGCAAGTTGTAGGACACTACCAAAAGTATTTATATAACCTCTGATCAATGGCAACTTTAAAATGTAAATTAAATTCCAATTTCAAACACAATTACTGTGTCAATTAAGCCATTATCTAACTAATGCTATACATGATATCTCATTTAAGTGAACTTATATAACAATGTTCATTCATCTCTTCATTCAAATGAAATTCTCACTTAACCAAGTAAACCCATACTGGTCCTAATAACTTCAAAAGTTGTTTAAATATGGAGGTTGAAAAGTAAAAGAATCAAGTTTGTTAATAAGGTAGAGAAACCAATATATCAAGAATTAATGTAGTTTAGCTATGAATATCAACAACAGTGATGGACAAATTATGAGTGACAGTTTGCTTAAGACAATAACAACAAGAACAAAATGACAATCAACATGCTATATAACAATTTGAGTCATTTATTGATGCTAATTAACTACAAATAACTAAACTATAAAAAGGAAGGCAAACAGCCAGCAAAGGGGAAAGAAAGAAAGAAAGAAAGAAAGAAAGAAAGAAAGAAAGAAAGAAAGAAAGAAAGAAAGAAAGAAAGAAAGAATTTGCGAAAGAAAGAAAGAAAGAACGCTTCACGAATTTAGAAAGAAAGAAAGAAAGAATTTCTCCTTGTTAGTTCACTCACCCCAAGTCACCAAACCTGGGACTTGAACTCAGATCTCCAATGCAGTAGGCAGGAACACTGCTTCAGTAATTTCTGTCAGTCATAACTTGCCATAATTATCTACTCTGTAAAACTGCTGCCGTAATTTGAAATGCCTCCTTCCAGATCTAATCGGCAGACTAATGTAATGGCTCGAGTAAGAACCAGGAATGTAGATCTTGCCATTATGTCAGATTCGCTTGGATTTTAATGTAATATTCCCCCAGGAAGACTCATGATTTAATTAAAAACATTGTGTTTCAGTGACCAGCACCTGCAGCATCACTTAGTGTGTGAATCTTGATTCCCTGGAGTGAACTGCCGCTGACCTTTTTGATTTCCATTTAGCAATCACTTTACAGATAAAATTACAACCTTAAATGTACTTCTATGGCTTCAGTCCTTAAAGCTTTTTTTTTTTTTTCAAAGCAGAGTCCAAAAATCCGAATGAGTTCTTTTTCTTCTCTGCTCAAAATACTGCTGCTGAACCAAATACAAATAGTAGAGATCAAAGTCACCAATGATTTAGAAACTGCTAACTGTTTCAAGGAACATAAACACTTCTGAACAGGGGTATATAGAGCAGCTACATTAGATCTAAGAGCAACTGTTACAAGAAATGATTACTAAGGGTTCATACAGACGTTTGGGGAGGTATGAGGGAGATTAGAAGAAGGTTAGATTTTGTGAAAAATGGCCAACCAATCTAACTTAGTTTGCCCAAGTATGGACCTTGCACTTAGAACCCTAGTTAGAATGATCTAAGTGTGAGGTGCACAAAAGTCAGGACAGTTAGATTCATTTAAAAATGGCAGACCCAATCTGAGATAACTGTACCTCTGAGGTAGTCTAACTTATATCAGTTCTGGTGAGCCTAACCTAACCAAAGTTTTGTACAGTGCAACCCTGGGACTGGGAAAGCCCAACCACTGGCCCCAGCCTGGCAGGTGCACTTTTCCTATCCATCACTCTGGCACTGGGTTATTTTTAGCTCCCTGGCCCTTCAACCCTCCCTAGGTGGACAATCCCCCTACCCCGACCATGAACCAGCCAGTCCCCACTGAGTTGGCCACACACCTCATCCCACAAGCTGCTCCTGCCGCTGGTTTTACGGGTGTTTGCTGGTGCTGGGACCTGATTGAAGTAAGCTGGGGTAGGTAGGATGAGGAGGGAATTGGTTCACCATGGGGGTTGTTCATCTGGGGATGGGAAAGGTTGAAGGGTTAAAAATAACCCTTGGTACCAGAGGTTGGAGGAAAGAGTCCCCCCCCATCCCCCAAGTCCACCCCCCTGCAGACTCCACTAGCCCCCCTGATCCTAACAAACACTCCTGGACCCAATCAACCCTCCCATGGACCCTGCTTCCTTCCCTGATCCCCCTGTAGCCACTGCTTGCTCCCCCCAACACAGACCCTGCTTGCCCCTCTGATCCTCCCTGATCCTCTCCATTCTCCCAATCCCCCATAGACCCTGATACCTCCCCTGATCCTGCCCCGGATCTACTTTCCTCCTGATGCCCCCAACCCCCCCCCATTAACTCCCCCCATCCTGAATTACCTTAGATTAGGTGCTCGTTTTTATCTTGATCTAACTTCCCTGAATGTCTGCACATACCTAATACCTAATAGTACTGCATTATAACAGAACATTCTTCAGTGGAAAATATGCAGTAAAAGGCAGTATTTCCACTTCCAGCTAGATAATCAGTAAGGTGCTTTGTCTAGTTCCTTGTTACATGCAGGAAACAACTTGAGATGGAGAGCGGCCCTATCTAGGCAATATTCCAGAGCATGAAAAAATGGCAGTGTGAGAATATGAATTCTTGTCTCATTAAGGAGAGGTGACTTCTGAAAAATAGTATAACATTTTCATTTAGAAAGAAACAATTGTTTTATCACCTTAGATCCTTGAACAAAAATGTTTGGAAGTGATCCTGCTTCTGATTGCTGCTGATTTTGGCAAGCTCCTCACTGGTCATGCAGAGACCTTTCCTTTTACTCTTGGACCTATTGAGCTGAGCTGTTTCTTTCAGATGCTGTTCCATGACAGCCAGGAGACATCTTTAGGCCAGGTACCCTCTATACAATTAACTCCCTCTTGATTACTATCAGGAAAAACTTCATTTTCTGTCCTCCATTCTTGATGCATTTCAGTGTCTGAATGGGAATGGCATCATCCCACTGAATTTAGTATTTGACAAATGACATCCGGGTGTGACAAGCACTTTTTGAAGTGGTACAGAATAATCAAAAAATAAGATAGAAGAATCCTTTAGAGGCCATCTGAAGCCTGGATCATCCCTGTCTCAACCATCTCATCCATGTGATTGTCCACCCTGCTCTTAATCTGATGCAAATCAGGAATCCATTCTAGTTGGTAACCATTGTCCTAGTGCTAGAAAATTCTTCCCAATATCAAACCAAAATTTCTCAGGACTCCTGCTCTTGCTCCTTGTGCTCTTCTCCCATAGACACCGAAAATAGTCTATCATCATCTTCTTTCTAGCCACTCTTCAGGTATTTAAAGACTATTATCAAATCTCTCCTCAGTCTTCTCTTCTCCAAACTAAATAATCCCATTTTCAACCTTTCCCTGGAAGATATGTTCCCTAGACCTCTAATCTTTTTTCCTCACTCTCCTGTGTTCTCTTTCTCTATCTTTTTTGAGTGTAGTCCCAAAAACTTGATGCAGAATTTCAAGTGATGTTTCACCAGCCATGAATAGAGCAAAAGAATCACTTTCTGTGACTTGCATACCACACTTCTGTTAACACATTCCAGTATGCTATCAGCTTTTTTTTTTTGCAACACTGGCACACTGTTGACTTACATTCAGCTTGTGATCCACCTTAATTCCCATGTACTTTCCTACAATGCTGCAGCCTAACAGGTCTGTATTTGTGCATTTGGTTATTCCATCCTAAGTGAAGTGCTTTGCACTTGTCTGTATTCAATTTCATTTGATTAATATCAGGCCATTTCTTCAGTTTACCAAAGTAATTTTGAATCCGAGTCCTGCTCTCTGAAGAGCCTGCTACCCAGTAGGGCTGTGTGACGCTTCGGTAGCTGATTCAATTCGAATGAGATATGGCCCGATTTGGCAGCTGAATCTCTGAATCCAAATCAAATTGGGAAACCAATTAAAAGGTCCGAATCAAATCAGAAGCCCCTGAATCCATAAAAGATTTGGTGCCAATTTGGAGATTCTGACATAGACTAAACAGGCAGCAGTCCTCACTGTGCCGGACAGCGCCTCCAGCTGGTAAGTCTGTTGTGGTTGGAGGAGCAGGGGAGCAGGGTGCAGATCAACAAGGGTGGGATTGGGGCACAGTCACTCAGCTGGGGCCAGCACAAGACTGAACCACTGTGGTGCTTCCAGATGAGTGGTGAACAGGGGTGGGAGCCAGCCTGGCCTCCCTGCACCTCTCCTGGACAAGCAGCGGCTTCACCTCAACTGGGTGAGCAGCAGCAGGGGAAAGGGAGAGTGTGCAACCAGATTGGGATGGGGCAGGTGGCAGAGCAGGGGCTATGGAGGGGCTACAGTGAGTTTTTGGGTGGCACATGCCCTTCCCATACCCTGCTGCTGCTTGACCAGCTGGACCAAAGCCGCTGCTTGTCCGTGAGCCATGGGCAGGGCAGGACAGCTCCTGCTGCTGCACACAGCTTTCCAGAGGCAGCACAGGGGCTCAGTCTTGTGCTAGCCCCACACTGGATGGGCCAGCTGTGGGAGGGGTATAGCCCCCACTCTCAGTGCTTTCCGCCTTTTGTCCAGCACAACTTTGAGCACAGCCATGGCTCCATCTGCCCCACAGAGTGCAGCCTGGTGGCGGGTGGTTGGGGCTAACCTTCCGGAGTGCTCCCAGCCCAGTCCACCCCATGCAGATCTGAGGGCACATGCCCACTCCCATGTCCTCCCAAACTGGTGGCACACAGCAGCACACAGTGGCAGAAGCCCCTTTCCCCAAGTCCCATGTTCCCTCCAATCACCCCAGCTGAGCAGCTTATCTCAGCCCCAGCCCCAATCCCTCCCTTGCTGTGGGGTGTTAATCTGATCCTCCCCCCACATCCCTTCCCTCCCCCATTCACCTACCACTACAGAATTACCAGCTAGAGGCAGCTGTGTCCAACATTGAGGACTGCTGCCTGTTTAGTCTATGGTTGAATCTCTGAAGTGGTACCAAATCTTCACATCCAGTTAGGCCAAATTGAATTGGGACAGCGATTCGAATCACCAAATTGAATCACTGTCCCTTCAAATTGGCCAAATCCATATCTGAATCAAATACTTGCCACTTCGCAGAGGCCTGCTACCCAGGTTGGTGTCAGCTACAGATTTACTAAGTATGCACTCAGTTCCATTTTCCAGTGGTTTATGGAGACATTAAATAGTCCCATACACAAGGCACACACATGGGAAAACCCACTTGAAACCTTCTCCCAGTTTGATATAGAGCCATTGCTGATTTTGCTTTGAACATAATGATTCAACTAGCAGTACACCCATCTGTTGGCTGTTCTTAATTACCTTGCTATCATCTAACTGCATGGAAATAGGCTCTTAGATAGGGTGACCAGACATCTCAGTTTAGCCAGGACAGTCCTGGATTTCATAGGCCATCCCAGCTTCTTGGTCAGTTGGTGAAAAATGAAGCAGAAGTCCTGGACTGGGGCTACCCTACCCATATGTGCCCAGCCCAGCTCCTCCTCTGCAGCAGCTGGAGTGTGGGGGCTAGAGCGTGGGGGATTTGCATTGCTCCTCTTGCTGGGGCAGGGGTTGGTCAGGGCAGGGCAGGATGGGGCAGCAGGGCTGGGACAGGGGCTTAGGCACTACCACAGTGTGACTCATCATGGCCACCTACCACTGGCAGCCTTGTGCCCTGCTACTGTGGCTGCTGCTGAGGCCCCAGCTGTGCATGGTGACCCAGGCAGTTGCCAGTGGTGGGGAGATGCTGTGTGTCTACACAGTGCAGGCTAGGGGAACCCAGGGACACTGCACAGGAGCTGCTCCTATGGGCCTCCACACTGTTCCACCCAACTCTGCTGTCAAGGCTCCTGGGAGATGTGGGGTCAGGGCTAGGAAAGTTCACCCATTTGTGTAAATGCAGTGGACAGACCCCTCACTGCTGCCTTCCAACAGTGTGAATGTGGGTCTACATGTGTGCATCTGTGTGTGTGTCTGACCCCACCTCCCCAGCTTGGTGCCTGCAGGGTGTCAACAGGCCAGGCCCTCCCTTGCAACTTGCGTAGGAGCCAACAGGCAGAACAAGCCATGGGCTGTATGGGACAGATACCGCTGCAGCAGCTGGAGGTTTCCTTGCCAAGGAGCAGGGGTAGTGACTACCCTGGGGCAAAAGAAAATTGGAACTGAGCTACAGGGGCCAGGCAGCAAGCTGACAGCCTGGCAACACAGAAAATTCCCCCATTCCTGCTGTGTGCTTAGCTGGAGGAAGAGCAGGTGTGTGTGCGTGTGTTTCTGTGTGCCCCTATTCTGGACTTTATTAAAAATAATATGGTTGCCCTACTCTTGCAAGATATGATCCAATTTCTTTGCAGGTATTGAAGTTAAACTGACAGGCTGTAAATCCATGGGTCCTCCTTTTTCCTTTTTTTTAAAAAGGGGCACTATTTGCCTGTTTCCTGATGTCTAGGACCTCACCTCACACCTATCAGTTCCTGAAGATGACAGCCAATGGTTCTGAAACTAGATCATCCAATTCTTTGAGTAACCTAGAATGAGTAGCATCCAGTTCTGTTAACTTCAAAACATCCAGTATTCCTGAATAACCTTTTCTTTCTTCACTTTAGACCAAGGGTCATCAAGGTTTTCCAGTGGCGAGATGGAATGAGTCTGCTTGGTCTTAGGTGGACTGGCACTAGGACCTGGCTATTTCTGCCACTTCTCCCTAGCATACAGCTGAAGTGTGATGCGTGTAACTGCCTCCTCTCCCCCCCCGCCTGCCACTTTGCTGAAGTCCCCACCACCTCGTTGCAGCTCAGCATGAGCAGAGGTCCCCTTGCCAAAGCTCCCATTATCCAGCTGAAGCCCAGAACAGACAGAGTCCCTCTCCATCAAGTACCCCACACCACAGCTGTGGCATGGATAAAACCCTCTGTCTCCGAATGTCACTGAAGCCATGGCTCTGCAAGCTGGATTCAAAGGCTCCAGGAGGCGAGATCTGGCTCACAGGCCACAGATTGCTGACCACTGCTCCCTTACATCCACTTCCTTATCCTTGCTCCTAACTCTGCCTGTCTTCTGATAGTTGACTTTTTTTAATGACAGCTGTAAAAAAGTATTAAACAGAGGCTTTTGTGCATCATTTATTATTAGGTTCTTCATTAAGGAACTTATACTTAGTTTTTCTCTTACTTCTAATAGCCTTACAAAATGGTTATTTGTTGCTTTTTATATCCTTTGCTAGCACTATCTCAGGTTGTCTTGCCCTTTCTGATTTTCTCTACTTACTCATGGTGTACCCTTATATTCATCCTCAATAATATCGATGAATTCCACTTTTTCTGAGATTCCAGTCTAAGGATATATAAACAAGGCTGGCATACATCCTGTTATACAACTACAGAGAAACCACAGAACATCATTCATAGCTAGAACATTTTCAAACACAAGTACATTGGATACAGATAAGAAAAGGCCTGCATACAAAAAAAAAAAAAAAAAAAAAAAGCAAATTTCATGTTTAAAATAAAATAAGTAAGCATAGATTACAAACATATTGGTTTCACATTTTTGTATGTGCACTATATTTTTCCATAGCTGGTCATCTGGTCCTTCATGAATTTAGTATTTTAAGTCCTTCATTACTAATGCAGTTACCACGGAACAACACAAAGCCTTTCATTATTTGGGAAAAAAATATGATGTAGAATACTCCATACAATACAAAACAGCTATAAACCAAGTTTAAGTGACCAGGTTAACTAGGTTTATGAATACATTGCACAGCTAGAACAGTGCAAAGTAGATGGGCACAGAGTGGAATCTAGTCCTTAGCTTCTTTAAAAAAATCATTTTACAGATAAAGCTTTCATTCTTTCTATTTTACCCTCTTCCAGGCAAAGAATACAGGATTTCCCCATCTGCAGAACTCAAATGTGGGCTTTTATTCTGAAACAACATGAACAAGGGCCAGGTAAGCTCATAAAAAAACCAACCCAAAAACAAGCTGAAGGATTTTCAGAGCTGATTTCTCTCACCCAAGTAAATCAATATCAGTCAAAGAGTAATCAGTGTAGCCTATTTGTCCTTTACTTTCCAACAAACAGTTTTCCTGTGTTTCCTGCAACACACAACACACTGTAAAAGAGGCGGAATAATGAAATACCATAGACTTAGCATGGAAGTAATATATCTTTTTCTAGAGTTGCTTCCAAATTCCACATTTTTTAGGAGTTGCAAGTTTAGAAAGTATTGCTGAAATGCTATCTTATTTTTTTCCCTTTTCATTTCAACTATTTCTCATATAGCAGACCTTGTGGTCAGTCAGTTAAAAGTAAAAGTACTAATAAAAGATTGAATATGTTTGCCATATTTGAGAGATATGAGGGGATCCAAAGATTTTTGTTTGGAAGAGTGAGAGAGTTATATGGCATGTCTCAACTGTTGGCACTATGGGATGTTCATGAAGAGTAAGAGGCAAGTTGATTGATTGCTTCCAAACCTCTCCCATTACCACCACTGGTGGGAACTATATAATTCTATGTGTGACTATGCAACTGGAACCAAGCTCATATTGGTCTGTGCAAAGAATTTCCCTATCTTTACTGACACCACACTAGGGTACGCTGCAATCTCAGCCTTTGCGATGTACTTTCCAGACAACAGGAAAACTCATAAGAAAGGGGAAAAGGATAGGAAGGTTGTGAAAATCTGAGATTATCATTTCTTTGAACCAATCCATACGGTGGTCCCTAGAGCTTCTCATTTTACAGGGCAGCTTCTCCTACTCTGGACATAAATAGCTTTTAAATGATATGACTGGGCCCTAAATGTTTAACTCCAATGATGAACTGTCACAGTCTTCAGCCTTGTTAATTTATTCACTTGAGATGCTAGGAGTTCATCCAAAATATGAAAGTTCAGAAGCTGTTTGGTTCACATAACAGGGCACTCTCCATGGAGAGACTGGGGTACTAGAAGCTTCCTTAGAATATTTCTTTCTATCAGCACCCAATGTACTTTAAGGGTCTCACACAGATACACACAACCCACCTCCATCATCATCACCATCATTTTTTTTTCTAAATCAGACTGCTAAAGAGTGGTGAACTGGTTCAGGCGAAATAAAAACAGATCAAAACCTTAATTCAAAACTTAAAATGAAACTTTCATGATATTCAAATATATTCAGCTAACTTGATTATTTTTGTTTGCCTGGTTCTAGCTAACAACTAAAGTGCCAGCAAACAATAAGTCATCATTATCATGACATAGAAATAATGTTTCAAAGCCAGAAGCTTCAGAAAACCTTCAGATAAGTATATGAGATGTTAGGCTTTAAAAAAAAATAATAAAATGAGCCTTAAATCCTTGTTACAGTTTACTTGCAGCTAGCTCTCACCACCTACATTACAAGCAAATCTTCAGTGCCTGTCATTACTAATAGGGCATAGATCCCTTCCCTTACTAGAAATAAATGGAACTGCAAATTCTTTGAGCATATCCATTAGAGGCCAGTGATACATAAGCATTCACAATACCATGCTTCTCTGTGTTCAAATCAAACAAAAACTTTCCTTCCCCTGCCCAGATGTTTTTGCTCTTACTGTTCTTTTTAAAGAACATAAGAAGGGGCTGGATTAGTTTTAGCATATCCCCTTAAACAACTATGGATAAAGTTAAGACAAACAATCATTTATGCATTGCTGGCTGAGAATCAAAGCTTCAGAAAAAACACTCACTACATATACTACCTGGTGTCTTGGCTACACTTTTGCCCATCTGTCAGAATGGCACCCTGCCTGCTCCAGAGTTGGTTGGACTCTCAGTAAGGCATGGGTGCCAGACAGCATTGGGTTTTGTTGAGTAGCCTTCATAAATCTGCACGTGCCATTTCCTCTACAGGAAGTCTTTCTTTTATGCCAGCAATGAAGCATTGGCACAATATCCTGCCTCAGAATTGATCACACCTGTTGATACTTATACGTAGAAAAAAATATGGAAGAAAGGAAGACAAGCATTCCTGGCTGCCAAGAAGGCAGGTGGGGTAGCAGCAGGTGTCTGATAAACTCAGGAAGATAACAGGGTGTCAAAATGTTTCTAGCAGAAAAATGCAGTACTCCTTATAGGAGTCTATCCAAAGGCAATCAATGTATCTGTCACTGACTCAAGGTGACAGGCTTTTAGATTCTATGCTGATAGGTGGGAGAGAAAATAAGTACATAAAGTCAACAAAACAACTTTTAACATTGCCTAAATATTGGAAATAAGCTACACAAGTACCCTTTTCTCACTATGATTAAGAAAGATATCTTAAAATCATTCACTAATTCTGCCATGTCGTTACTTTCCCTAATTTTAGAAATGCCAGAGAAATTTTATTTTCAGGTTCAATTTGTGGAGCTCATTGACTCACATGGGGCCAGGATTTCACCCATCATTCCCCGTTACCCACTAATAACAGGTCATAGGATAAGCACCTCCCCTTGTGAGTGTTCTCATTGATTCTAACAGGTCGAAATGATGAGTCAGGCTGAAATTTACAGCTCTACAGATTCTAGTTACATAGTTATGGATGGATCTGTTACAGAAAATGATAATATTTAAGTAAAGTTTATGTCACTACAGAGATGTCCAACATGATTGTGTATACAATTTTCATGCCTAAAGGACTTTTCAGTGTCATTTTGAAGTTACAGTTGAAGATGACTCCAAATAAATAAGTGAATACATACTATCATTGTTATTATCTTTTAATCAGACTGCCAGCATCTGGAACTGACATCTGGCTAAGACTCACTCTTACTTCTCCCCATCTCTTTACTAAGGTATAATGTAAGATGGTCATGACTGGTTAATACAGAAGTTATTTTTCTACTGGGATCATCTTAATCTCAAAAGAGTTTTTTTCCCTCCTTTGAAATTATATAAAGGAAAATAAGTGTAAGGAGTTGTTCTCCCTAATTAAATGAAAAGTATAATGTCATAATTAGGGTTCCTTTTAATATCCTACGGTTGTAATTTTCAAATTTCTCTATGGGAATTAAGTACTCAGAGTACAATTCAATAAAGAATTTAGGACTAAATGTTAGACATTGCATTTCCTAGTTTTTAGGTGTCAGGTTTCATAGTTTCATAGTTGGTAGGGTCGGAAGGGACCTGAGCAGGTCATCAAGTCCAACCCCCTGCCATGGCAGAAAAAAGTACTGGGGTCAAACGACCCCAGCGAGGTGTTTGTCTAACCTCTTCTTGAAGACCACCAGGGTAGGAGCCAGCACCACTTCGCTTGGAAGTTGGTTCCAGATCCTAGCTGCCCTGACTGTGAAGTAGCGCCTCCTGATGTCTAGTCTGAACCTACCCTCTGCCAGCTTGTGACCGTTATTTCTAGTCAATCCTGGTAGTGCTTGGGGGAACAGGGACTCCCACAGTGCCTGCTGGTCCCCTCTGACTAGTTTGTAACAGGCCACTAGATCCCCCCTCAGCCTTCTCTTGTGGAGGCTGAACAGGTTCAGGTCCCTCAGCCTCTCCTCGTAGGGCCTGCCCTGCTGCCCCCTGATCATGCGGGTGGCCTGCCTCTGAACCCTCGCAATGCTGAAGTGCGTCGCCCAGAACTGGATGCAGTACTCCAACTGTGGCCTGACCAGCGTTGCATAGAGGGGGAGGATCACCTCCTTGGACCTGCTCGAGATGCATCTGTGGATGCATGACAAGGTATGGTTGGCCTTCCTGACAGCATCCCCACACTTGGCCCATGTTGATTTTAGTCAAGTTCCCCAGCCTGTAGGTATACTGCTGGTTCTTCCTCCCCAGGTGCAGCACCTTGCACTTGTCAGTGTTGAAACCCATGCTGTTCTCATCTGCCCACCCCTGTAACCTGTCTAGGTCCAATTGCAGCCTATTCCTCCCTTCTAGTGTGCCCACATCCCCTCACATCTTAGTGTCATCAGCAAATTTGAATAGGGTGCTTTTTACCCCCTCATCCAAGTTACTGATGAAGATGCTGAACAGCGCGGGTCTGAGGACCAAGCCCTGGGGAACCCCACTGTCCACATCCCTCCAGGTCGAAAATGACCCATCCACCACCACTCTCTGGGTGTGGCCCTCTAGCCATTTAGCAACCCATTTGACTGTGTAGGTGTTGACCCAGAGTCCCCTAGTTTTTTTAATGAGAACGGGGTGAGAAACAGTGTTGAAGGCCTTCCTGAAGTCCAGAAAGACTACGTCCACTGCTACCCCTGCGTCTAAGGATTTTGTGACCTGGTCATAGAAGGCCACCAGGTTGGTCTGACAGGACCTGCCTCTAATGAACCCATGTTGGTTGCCCCTAAGCATAATCTCCCCTGCTGGCCCCTCGTGGACATGCACAAGGATAATTCTCTCAAAAAGCTTACCCAGGATCAAGGAAAGATTTACTGGGCTATAGTTTCCTGGGTCCTCCTTCCTCCCTTTTTTGAAAATGGGAACCACATTGGCCCTTTTCCAGTCCTCTGGCACCACACCAGAGCACCATGAGTGCTTGTAAAGCCATGCCAGAGGTCCTGCCATGACCTCTGCTAATTCCCTCAGCACTCAGGGGTGGAGGTCATCAGGACTAGCTGATTTAAATACATCCAGTCCCTTCAGAAGTTCCCTGACTAGATCCTCACTGACCCTAGGCCTGGGTGCACCTCCCCCGGGGCCTGAGGGGGTCCTGGAAGACAGGCTGATCTGGTCCCTGCTCAGGAAATTAGAGGCAAAGAAATCATTAAATAGGTTAGCCTTGTCATCTGGTGTGACAACCATATTTCCTAGTGTGCCTTGCAGAGGCCCCACATTACCCAGTACCTTCTTTTTTCCCCCTATATATTTAAAAAAGGACTTCTTGTTGTCCTTGATCCAGGTAGCTAGTCCCAGTTCCATCTCCACCTTGGCCTTCCTGACCATCCCCCTGCAGCCCCGAGCAACTGAGGTATAGTCCTTCCTGGTGATGGCCCCTCTCTTCCATTGGGTGTACCCCTCCCTTTTAGCTAGGAGACATTCCCGTATGCTTTTGGTGAGCCATGGGGGCTTTTGCACCCTCTTGCCCCCTTTGATCCTTGTTGGGATTACCTCCCTTTGGGCATGGAGGAACGTCTCCTTAAGGAACAACCTTAAGGTTCTCAGAGTAGAACCTACAACTTTTGTTAGACTTTCACAACAGTTTCTATAGTTCAACTCAATAATTGTTTAATGTCCAATACAGAAAAACACCTGGTTGCATTGACCAGAACCCAGGATTCACCTCACCCATTTTGGTGCTCTAAGTGCAGGCTATAGAATGGTGAGCTTATTTCCTCCTCTTCTCTTTTTTTCTCAATACACAATGGCACAGTTTCAATAGAAAGGGTGAAGACTGTGCCCACTCAGAACATTCTATTTATGAGGTGAGAGAAATGGATTTGAAATCCCTAAAGCTGAGGATTTCAATCCAGACTTTCCATTTTTGCTTTATTATGAAAGGGGGGGCTATTCTTCCCAACATGATGGTGGGAACCATTATCCTGTCTGTCAGCATATGTTAAGTGTGCCTGAGAATTTCTAATGGATTGACCTGTGATAACATATATTGAAGAACTCCTTACTCTGGGATCACACTGGAACTAAGCCATGGGTTAGGTGCTGAGGTAGTCAGTACAGTCAAGAGTGGGGCAGTTCTAGGTTTCAAAGAGGCACAGCTCTGGGTGCCTGGTCAAAAGATATCTATGGTGGTTTTGAGACAGCTGAGGCAGAATTTCAGGATTGCAGTTTTGGACTCAAGCACTTAAATTCTGCCCAGGTCCTACTTTATTGGATCTCCTATACCTGTCTCCAGTGGCACTGAATATTTTCTTTCCTTTGGACTGGGTCCCAATCTTGTACAAAAGAATTTTGCCATGCTGGGGTCAGGGACAATAAGGTTGTAAATGTATACCCTTCAGGAACATAAGAAAACATACTTATAGGTAGGACATACTCTGGTATATATCCATTACTATAAAGACACCAAAACTATGTACAATTCAGCTGGTTTTACTGCCAAACTTTTAAACTGCTAGACTACTCTATGCTATAAAAGCACCTTTTTGTCCTGCTTTGCTCGAAGTTGGCAAGGACCACAAAATGTGGCAATAAAAATAAAATGCTGAGAATGTCACTTACCATATATCATGTAGTTTATAAATTAAACTCCATATGATTAGGATAACAGTAAAACTACTCAGGTGCCCCTTCTGCATATCCTAAAACAACCTAGGACTTTGTAGGATAATTCTTACTATGTTCGAATATGCAGCTCACAGTGACAATGGGTGTGATCCTGTGGAAGTTCTGATCCTGAAAAAGTGCAGACAAAAGCAAAAAACTATATTCCAGGGCTGATAGTATGAAAATAGGCTGCAATTGTTGATAGAACCCTGAAGGAAAGATGTCAGGGACAGCGATATTTCCTTATTCTGACAAGAAAGATCACACAGTTGCCATTTACCATGTCTGTCTGATTCGGTAACTCACTGTTTAGAAAAGGCAAAGCTTTGAACATTTATTATGAGTCCACACTTAATTTTCTTTTGTTCTTTCCAAAGAAACCTCTAACACTCTGAAATCACCTCCTAGATGGATACTATATATCTTGGAATTAACCTAAGAACTGCTATAAAACTGCTGTTGTTACACTTATTTAAGAATGACCTGCTTGCTTGCAGCTAGATAAATGTGCTGATAGATTTTATTTTTATTTATTTATTTTGGATCACCACAGCTATTGTCCTGTGAACATTAGGTATATCCTAAGTGACAATTCATCTTGCATGTACCAGAAAAAATAACAAACCCTGATTTTTCCTGTCTGTAGAGACAAATCAATCTCAACCTTAGGAATCTGGCAAAGCTAATAAGATGGCTGTCTGAGGATCCAAGAATACTTCCTTCCCTTGGGTGAATTTTTCAGTCAAAACAGGGATCTCCAGGCTGCTGATCCACATCCAGAGACGTTTTATAGAGTTTATTAAAAGAAAAATTGGCAGAAAATTGGGTTTTCAACTAAATATTTTCATAAAATATCCATTTTCCACTGAAAACATTGATTAAAAAAAAAACCCAAAAGACAAAACTGCTAACTTGTAAGGCTCCCCTTTTTTCAGTGCAAACTGAAATATTTTTACTCTGAAATGCATCCAGGGTGTCCCAGTAGCACTTTAGATATCTCTTGTTACCTTTCTTCTCCATAGGCAAAGTATCATCTATTGTGACTCAGCATGGATATGTAGGATGCACCACTTCCACTCACCAATGGAGAGACCATAATGCATCTTGTTAAATATATGTAAACATAATTACATACATTTTGTAACAAAAGACTTCAGGGGAGTCACAGAAGTTTACATCATAGAGGGCGCATCTACACATGCACAGTTACTGTGTAGTACCATAAATTACCACAAAGTAACCTAAAATTATTGCACAATATGGGCATGCATCTTCAAGTGCCCGCTCATGCTGTGCAGTAACTATGGTGACTTATGCCGAGTTGGGTGTAAATTTGATATCTGCATGATGCAGGTATCAAATTTATGCCCAATTATTTCTACGCAATAATGAATGTGTAGATGCCTTACTTTGCATTAATGCTGTATGTGTGGACTGATTTGGGATTAACTTTAATCCCAAATCAGAACACTCACAATGTTAATGTGCTTTAATGCCTACATGTGTAGATGCCAGCCTATTTCTGCTTACTGCACAGTAAATTTCATGTGACATAAATACAAGTATAGATGCACCCAGAGTCTAGTAAATTATTAACATACATAAGTTTTCAAACTAGCTATCTCCTAGTTTCCCTGTAAAGGATAGCATTTTCCCTTTAAGGAACAACAGAGCTCAGGGACCATCTTCTATAGCATAGCTCTTTTAATGAAACAGTTGTTCAATGGAAAAACAGAGAAACTGGAGCATAGGAGCAGGGTCAGCTGATAAAACTCAGCTTTTGTAGCTCCTTTGGTACCAGGATTTTGTTAGAAGTGCATGTCTCCAGAGAGAGGGGTTGTCAAACAGGGTTGAGATGCAGACATTAGCATGCTTGCGGAAGCCTGTGGAATCTATTACACAAGGGAAAAAAAAACTGATGGCTATGTCAAGAAGCTCCCCAGAGAGTCTAGTTTCTCTGGTAAGTAGGATTAGCATTGCTTCCTGGCTCAAAGGTAACTGGCAATATAATCCTTCAAAAAAGAGGTGAGTTAGAAGCCCTACATGAAAAATGTTGGTCATGGAAGACTGAGAAAGAATATTTCTAAAGACCTAAAAATGAACCCCCAAAACATGGACTGTTCCCTTAAGTGCTCTGGTCTGTAAACAAGTTCTTGGCAAAATGCTTCTCACATTGTTTTAAGATTATAGGGGTAGCTTGGCTCCTTTAGACTTAAAGTGTCAGGGCTAATTTTAAACTAGTACAACAGAAACTACCTCAGTTGACTTTTTAATGGAATTTTACCTCCTTATAAGTACCCTGAGTCTTGCCTACAAGACTGCTGCCAAAGAAGTAGAATAAAAGAAAGGAGTATAAATTTATAATCCACTCACCTAAAAATTGTGCTTTTAATATCTGCCTTTTTTATTTCCCTTTCACTATACCTTCCTCTTCAGGTCACTCCATCTTCTTTTTGATATTTTCTCTAACCCCAGTCTTTTTTCAAAATAGAACCTCATTTTCTCCTTTGTTTGGGGGGGGAGGGGGGTGAGGGGTGGAGAGGTTCTTTCATCTTAACTCCCATTTTCTAGTGCATTCTGCTCTTGCTATGCTACACTTTTTTGGGTCCTCCTCTTTCATTTTTTTCTAGTTATACTCAACATTCTTCTGCATTTGAACTATTGCTCCCATTTATATTATACTTTCCCTGGTCCAGTCCCACCTCTTTCTAGTGCGGGTCGACCCCGGAGGCCTCCATGGGTGTCCCTGCTGGCAGAACTGTAAATACTGTAAATAGTCCTTATGTTCGTTGTGTTGGTTGGTTTTTTTTTTACTAGAGTGTACGGGCAGGCCTTGCAGGCCATGAGCCCAGGCTTTGTCCATGAGGCCCAGAGCTTCGGGCAACCTTGTACATGCTTTTTACTGGCTCCGAGTCATCACCCTCCGGGGAATAAAGGTCTCTTAAAAGTCAAAGTCTTTCTTTCTTTCTTTCTCCTGTACACCGAAGGCCACCTCCCGTGGCGACAGCTGGCGTGCCAATTCCTGCGGCGAGTGGGGGGCCTCGGCTTTGACCGGGAGCTGTTTCAACTGGACCTCACCTTCCTGAACGGGGCGGTCCTTCCCCCGTTCTACCGCAGCGTGGTGCGGGCCTGGCGGGCGGCCTTCCATCTCTGTCCCCAGGCCAGGCACCTGCGGTTCCCGCAGCTCCTTCGAGAGCCCTTGGTCCACAACCCGGCCCTGCACCGTGTCGTGCCGAGCCTGGCCTCCGCCAGCCTCACGGCAGCTCTCGTCGAGGCGCGCTCCACCCGCCTGGAGCACCTCCTGGACCCCGCTCGGTCGGACTGGCTGTCACCCGAGGCCCTGGCTGCCCGGCTGGCGATGCGCTCCGTCCGCACCGCGGGGCGGCTTCTGCGGGCCGTTAGGGCCGCCCTCCCGACGGAGGCAGCGACCGCCCTGGAAGCCCATCTCCAGACTCGCCGGCCCCTCCCCACCGCAGACGCCGCAGAAGACGCCTTCCCACCGCTACCCGTCATCCCAGCGGTACCCGGCGAGCTGGCCGAGCGGCCCAACACGCTGCTCAGGCTCCCGGTGCCCCCCAGCAGCAATACGGGCTGCCCTTTTGGCACCCTGCCCCGCAAGGGCCTCTACATGTGGGTGGTGCGCACCCGGCACGCCCAGGTGCTCGCCGGCCGCCCGGACACCGCGTGGCGGCGGCGCCTGGCGCGGCCCGGGACGCCGGCGTGGCGCACGCTGTATAAGGCGCCCATCGCCAAGAAGACCGGCGACCTGCAGTGGCGGCTCGTGCACGGCATCCTGGCCACCGGCACCTTTGTGCGTCACTTGG
Organism: Alligator mississippiensis; assembly: GCF_030867095.1. Lineage (NCBI taxonomy): Eukaryota > Metazoa > Chordata > Crocodylia > Alligatoridae > Alligator > Alligator mississippiensis. Next base: position 46,242,209 of record NC_081824.1, read on the forward strand.
ACCCAGCGGCCTCGGCGGCCTGCCCCTTCTGCCCGGGGGTGCTGGACGAGGACATTTTCCACGCCTTCCTCGACTGCCCCCGGCTGCAGCCTCTCTTTGCCGCCCTGGGCGCACTGCTTCGGGTACTGGGCCGAGACCTCTCCGAAGACGCCTACGTCCACTCCTTTCCGTACCGGGCGGCCGAGCGGGCCACGGTCAGCCTGGCCAACTTCCTGCTGGGCCAGGCCAAGATGGCCACCCTGAAGAGCCGGCGAAACCAGCTCAGCGGCACCGGGATGGTCGACGCCCTGCAGCTCTTCCGCCTGCTGGTGCGGGCCCGCCTCTCGCTCGAGTTTGAGCACGCTGTCCTCCGGCGGACGGTGCCCGCCTTTGAGGAGCGCTGGGCCCTCGAGGGGGTGCTGTGCCGAGTCGAGGCGGGACGCCTGATCCTCGTTCTGTGATGCCACCGGCTGCTCAAGCCGCAGAGACGCGTCAAGCGGGCCGAGGCCCTGGACTTTTTTTTGCTCGTGCGGGTCGACCCCGGAGGCCTCCATGGGTGTCCCTGCTGGCAGAACTGTAAATACTGTAAATAGTCCTTATGTTCGTTGTGTTGGTTGTTTTTTTTTTTGTCTAGAGTGTACGGGCAGGCCTTGCAGGCCACGAGCCCAGGCCTTGTCCATGAGGCCCAGAGCTTCGGGCGTCCTTGTACATGCTTTTGACTGGCTCCGAGTCATCACCCTCCGGGGAATAAAGGTCTCTTAAAAGTCAAAAGTCTTTCTTTCTTTCTTTCTTTCTTTCTTTCTTTCTTTCTTTCTTTCTTTCTTTCTTTCTTTCTTTCTTTCTTTCTTTCTTTCTTTCTTTCTTTTCATGTTTTTGCTTCCTGTTCAAATTAGGGCCCCCAAATGTTCTCTAGTTATTTGTGTCCTTCTTCACTGGTCTAGTGGGAAGCTGAGTTATTTCATTCTCTGCTCTATATTTCTTCCTTTCTCCTTAACAGAAAAGTAGCCATAGGATACATCTTTGGGGATGTGTGTGGAGAGGCAGGTTTCTCCTTGGATCTTGTATGCTTGTAGCTCACAAGCAAGATAGATCCTCCACTTAACCACTGCCACTCAATACTAAGTCATCAGAGGAAGTGGGAAGTAACTCAGTAAGGTCAGACTACAACATGCTCAACAGTCATGTGGAATTTGTCAGACTCAAGCTCCCTATAAATATCTGTTAGATCCAGATGATGACTTATGCACTTAAAATGAGGTATTCCAGGCATAGGTGCTTGACTATCAGAGTGGTACCTTGAACTGGGTGCCATATAATCCATAGGAAGAATGAGGTGCCTCAGATTGGGATCCAAATCAGTTTATTAAGCATGAAGCTACCTACCGGTGACAGAATTATATTTGAAATTTCACTTGTTATTTAAGACTGCCAGAACGTGTCTCTGCCCAAGGAGATTTACAGCCTACAACCTTCTGCTGAAAGTAGGTGCTGATAGCCTTTACTTCAGACATTTTCTTGAAGGGGTCCCTTGTTCCTTTTAAAATATGCCTGGAGCTACCATCCTTTTCTACAGTACCCTGGAGTCATTAGAGAACTAACCCTTTGCCAGAAAGCACTTGGCTACACATCTCTTAATTGCTTGGAGGGAGCTCTTGCTATCCAGCAGGACTATTCTGGGTGTGCATGAGAGGGGGAACCCTCTGCACTTCTAGAAAAAATTTTAGCTATATTGTACCAGAGAGAGAAAAAGAGGGACCATGACCATGTAGCCCACTGGGTAGGACACTCCCTATCAGAGGAGAGAATCCTGAATTTTGGACCTTATTCCTGAGAGTGTTTATTTTCATAGTTGGTAGTTTCATAGTAGCTAGGGTCAGGAGGGACCTGAACAGATCATCTAGCCTGACCCCCTGCCACAGGCAGGAATGAATGCTGGGTTCACAAGACCCCAGACAGGTGATCATCCAACCTTCTCTTGAATTTGCCCAAGGTAGGGGCAAGGACCACTTCCCTGGGAAGTTGGTTCCAGATTCTGGCCACCCTAACTGTAAAATATTGCCTTCTGATCTCTAACCTAAACCTATTCTCCATCAGCTTATTACCATTGTTCCTTGTCACCCCAGGTGGTGTTGGGGAGAAAAGGGCTCTGCCTATTTGCTGTTGATCTCCCCTGATGAGTTTGTAGGCAGTCACTAGGTCTCCCCTCAGCCTCCTCTTGCCAAGGCTGGACAGGTTCAGGTCCTTCAGTCTCTCCTCGTAGGGCCTGTCCTGCTGCCCTCTCACCAAGTGGGTGACCCTCCTCTGAACCCTCTCCAGGCTGGCCACATCCCTTTTGAAGGGCGGCGCCCAGTACCGGACACAGTACTCCAACTGCGACCTGACCAAAGTTGCATAGAGGGGGAGTATACCTCTCTGGACCGGCTTGAGATGTACCTTTTGTCCAACGTCTATCAGGTAAATTGCAAGGAGTCCTGGGAGCAGGTATTTCCCACTTCCAGGTGAGTAAGGACTGTTAGGAAAATTTAGCAAAAACTAGAATTGCAAATGAAGATATTCTATTAAACATTTGCTCCAACCATATGAAGCAAACCGGGGCCAAGGAAAAAGTAATCAGAAGCTTATATTATTGCCCTCTACTAAATTATTTTGTTGCCTTCATCCTAAGGAAAGAAAAAAAGGTAACATCTCATTAGATAAAATAGAAATTCCTATGGGGACAGAGAGAGAAACAAAATGTTAAAGGCTTTATCATTGCATTGGAGCAGATAATTAGGTAATTAGAATTATTAAAAGTTGACAAAACATGAGGCCCAGATGAATTACAATCCACAAGCCTGAAAGTATCAAGAGAATGTGAAAAGCCCCCATTGAACAACTGTTGATAGCTCTCAAAGGACAAGTGTTAACACTGAAGGAGATGGGGGTAGCTATAGTTGTTTGTATGGTTTTGTGCAGAGTATCTGTAATTTGAAGATTTGGTGTTAAAAAAATTAGGATTTTATAAGAATCAAAGAATGGAGTCCCCTATGGGAAAGATTCTGAAGTCACCAACTATTTAGTGAAATCTGATTCACAGCAAATGTAATGCATTTGTTCTTCAAAAGCAGTTTCATGAGCATGAGAGAGAAGTCATCTTTGGAATGGATGACTAGCAGTACATAAAGGAATGATGACCTCTAGCAAAGAAAGGGGAATCCTCTCAGGCATCTTCTGTGGACTACATGAGGGGTAGGGAGGAAGGATGGTCATGTGTAAATCATGGTTGCTGATAGCTGGAATTTCCTCACCCGTTCCCTCCCCAAATTGCCACTGGTGAGGGGAATTGTCCCCCTCTGCTGTTTGCTACCAGTTCCTACCAGCTGCTGATTCCCTAGTGATAATCTGTGACAAGGGAAGTAATGGGAGTGGCTGACCTTGCTACAGTGGGGTATAAAGCCACAATGCTTAGGGACACTAACAATGCAATCTGAGCCTCCATTTATTAATACACATATAATAACTATTGTACTGTAGCTATATGTGCCCTACTGGAACATTACAGCTTTCCAGTCCCAATTTCTACTACCCTAAAGCAAAATGCAAGGCTATTAGTAATGCAATATCTTTGCAGAGGAATTGCAGCAACCAGTCTACCCAGAAGCAGACAGCTGATCAAGGCAGAACTTCCTTGATCTAGCCAAGAAGGAGTTATGACTACAGTGCCTAATGGTTGTGCTTAATCAGCACATTCTTTGTTCAGTAGTCATCAGGGGAACTTATAAGGAGCCTGAACTACACATTAAATGCTTTTCCTGGCAGGACCCCAAAAGAAGTACCTCACATAAAGGTCCAATAAGTACATCACCTCTAGGTGCTGCTGTAATAATACGATAGAAGAGTAAAGACCAACTTTAAGTGCTGCCTAAACATACATTTGAAAACAATCTTTGTACTGGTGAGTCACAGATGTTATATGCATTCAAATATTACTACTGTTGTCATAATATATTTGAATTCAGGAACACTTTTAGTACCTAATCCAGAGCTAATTTTGCATTTTATAATATCCTTTCACCTTCAAGGCAACAGCAGGATACCAGAAACAGAGTGCGGGTAGAAATTCAAGCTATGAATCACAGTTTCTCTCACTCTGAAAGGCAAAAGGTAGGTTCCAGTTGTTAGCTGGTTCCTCTTTGTCATATTATACTGTCAAGGAGGAGATAAAGTTGGTCCATGAGTTGCAGACTTAGTTTTCCAAGAACTCCTGAAAAAGTACAGCTCCATGCAGTTCCCTTCTGCTTACTGCCCTGATTATAAGGGATTCTGGTTTCCTCTGTTTAAAAATCAGAAATTCTCTGATAAAAATTGCAAATTGTCTGATAAAAATCCCCAAATCCTCAATTAAATGAAACACCACTTTATATATAGGCATCAATTGAATACAATGTTTTATTGATATATTTACCATTTTAAAAGTAGTTTGGAAGCCTAACAGTGCCTCATTCACTACAAGAAATAAATTCTAAATATCTATAAATTTTGGTATTTGATCTAGGATTTTTTATCAAGGAAAAGCAGAGCTCCCCCTGCCTCCTTAGCTCACAAGGACACAGATCTAGGCCCCTCACTCCCAAGCCACAGCTCCCCAGCCCTGCAGATACCCCTCATTTCCCAGCCACAGCTTCCTGGCCCTGCTGGTGCCCCTCACTCCCCACTCACAGGCCCCACCCCTGCTGGTGACTCTCACCCACTATCCACAGCCCCCTCCCCCTCACCCAGCCCTGCCAAAGAGGGCCCCCATTTGCCAGGACTACAGGGCCAAGGACCTGGATCCATAGCCCCAGCAACACCATATCCCCAGCTGCCACCAATGAGAGGGAGCAGCTCCTGTGGCCCAAGTGGGGAGCAGAGCATGGAGCCCAGATTTTCCCTCCCCTGCTGGTGGCGCAGCCTGAGTGGAGCCCATAGGGGGCATGGGAGTGGGTGCAGGCTGCCCACTGTGTGCTCAGGCTCCCCACCCTGCTGCCATCCCCTTGGGGCCTCCGTGGCCGGGACCCAGCACAGCAGGGCAGTGCAGGACTGGCCGGGGAAGCCCCTTACCACCCTAGTGAGGTGGCCTCTGGCCACCCTGCAGCAGCAAGGGGCCCCACCCTGCACCTCCAATCCTGCTGCTGCCAGGTGGGCAGAGGACACTTGGCCAGGGCAGCTCAGGGCTTGCAGCAGCAAGGAGCTTCTCCACCCAGCTCCACTTTGCCCTGTCATGCCAGATCCCACCCACTGAGCTGCAGAGGCCCCAGAGGGAGGGCAACAGGGCAGGGAGCCCTAGGCCCATAGTGGTCAGCCTGCATCTGCCCCACACACAGATCTTGGGGTATGTGCCTCCCATGCCTGCCCTGGGAGTGCATGCCGCAGTGGTGACCCAGCCCCACCCTCCTCACCCCCTGGATGAGCCACCCGTAGACCCATCTCATTCCCTGCCAGGGCCCTGTGGCTGCACATTGTGGGCTTGGGCCGCAAGCCCCATACACCACTCAGCTGGGCAACAGTCCTAGCCCCAGCCCTGCCCAACTCACTCCCTCCTGAGTCTGAACCGCGTCCCTCCCCTCCGCCAGACTTAGCTGCAGGAGTTGTTCTTCAGGCTGCCTGGTGGCCATGTGTATGTACATGCACATGGCACCCCCTGCCTGACCACCCTCTTCCTGCTCCCACACCCCTTGCAGGCTGGAACTCTGCCAGCCCACAAAGAGCTCTTTGCAAAGGTGTAAAACCCATTTGTTTCTCTGTTAAAATGAGGAATAGGCATTTTTCTCAGTTAAAAAGGGAAAATTCATGTTTTTTCCATTTTTCCATGGGAAACAGAAAACCCAGATCCCTGCTGATTATAGCCAGAAATAGGCTATTAGAGGGAGGGACTCAGTGGGCAGTATTAATGTGATTTTTTTTAACCTTACAAAAGTTGTAAATGGCCATAAAAACATGTAGTTTAAACTAGTTAAATTTTTCTGGGTCAAACACTTTCTGTGTTTTTAGGAATGCTGGTACTCACTGAACATGTAGGAAGCAGAGCAAAAAAACTCATCTGTATGGGTAAACGGCCTGTGCAGTTCCGCCGAGGAGAAAAGAATAAACCTCTATGATACTAGTGTGCATGTAGGAAAGAAAGACAGCTACTGGTTTGACTTCAGAGGTGACAATTATGTTGTAATAGCTGGTTTGGTTTCAGTATTTATAAGGTAGGTTCTGAAGAGCATTAATGTTTCATCATGGTCCTTTACACTTTGGTTTCTTACTTGCCCATCTTAATAAATTAAAAAAAAAAATACCTGTAAGCTTTCATAACATTTGATTTTCATCTGCGTCTGTTTTCTTATATTTTTAAACTGCAAACTCCATTCCTTCATCCCTTCCTTAGGCCAACAGTATGATATGGTTATTTTTGCAAACAAATAAACAAAAAAGGGATATATTTATCTAGAAAGGTTTAATTAACTCTTGACATTGAAACTAAGTATGTTTGTTTCAAAATGAGAAAAGATGTTCCAGTTCTTAGGGCAGCACTATTTCTGTTCCCTACTTTGTCACAGACTTCCTATAAAACTCAGTCAAATTGCATAGTTGCTTAAGTTCACAATTTTTAAGTAGCATTGACATCCTTGAAACTTAAGGAATCATATGCTGTTTAATCTGTACCTATGTTTTTGCTGACAGGCATGTGCAAAGTTGCTTAAACACTGACCCCCATTGTCAATGAGTTTCCCAGAATCCAAACTGAAAGTGAAGGTTTGTAGGCCATGAAGCAACTAAGTTTTCCCTTGCTTCTCTCCCCATTGGGGTCTGGTTCTTTTGGCATGTTTAGAGTATACCTATAAAAAAAGAGAAAGAAGAAAGCAGTGTACTGTAAATTTGGACTCCAACTTAGACAAGATATGGATATGTGAAACTTGTAACAAGCTGTGTTGCTCTTGAATTGGGCATGTCAGCCACAAACAGATTAATCCAGCATCTGCCTAGGCTTCTTATGTGGACACCATGATCAAGAAGATCAATGGTTGCCTAGTAGGAAAAAAGACAGCTTGGAACACTTGTGTCTGTGTATTTTGTTGTAATTAGGGCCCTCACTTTGTAGACCTAGGCCTCTTTCCACATGTATAATGTTGGCTACAAATGTCCAACTCAGGATCCTTAAAATTCTGGTTTATTAGGCGGATTGAAGCACTGTAATGAAGTTAAATCATAAACCTTGGGGCTGGTCCCCACACACACACACACACATGCACACACATGCACACACACAGTAGCAAGCTACAAGAGTCTGGTATACCTATCCCACAGGCACTGGAGTCTGCCGTTGAGGATTCTTTCAGTGTGGTGTTATCCTCCTGGAAGGGTGTGGGCAGTGGGGTCCCGCAGGGCTCGGTCCTTGGACCGATACTCTTTAATGTCTTCATCAGCGACTTGGACGAGGGAGTCAAATGTACTCTGTCCAAGTTTGAAGATGACACAAAACTGTGGGGAGAAGTGGACACGCCGGTGGGCAGGGAACAGCTGTAAGCAGACCTGGACAGGTTAGACAAGTAGGCAGAAAACAACAGAATGCAGTTCAACAAGGAGAAATGCAAAGTGCTGCACCTAGGGAGGAAAAATGTCCAGCACACCTACAGCCTAGGGAATGACCAGCTGGGTGGCACGGAAGTGGAAAGGGATCTTGGAGTCCTAGTGGACTCCAAGATGAACATGAGTTGTCAGTGTGACGAAGCCATCAGAAAAGCCAATGGCACTTTATCATGCATCAGCAGATGCATGATGAATAAGTCCAAGGAGGTGATACTTCCCCTCTATCGGGCGCTGGTCAGACCGCAGTTGGAGTACTGCATGCAATTCTGGGCGCCGCAATTCAAGAGGTATGCGGATAACCTGGAGAGGGTCCAGAGAAGGGCCACTTGTATGGTTAAGGGCTTGCAGACCAAGCCCTACGAGGAGAGACTAGAGAAACTGCACCTTTTCAGCCTCCGCAAGAGAAGGTTGAGAAGCGACCTTGTGGCTGCCTATAAGTTCATCACGGGGGCACAGAAGGGAATTGGTGAGTATTTATTCACCAAGGCGCCCCCAGGGGTTACAAGAAATAACGGCCACAAGCTAGCAGAGAGCAGATTTAGATTTGACATTAGGAAGAACTTCTTCACGGTTCGAGTGGCCAAAGTCTGGAATGGGCTCCCAAGCGGGGTGGTGCTCTCCCCTACCCTGGGGGTCTTCAAGAGGAGGTTAGATAGGCATCTAGCTGGGGTCATCTAAACCCAGCACTCTTTCCTGCCTATGAAGGGGGTCGGACTCAATGATCTATTGAGGTCCCTTCCGACCCTAACATCTATGAATCTATGAATCCAGAAGGGGGTCGCAAGCTGGTCCTTCTGGCTGGACAGGTCTGGTTGAGTTGGAGATCAAGAGGGTGCCACTGAGGGTCACTTTTCACTGCTTTTTATCTGTCCTTAGCAGACTTTGGTGACTCCCCAGTTTTCAAGTTTGCCCAATCCAGGGTTCATTGACCCTCGTGGGACTTCCCCCCTCGGTGGCTACTGGATGGCATCTGTCAGCCCCAAGGGTCGTCCGCATGTCCGTGCAGGTTTGGGAGTCCATTGATGAATTTAGAATAGGGCTCTGGGATCAGTCGATCTGGAGATATTCAGCCCAAAAGTTGGTCCCTAGCGTTAACTCAGGCCAGGGCTTCTAGCCCTTGATCAGTGATGTTTAGAAATGTCCTAGTTGTTACATTGTCTTCTATTGAGTTCTTCCGTTGGTTGATCTGCAGTTTCCTTAGGTGTTAATTGCTGCCTGCTACTGTGTTACACATTTAATCACTGATTCACTCGCTCTTTCAGGGGCCAGACAGGGAAAGGCAGTTTGATTCCTGCCCTTGTTAACATTGTTACAATGTATAACTTACTTCTGAAACTAAACACATTTAGTTGAAAGTTGAAAGGTGAGGAGTATAAAATATAAGCTACAAAAGTAATGCCATGGCACACACACAGATAAAAATACCAAAATACAAGGGGAGATATAAAATGCACACATACAAATTTTAAAACACAATTCCTTATCTTAAAGTGAAAGAAAGAGGAAGGAAGAAAAGGTAGAAGAGGAAAAACATATCTAAGGAGGGGAGAGCAACTGCAGGCAAGAGAAAAAGAGGGCTTTCTGCTACAATAACATGGGAATAACAGTATTTTCATATCTCACAGAAATGTTGCAAACACATAAAAGATCATGAAGTATTCGTATACTATGGTGGTAGATAAACTGTTTTTTTGTTTTATATCTTGTTTCCTAATAACAGTTTCCAACATCCTCAAATTTGATGCCATGCACCTAAAAGCAAGGTGAATAAACTAACCTCCAACAAAAAACCCAGGCCAAATCAGTGATTTATCTTTCTTCATTATGTCAAGGATTAGAAAAAGACAAGGTCACTTCCTATAACCAGGTTTCCCACAAAACATTGCTGATTCTGATGAAGATGAGACAATCATGGATATGGCCTATTTGGCCTTCAGGTAAGGTTATTAGGTCCCTGTCTTATTCCTTTGTGAAAGTGTTTTGTTTTGGTTTTTTTTTATGTCAGAGTGGTAAAGATGCCCAAGCCCTGTCTTTTTCTTGCTGAAAACGGAGCAATATTACATTTGCTTGTATGAAGAGGTCTGTTAACAGGGAACAAGACCAGTAAGTTTGGATAAGAGATTACCATATTTTTATCACACACCCTGCACACACATGCACGTTCCCATTTCAGCTGCTGCAGAAAATCAGAAGCAGAAAGTTCAGAGGGAGTGATGGGGAGGGGTGGAGAGTAGAAAAAGTAAGTAAATTCCAGCTAATAAAAAAGACCTTTTTCAGTTTACTTCAGAAATTTCTTTGCCAGATGCCTCTAGCAAAAATGAATTATTATATTTCCAGTGAAATATTATTATCATGTGGATTCTTAACACAAAGATTCCTCAGGCCCTAAAGGTAGCTCATGTTTTAAATGGTGGGTGAGGAGGCTGCTGTTACTTTCATTTATTCCAGCAGAATTAAAGACAAAAATCTAGGTAAATCGGATATTTTTAATGTTCATGTCTGACATTTCTCATAACAACAGATGCTTATTTTCATATTTCTAATACTGATACCCTACTCTAAGGATAAAATTACTTTGAAAAAGCAGTGAGCTGTTCACTTCACCTAGTCTCTGAGGCCAAACAGTGAGCCGGGTAACTGAAAGGCCACAGTCTGCATTTCTAACCTTCTTAGGTAACTAGGAAGGTAAGAAAATAAGGGAACCTTTTACTCACCCAAAAACTCTCACTGAAGGTAGTCCATGTGAGCAGACTTGAAAATGGGCATTTTGCTTTCAGGTACAGGGTCTGATCCTAAAGGGTGTCTACTTATAGAATCCTTTTGGTAGCTGATAGAATTCAGCATCCTGAGGGCTTGTGAGAGTAGAATCTTTAATCTTAAATATAAGGTTTTCAGGGCAGGGGCTTTAACACGTCTGTTGCCTTTCATGTACACCCTGTAAATGATAGATTAAAATGATTATGCAACTGCATGAGGTTTAACCAACTTCTTGAAAAGGGCACAGTCTTTTGTGGTTACAATGCCCACTGTAGTTGACCTAAGAAGTATTTACTAGTGCACAGGTGTGGAGAAGGGATTCTTTCACATTAAATGTAATATGAGCTTTTTGAATAAAATTTGGACAGTTCAAACGATATATAGGAATAGGTATGTCATTTCTCAACCTTAAACTAAAATAAATAGGAAAAAAAACCAAGAACTTGTATAACTTCGCTGCACTTTGCCAGTGGAATGTGCACTTGGCAAAAATGAGCTTTTCAAAGTCTATTTTCTGTAAAGTGACTGGCATGCTCCCAAGCAGATGGATTCCAAATTCAACAGTTGCTTGCGTTAACTTATCAAGGAGTTATGTGATATATTGTGATTCTAATGCTACATAATTCTGATTTCCTATTATGGCATAATTATTCCCTACTAACCTATTATATGTGCCAGGTTAAATGCAAAATCAAATTTAATAAAAAAGAACCCAATGTTAAAAGTCTCACAGTTCAATATCACAAAAAAACAGGAAAAACAATGAAAGCATTGCTTTCCCCATGGGCAGTGTTATCTCATCTACGTCATGAATAGAATATAAGCAGTAATACAGAAAGCTTTGCATTACAACTCATTTGTGTATAATTCATGTAGTTCTTCACCAGCCTGGAGAGATTCCTGGGAATAATACTAAGGCCAAATCAGTCCCCATAGGTAGCAAAATCTGTAGGAAAAACTCTGAGGCTGCTAATCTCCAGGAGAATACCTTCACAGACCTCCTCATTGTATCTTTGGGTCATAGACTAGGATTTGTGTAAATCAGAAAAAGTCATGTGCCCTCCCAATTCTACGACATACTATTCTGTGAACACTAGAAGTGTACATGGTATTTCAGAGCATACCTGAAAGTGAGAGAAGAATCTCCCCATACTGGCCCCATGACTGAGGAGTTAGCGCTGGGAGATAAGGATTTCCTAGCCCAGGCCCCATGTTCACAGGACTTGGGCTGGGAAAAAAGATCTCTCAGCATGGGCCCCATGACTGTGGAGCTGGCACTGGGAGATAAGAATCTCCCAACCCAGGCTCCACAACCATGGGATTTGAGCTGGGAGATAAGGATATCATGGAGCAGATCCTCAAGGAATCCATTTCTAAGCACCTGGAGGAGAAAAAAGTGATTAAGAACAGTCAGCATGGATTCACCAGGGGCAAGTCATGCCTGACCAACCTGCTTGCCTTCTGTAATGAGATAGATGTGGATGTGGGGAGCCTAGTGGATGTGGTGCACCATGATTTTAGCAAGGGCAGGTGAGGTTCTTTTATCAGACCAGCTGAATAGTGGGAAAAAAAGCTCTTAGCAAGCTTCAGGCATAGGGAGTCTCTGCTATTCTGAGACTCCAATATATGAGAGAAGCTAAAAGTGTGGCAGAGCATCAGTGAGAATATAAATAGGTAAAAATTAGAAAGATAAAAAGTAAAGCAGAGAGGTAAAGCGGAGAGGGGAGGGGGAAGAGAGCAGGGGGAAAAAAGGCTAAAGGGAGACATTGCTGTGATAGAATACAGTGTGGAAAAGAGGCTGTCAGTGAAAAAAAACATAGTAGGAGATCCAGAAAACACAAATGGGAACAGCTCAAAGTGTAAGAGGATGTAGTGTAAATATAAATAGGTAAAAAGTAAAAACAAAAGGTAAAGCAGAGGAGGGAGGGGGAAGAAATCAGGAGGAGAAAAGGCCAAAGGGAAACATTACAGAGGTAAATAAATACACAGGGTAAGAAAGAGGCTCTCAGTGAAGAAGGAAATAGTAAAAAATCAGGGAGACAAAGGGCAGAATTTTAGGAAAGATTTTGATAGTCTCCCACAACATTCTCATAGGCAAGCTAAGGAAGAATGAGCTGGATGAATGGACTTTAAGGAGGATAGAAAACTGGCTGAAGCATCAGGCTCAGAGAATAGTAATCAATGGTTCAATGTCTAGTTGGCAGCCAGTATCAAGTAAAGTGCCCCAGGCATCGTCCTGGGGATGATTCTGTTCAATGTCTTCATCAACAACCTGGAATATGGCAGAGTGCACCCTCAGCAAGTTTGCAGGTAACACCAAGCTGCAGGGTAGGGTTAGGATTCTGGAGTGACCTAGACACATTGGAGGATTGGGCCAAAAGGAATCTCATGAGGTTCAACAAGGACAAGGGCAAAGTCCTGCACTTAGGATGGAACAATCCCATGCACCAGTACAGGCTGGGGGCTGACTGGCTGGGAAACAGCTCTGGAGAAAAGGACCGGGGGATTAAAATGGAAAATAATCTGATTATAAAACAACAGTGTGCTCTTTCTGCAAAGAAGGCTATCGGCATACTGGGCTGCATTGGTAGGTGTGTTGCCAGTAGGTCAAGGGAAGTGATTATTCTCTTCTATTCAGCACTGATGAGGCCACGTCTGGAGTAGTGTGTTCAGTTTTGTCCCCCTCCCCCCCCCCCCCCAACTACAGAAAGGATGTAGACAAATTGGAGAGAGTCCAGTGGAGGGAAACAAAAATGGTGAGCGGATTGGGGAACATGACTTATGAGGAGAAGCTGAGGGAACTGGGCTTATTTAGAAGAAGAGGGGACTTAATAGGAGTCTTCACCTACCTGAAGGGGGTTCAAAAGAGGATGGAGCTAGACTGTTCTCAGTATAGGCAGTCCTCGATTTACAATGTTTTGAGTTACAACATTTTGCACTTACAATGTTTATAAACTGACACCTTGTTTCAACTTTATGGCATCAGTTTAGATTTTACAACTCTTGATCCAATGCAATTCCACACCAGTGAACAAGTTTGCTGCATCGCTTATCTCCCTGGAGAACATCTGTCCAAACGTCCTTGGACGCCTCCTTTAAGAAAGCAGACAAGACTCTAGAAAAACCTGCAGCCAAGACTCCTGAGAAGACTCCAGCCAAGAACCCTTCAAAAAGTCCAACCAAGAGTCTTTCAAAAAATCCAGCAAAGTCACCTCAAAGAAGTCCTTGCAAATCAGTATGATTGCTATTAACTTATCTATAATTGATTTGAGTACAAAATTCTGGGGTATTTTTAGTGAAAATAGGGTATAGGGCCTTGGTTCAGGAACCAATTCCCATTTATAACATTATTTCTCATGAGAAAATCAGATCCGGAGAAGCTTCAGATACTTTGGGGTCTGAAGCAGCATGTCGAGGTCGAAGCGCTGGCCTCGTTAGGCTTCCCAAAGCGGTTTGGAGCTTCTGAAGCGCTTCGGAGCTGACTTGGAGCCGCCTTGGAGATCCGGCCATAGGGTATAATGGGGAAACAATAAAATATCTATAACTTTGTTGTTTTTTGTCCAATTTGGATGAAATATTCAGGGATGGTAGACTCTGCAGAGAGCATGAAGCCTGCCAAGTTTCAAGAAGATCAGTGCAGGGGTTTGGGGGGAACTTCACCCCAAATTCTTGAAAGCAAAACTCATGTCACGTCTAGGCGTTACAATATAGGGGGGTGAAAAATGCAGGGGCCTGGCCATGCCCCCTCAGCTCAGCCCTGTGGCTGCAAAGGGAAGCCTGCTCTAGCACTCTCTGGCTTCTAGCCTGAGCCACTGCAGGCATGTAGCTGCATTTCTGCGATGTCTGTCTGGATACAAAACTGATTTAGCTTAGCCAGGTTAGAGTAACCTGCAAAAACTGAATCAATTCAGGCTCAGGCTTTTTGAATACCTGTCCCTAGCCCAGGAGGGTAGTAAGACACTGGAACAGGTTATCCAGACAGGGGGTGGAATCTCCATCGTTGGAGGTTTTCAAGACCTGGCTAGACAAAACTTTGGCTGGGATGATCTAGTTGGGGATGGTCCTGCTTTGAGCAGGGGGTTGGACTAGATGACTGCCTGAGGTCTCTTCCAACTCTAACTTTCTATGAATCTATGATCTCCCAGCCCAGGTCCCATGATTAAAGAGTGGGGGCTGGGAGCTCTCTACTGCCAGAACAGGGGGACAATGTCCTTGCCTAGGTTCTGGTCTGTCTCCTGGTCCCTGGGCTAGCAGCCAAGGGGAGCCTAGAGTTCGCCCTGGATGCTGCAGGGGCCCACTGGAGGGCCACAGGGAGAAGGAGTAGTTTGCTGCTAGGAGCAGAAAATCTGGTCCCACATCCCTGGACACGTAGGCACATGCATGGGAGAATTTACTCTTGAGTAGTTTACTCGAGAGTAAATTTCTCCTGAATTATTGGCATGTGTAGATATAACCACTCAAAAGCACTGGAATGAGTGAGAAGCTGGAGAGTGAAGGGGAAGCAAAACACTGAGGTATGTTGGAGGACCTGCAACCCTGTATTGTGTCCCCCAGCTGAAAATGCTGCTGCTGCATTCAGTCATGGCATTTTGAAGCATTCCAGAGCAAGATTTTTGAAAATGGAACAAAAAATTGACCATCTGTCCAAATCAATGGGCCAGTGTTTAAAATGTAACTATCCTGGAAATGGATATATGGTTACCCTAATCCAAGAAGTCAATTAGCCTTTTATTTTTTTTGGGGGGGGGGGGGTGGGGGGGGAAGGGGGAGCAGAGGATGGACATAGTATTATACTGGGGTCTCATGTTAAGCTGCTTATCGAGTATGACCTCTAGATCAGCATCGTTGCTTTTCAGGATACGGTCTTCCAGTTGGTAGAAATGTCTGCTTGTTTTGTTCCTAGATATTTATCTTTGCATGTATCTGAATTAAAACCCATTTTTTGTCTCAGTAGCTAAGCTTACTAAGCAATCAATGGCTCTGCTGGGATTGCTAAACTTTATACATAGCAGATGCCTTCCACCCTGAGAAAACTGACACAGCTAGCAAACCTGACACAGCACAAGATAGCTAGAATGGGTCTGATGGTCCAGTCAGAATAGCAGATATCAGCCTCACAAATGAATACTTTGGAAAGAAGATGCATAGCTAGTACAATAATAAGAATAACTTAGAGCAAAAGAAATTAAGTGTGCATGAAAACAGTTTCTAAATGCAATCTTGAGTATTAAATAATATGACATATGTGCTTTAGTGTAATCATCCTTTCTATGCACCCAATTTGATTTTTGGCTGAAAAGTTTAGTCTTATTTATTTAATCAAAAGGTTATTCTTCACTTCTCATGGAAGACTTGTTTCTGCTTTCCTCCCCCCATGTCCCCTCCATTCCTTTTTAATTTTTGGATATAATTAACAGATGTAATATTATTGAAAGGTAAACTGCTTTGAAAAGCAAGTCAACAGCATCACTGAAATAAGATGAGGTTACACCTTTATAGCCATAAGTCATGACCTTTGGAACCACAGTGATCATCATTTCTATTGACAAGCAAAGTACTTCAACAATATTATGCAATTCCAGAGCTGGAATAAACAAAAAGAAGCCTCAAAGACCAGTTCATTCCCAAAACACTGAGGAAAAAATGCAACATCTCATTAGTATAATCAAGCAATAAATATTGAACATGATCTTTAAAAAAAACCCCACCCAACACAACCATATCCTGCATGCCAATTAACTTTGGGACATAAATAAAAAAGTCATTTATTTAATACAAAACACCCAAATTTATAACCAAGCAACTCGCAATTAACATCAATTATTACCATTATAATCCAAGAATTTAATTTATAGCTGTTAGATCTGATCCCAAGAATATTTACCTTTGAAAAAATGCTGCTTTCAGAGTAGTTTGCTCAGTTAATTTTGTAGTTTACTGAGCTTACACAGTTGCATTTTAGAAAACCTGTAGGCTTTAAAGTTAGATAATAAAATACTAGGGCATTAATTGTTTAACATTGTCTTTTTTTATTGTTCTAAGGTCATCATTATTGGAATGATTGAAAGGTATTATTCCCTCTTCCCCACCTCAGGATTATGAAATCTTCCATTCTACAGGTGAGTCACTTTGGAGGGCATAGTTAGGTCAATGCTACCTGTTGTTTTAATTTACACAATGAAGTAATAAATTATCATAGCCCCAGGTTTGTTTGGGCATAAAATATATATTTCTATTTTGGAAGATATCAACAGTGACAAAATGTAAATAGCACTAACTTCAACAATTAATTGCCTTTGACTTTGGGAGAACTCATTTAATAGATCCCTTTTTCAGGTTCTTAAAGGAAGCTAAAATTTTATGGTATATATTCTCTGTTAACTTAATTGAACCAGGGGAAAAGGAAGGCCCTGCTTTTGGACTAATTCTACTGAGACTAGCTATGATAAGAGAGCTAGTGCAAACCAATATTTTACCCTCAATTCATGTAATGCAACCTAGGGTATTAACTTCTGTACACTACAGCCGATGACATTATTAACATTACAGTAGTTCTAGGAATTGCTACCAAAGAAGTGCTAGATCAACAGTGGAAAAATACCTAGAATAGAGACTGTGCATGAAACAGTTTCTGGTTCATTAACTGTACATAATGACTTTAGAAAAAGGTCCAAAACCTTTGGTTTCTTGTCTTTTTTTTCTTATCAAGGTTATGGATTATAGAGTATTGTACTCTCTCCCCCAAGGTATTTACTTTCTTACCAGTTAACATGGAATAGTGTCATCTTGTACAAGTGGCTTTGAACAGTTACCTTCCCAAAAGTGCCTATCACAGAAAAAATTGGGTAGTGTAAACAGCATAAACATGGCAGCTTGCCACACTGTAGACTGCTGCATGCCTGATGATTAGGGTGATTAGGGTCAATATTGTCAGAAATTCATATGCAGTGGGTGCATCTACATGAGACACAACTTTGTATTACCATAGTTCACTGAGAAGTAAGCATGTGCATCTACACGTGTACATGATTACTACACAGGAAACCTCCTTAATCCCTGAAAATTCAAGTAGCAATTTTGTTTGAGATTAGTAACCATGCAGTAGCACTCGTGTAGACGTCTGACTAGGAACAAAATTTGCTCCCGATCAGCCATCCACCATGGGGCAGGAGATAGCTCCCTGCCCCCAGGAGCTGCCTGCTGCTGGGATGGGCTCAGTGACAGGAGCCTGAGTGGGGACTATGTCCACCTGCCCCAGCAGCAGCAGCAGCCCCCAGCTCTGAGATCACAATCAGGGAGCAGGGGCTGGGAGATCCTTATCTCCTAGCACTGGCCCCATGACTGCAGGGCCAGTGTTGGGAGATGCTTATATCCCAGTGCTGGCTGCACAATTGTGGGATGGGTGTTGGAAGATAAGGGTCTCTCAGCCCAAGCCCCATGACAGTAGAGCTCAGCCTAGGAGTTAAGGGTCTCCCAGCCTTAGCCCTGTAGCCATCAACCTCAGTTTGACATATAAGGGTCTCTCAGTGCTGGTCTGTGGTCATGGAGCCGGCACTGGACGCTCCTTGCTGGTGGAGGCAAGGGATCCAGTTACCTGCTCAGCTCTGCCAGCACAGAGCGGATGGAGGAACAGGCTGGGGAGCTTGTTCCCCTCTCAGTTCTGCACTTATTGTGCTAGACAAGGAACAACCCCCCCAACCTGTTCTCCTCCCTGCTCTGGGCTCGTAGAGCTCAGCAGGAAACAAGCTGCCCAGCCTTGGCTTGGTGTGCAGGGCACGGACTGGGAACTGTCCTGGTCCTAGGACATGTCCTAGCCCCATGCCCCAATCAAGTGATTGAGGTATGGGGCTTGGAAAGAGGTGCAGGGGTGGGGTAGGTTCCAGGCCTCTGCCCTGACTGCTGCTAACTTCCTCACCAGCATATCGGGACAGGAGGCTGGAACCTACCTCACCCCTGCAGCTCTTTCCTAGTCCCCTGCCCCTGATTGGGGAGCAGGACCAGGAGCTCCCTGCTGCCAGGGCAGGGGGACATTGTCTTCACCCCAGCAGCAAGCAGCCCCCTGGATAAGGAGACAGCTGTCTCCTGGCCCAGTGCTCCCTGCCAGTCCCTGGGCTAGCATCCGGGAGGAGCCTAGAACCATCACAAAGCTGCAGGAAACTTGGTGCAACGAGCACCAAATCTGCTCCCTAATCCCCGCATGTGTGAACGCCTGCCTGAAAGCACTTACTCCAGAATAGTTTACACCAGAGTAAATTTAGGCCAGATCAAATGCACGTGTAGATGCACCTAGTAAGATAAAGTTAGCACACAAAATGATTCGTAAAGTATGGATGATGAATCACCATGAGAAAGGATAGTTCCACAGCCCACATTCATGAATGTATTCCAAATCAGTGTATGTAATATACATAAGCATATGTTAACATTTAACTGTTCTGTTCCTTCCATCCACCATATAGCAAATTCATCTGTTCACAGGGTCCACTGGATAAATAAGTACCAATTATCTATGTTTTAATTAAAGTAGTACATTTAATTAAGTTCATTAGTTTTTAATTCATTAAAAAAATAAAAGTCATTACAAAATTATAAGAATTTTAGCAAAAAGAAGTGGATAGTAGACCTTTTCATTTTGGAGAAAGGAATTTATCTTTTTGTACAACATAACACTGTACTGCTAATGTCCATGTATTATAGGTCTCATTTGCAAAGGGGCTGCAAAATGCTCTCATCTCCAGTTTACTTCAAACTATAGGCACACAGGACTTCTGAAAAAAAACACAATTTTGCGTAGACTTGGAGCCATATTTTGAAAAACATTTTAAAGACGTATTGGGATTTTCAAAATCCGTATTGCTCCCAGGATGAGCCCAACCCTGATGTGCATTGTTAGGTACCTAAATGCATTTAAACATCTGGACTAGAATACAGAGAACACAAAAGTGTTTTCTTTATTTTAGAAAAAAAACGTTCACTGTTATTTCCCCATTATGCTCAAACTTCATTAAGATGCAAATAGAAATTAAAAAAAAAAAAAATTAGCTATAACCTAATTTAAAAATCCCTCCTCCTGCCTTGTCTTGTCATGTCTTTCAAGGGGGTTAACCAGTCATTTTGGTAATTAGAGTATCAGCACTTCATTCTTTTTTCCCCAGCTACAGTCAATGAATATTACATAATCCTTCCATTAATAAGCACAGCACCACAATCTGCTAACAAAGAAAGCAGCTTGTGACAGGTCTGAGGCTCTATTTTGTCACTGTTAAAATGGGAGTTGGCTTCTTTCTTCTTTTGTACAAGCACGTAGGAGAAAATAAAGCAGTACAGGTGTAATGGACTACAATGACAGCTGGACTCCATTTCCCAGTAGGCTGCTGGGGAAAGAGGAAGGAAGCCAGAGGGAAGCTGGGGGTTGCATGCCCAAATCAAGGGTTGAGAGAGTGCATATGGGAGCACCAGCAGCTGCAGTTGGCAGAATATGTAGCAGAGACCCAGGAACTGCAGTGGGGCTGATTCTGAGAGGCTGCAGCTGGTGAAATATATGGCAGAGATCCAGTAGCTGACTCAGTAAACAACAGTGGTGGGCTCAAGCATGGGGTCCAAGTGCACAGTGGGCCTGATTCTGCAAACCACAGCAGAAGGCCTTATGAAAAGAGGCTGCGAGCTATGGGGCTCTTCACCCTGGAGAAGCACAGGGTCAGGGGTGACTTGGTGGCAGCCTGTAAGTACATAAGGGGAGGATCTGGGGGAACACCTGTTCACCAGAGCACCCCAGGGGATGACAAAGTCCAACAGTCACAAACTCCTACAAGACCATTTTAGCTGGACATAAGGAAAAACGTATTTACTGTCCGAGCCCCCAAGGCTTGGAAGAGACTCCCCCCAGAAGTGGTGCAAGCACCTACTCCAGACACTTTTAGGAAACATTTGGATGCGTATCTTTAAGCCTAGCTGACTTCCTGCCCTTTGGACAGAGGGCTGGACCCAATGATCTTATGAAGCCCCTTCTAGCCCTAATGCCTATGAAAAGGCTCAGGCACAGTGCCTGGGTGCACGGTACCTGGTTACACAGTAGAAGTGGAAACTGATTTGAAGGCCCTCCAAAGCTGAGGGAGAGCTCAAGGGTTCCTCTGTAAATATTCTGTGATTCATGTTTTTAACTTGTTACCTTGTTATTTGTTACTGAAAGGTTCTACCACTGGCTGACCACCTATCTGCCTGTTATGTTTATCTTAAGTGTATGTATCCTAATGTATTCACCTGTGTTTCCAGTCTCCTAAACCCATTGGCCAGTGATGCTAACCCACCAGTACCCCACACAGATCTTGATAATTTCTCATTGGCCCCCATGGTTTCCGAGTATGCTAAAAAAGGAACAGGTTGATCAGATGCTCAACAGAAATCTGCATAGAATTGATTGCTTAGAAAACAGAAGTAAAGTGAACTCTACATTTTAGTCTAAACTGGTAACCCAAAATAGAGGGGAAGGAGTAATCTGGTGCTGTAAAACCACATTGGTTTGTTCCTATCATTATTGTATTTCAAGACCTTCAGGTAATAAAATCCTGATGGAAAAAACACACCCAGCCTTTTGGACTGTTAATCGTGAATTTTAACCCAGCTGACTCATTATATCAGCTCACACACTTGTTCTGAGTGATAGTCACTCAGAAACATTTCCAGATTGAATTGTTCTAAACTTGATGTTTAAAAATAAAATAAACAGTTTAATCCTATTCTCCTCTGAGGAGGCTCACATCTATGTTCCTAGACAAGCTTCACCTGCTAAAGTGCCAAGATTTTTTTTTTGCCACTGCTTAAAAATGCTTCCAAGGAACACAAAACGCTATGTTTATTTATGGATAAATTCTGTGTATATTTTACATAGCATATAGCACTTTAAAGATGGGCTTTATTAACATGTACTCATATCCTTTTTTCCTGTTTATTTTGGGGATCAATTCACTAAACTGTTACTTTGCTGCTGCTATAAGATAGTTAATCACTACATCTCTGCTAAAATGTTTTACTGCCTTGCATCTTTTCCCATCTATTTTATGTCATTTGGCAGAGTTTTGGCAGGAGGTGAAGTTGTGTTGGTTGCAGAATATACAAGACAAAATTCAGAGATAGTAGTATCTGCATCATCTTAGAAAAATATCACCATCCAAACTCAAATTTGAACATTATAAAAATAAGTTAGTTTGACACCCTTGTGAGATTCCTAAATGTTATCATAATAATTTTACAAAGAAGGAAAATGATACACAGAGGCCACGTCTACATGAGATGCTGACTGCACAATTGTTACTGTAGCCAAGTACTAAATGACTGCATAGTAACTGGCATTGCTGCACAGTCACATTGCACAGCACAGCTTTGTGGTGAGGCTGAGCAGTAGCTCATTACTACTGCACAGTAGCTCGTTACTAGTGTGCAGTAGCATCATGCCACGTAATGCTACTGCGCAGTATTAATGAGCTATTACGCAGTTAGCATCTCATGTAGACACAGCTAGGGAGATAGAGCTTGATTAAAAATGATTACTATAATGTTGCTTCCAGTTTTTTTGGTGCCCAGCCTAAGAAAACAAGGACTTGATTTTCCAGAACAGTTAGGCATCTATTACTGCAATGGAAGCTGCAGGTATTTGGCACCTCTGAGAATCAGGCCCTAATGACCTTAGGTTCATCATCCAAGAAACAAGGTTTACAAATTCAGTGACCAGTTTTCAACATGTTGGTCCAAGTTACTTATCCCAAGACTCATGGAAAGTTGTGATGAGACTGAAAGTAGTAGCCAGGTCTTCTGACTCCCAGCTCTGCACTTTAATTACAAGATCATAAATGCCAGATTCAGTCTGAAGCTCATCGTGTTACTAACAAGGAGCTGCAAAGTGCATTAAGGGCATGCGACTGTAGATGCATGCCCTAATGCACCTGAAATTTAGACTAATGATGCTTAAAGCATCATGTGTAGACATGCCCAATGAGACTCAAAAGCTCAAAAAGTATTCCTGCAATCAAGATCAAGTGACAGAAGTAGAAGAAGTGAGTGGCACAGCTTTGATGTCTCCAGATTTGATAAAGAGTATTTTCCGTGAATTATCATCTTAGTTTGATTAGCAAAGATTTTTGCATTTTATTCTAGAGGATATAAGAAAAAGGACAATGGGAAAAACTAAATGTAGTAAATATTAATTTACAGGTTGGCCAGGTAGACAGAAAATATTTATTAATATTTTGGACAAAGTGTAGAGAATGTCAGCAAATTATGGGGTTAATGATCAGCCCAAGTATTTTCTTCCTATCTTGTTGCAAAACTTAAAACAATAGTGAGAACTTCAGAAGTGATAGAGCAGCCACTCTTAAGAGTTGGAACGTAAATTTGTCATTTCTTCTGTATGGAAACTCCTCTCTCATCTAGCAAGCTTAAACAAACAGTATCTACCATTTATGCACTTTTATACTTTATCTAGTTCCCCTCCTTGTGGTTCGTTCTGCACTCCCAAAAGTGGGATCAGGGTTTATTCTAAGTTACAGTGCTTAGGTGCCATTCTATATGTATTCCTCTTTCTTTACAGGAACATTCTGGGCTAGGATGGCAGAAGGTCAGAAACAGAACTGTAAGAAGATGGAAAAAGTGAGGAATAGAATGTAAAAGCAGAAAAACTCTAATTTGACTTTTAAATGATGACATTGTTTACTTCCCTGGGAATGCAGTTCTGTATGTTGTAAAAGGCATTAGAGGGAAGGCTGGTTTCTGGCCATGCAAAAAGGGTTGTAAGATAGTTAAATAAAGCAAGAGTTAGGGAGTGGTTCATTCTGTTCCTCCCTTCCCTCACCCCTCAACTCCCCTGCAAGTCTCTGACTTCTGTTTTTGTTAGGGTGACAATATTTGAATCCTGGGGAGCACTGGATTTGCAGCTGAATACAAGGGCTTTAACCTGTGGCCTAGCAAAAGCTGCTAACCACAAGGCAAAATGATAGCTAAGCCAGCCATTTGCTTATGCTAAGTAACCATCTTAACTGTGTTAACCATTTTTCTGAAAAAGCAGCAAGTGAATCTGTGTGAGTCTGTGCGCTGTGAATGAGGTGAAGCCTTAGGAATGTGAAGATGGTACAACCTGGGACAGAAAAACAGACTAGAATGTGGAAGACAACACACAATTGGTAACAGGATCCCAAATAAACATATGCAAAAAGGTGAGTGGTGATTGATGAAGAAGCCTCCAGAAGTTTCCATGTTTTAGTCAAAGTCCGCTCATTGACTGAAGAAGTAAAGTCAAGGTCTTAGACATGCGCTTATAGCAAAAAGACATGTAAATGAATGAAATGCATAGGCAATTCTATGTTAATGAAACAAATTGTAAACAGAGGCAGAGCTTGAAATGGGAGGAGAGACAGGCAGAACAAAGGAGGAGCATGGGTGGAATATGAGCATGAACTAAAGTATATAAATGTTGAAAAAAACTATTGTTCAGTGCTGCTTCGCTGGTTTCATGGGTTGTATGTCTATGAGGGAGCTCACCCGAAGCTGTCTCCATCCTAAATAAAAAGCTGTTGCGAGCAATGTGTGCTGGTGTTTGCTCCCTGCTTGCTCTGGCTAATGAGTAACAGGATCCATGAGCAATTGGATCGTCATCTCCCTAGTTGTTCAGTGCCACATGGAGTCGGGGTCTAACAGTTTTCACTCTTGAAGCTTAGTGTTGGGGACATTTTTACATGTGCTCCCAATGTGGTGCCAGGCACTTTTAATTAGTGAGCCATGCTAATTAAAAGCGCCCATGGGTCACGTGTGTCAGTAGTGCAGTGTGTCCCCGTGCTGAGAAAATGGTGATGGTGCAATCTGAACTACAGCATATCAAACGTGTTATTGTTCAAAGCGCACCACTGCCATTTTCTCAGTGCAGAGGCACATTGCAAATCATTGATACATGTGATGTGTGAAGCTGCCAGAGCACATCAATTTACATGCTCTAGCAGGTTTAATTAATCTGCTTTCCAGCACGTCAAAGCAGGCTTCCCACATGTGTGTAAGTGTCCCTTGGGTCTAAGTCCTCCCCCCAGAATGCAGAATGTATATATGGATCTATGATTCGAACCAGCTTCAAGACCTGTGCCTGCATGTCAGACCATCACTACAGCAAGGAATGGGGTTATAGTTAGGTACCACTATAATTCAGCTTTCATGGGATTTCAGCAGAAAGCCTGAAATTTAGTGTTTTTCCTGAAACCCTAGAAAATTGAAGGTTTGCCAGAAATCATCTGAAACAATGGGAAGAGAGGGAAGACAAGAAAAAGAAAGTTTAAAAAAAAACTTTCCTGAAGAATGGAGAAGAAAGGCAGCAGAACCCTGCAAGCACAGTGGAAGCCCCACGTTTCCAAGGGCGGCCTAGTACAGGCTGAGTCCCTGCCAGGTCCCAGCCAATCAGGTTGATTTCTCATTTTGGCAAGGAGTTTAAAAGCCCTGACTAGAACAGATCTGGTAAGCACCCCCTGCACTAAGGACTAAGGGAATAGGCATGCTGGGTGCCTGCCCCCACAGCTGGCTTCCCCCCGCCAACCCAGCATGGCTCTCCTGAGCCCTGCTTTGCTTTGCTGCTGTGCAGGAGCAGAAGAGAATTTCCCTTTTCCCTTCTCTTCATAGTGAAGTAGAGCAGAGCTGGAGCAGAGCTGAAGCCAGAGCTACGGTAAAGGGTAAGAGATGGAAAGAGGGCAGAGGAGGGGCAGTAGCTTCAGGTAGAGAGGCGAAAGAGGGACAGAGCTGTCCCCCTACCACCTGCCCTACCACCTGCTCCATACAGATTCCTCCACTACCTCCCCCATCATCTGTCCCCCTACCAAGTGGCTCTACTGACTCTCCCCCACTGCATCCTCCACATGTCCCTGATGTCAGCCCCCTGCCACTGCTTTCCCCATTGCAGTTGGTGGGGCATGAATTTTAGACAACTCTCCAATAATTCAATTCTATAAAAGAAAAATTATAACAAATTTATAAATTTCTATGTATAGAATCTAATTATCGGGAGGGGGTCATCTTCAATCCAGAGCTGTCTGATTGGGTAAATGCAGTAAATTCAAGGGTGTAGGGCACAGAGCTCCTGCCTAACTTTGATTCACAAAACACTAAAAAACTCTCCATATTTTCACCAGTAAAATTCCCTAAACTCTGTTAATTGCTCTATGACACTTTTGCTCTTTTCTGCATAATATATTAGTTAGAACAGAACAGTAAAGTAGCAAACCCCTTCCCTTGCCTGGTGCTTAGACCACCCCTTAATGGTGGCCTGGAGGTGGGACTATATGGGTTTGAAACCTTTGAAGCTAAGGAGGACATAGAATCCAGAGCTCTTGCTTCCTGACAAAGCACTCTAACCTATTACACTGAAAGACATGGGGAGGATTTCTTCTACTGTGTGCAGAAGAAAAAGAATGAGCAAGTTCTTCATACCCCAAAACACAACTTAGGCATCTACATCTAAATGGGGGTTTCTGGTTGTAAATCCCAGTCTCAAATAGAGACACAAGGAAAAACCTAAAGCCAGAAAAAAGGCAGGATTTCACATATACCATTGTCCTTGATTTTTTCTACTTCCTAAGATAGGCATTCAACATGCTGGCAGCTCTGAAACACATTTTTAGGTGCTTAACTCCCATCAGGCATTGTTTGGAGAACTGAGGCTCTAACTCAAGGATGTTAATTTCACTCTAGGTCCAAGACTCCATTAAGTCATTGACTTTCATAATACACTGTCATTGTATCCTTAAAACTAAGTGTTAATTATTTTATAGGGACTTGAGTGGAGTGAAATAAAATTGCAGTTAGTAATAAAACCACTTATGCATGTTATAACTGGAAGAGTATCTGGGCCCAGGGACCTGAAACTTAGGTGAAATAATACTGAATATTGCAATGTTTAAGCCACATTGTGGACATGATCCTTGGTTTCCCTTCTCTATATTTTTAAGGGAATAAATTCAAGTCTTTGTTTTTGGTGAATCCTACCTCATGTGTGTATATTTACACTGTAAAATGATTCCATGAGCGTGTATAATTGCAGGTCAGTTATTAGGTTAGGTTGTTGTGGTGACTAGTTACCTTGTGTTAAATTTTGGTCTTACCTCAGTATCAAAATATATTTAAAAAACCCACCCCACTGCCTCGGAAAAAACAAACAAACAAACAAAACCCATTACACTGAAATAGAGGCTAAACCTGAAGTTCTCTTCAGTGGTTATCTGAAGGAGGTGAACAGTCATGAATTCTTCCAAGACGGTGTTCTACTATAAGGAAATCTATTATTTTAAAGGACCGCATAGAATAGAGATTTCCTTCAAGATTGTTTCATTGAAAGTGAAGGGTTTATCCTGTTTGGAACAGACAGAGGTAAAAACTCAAACTGTATAGACCTTGGCAGGTATGCTAGGTTGTGGGTGGAAGCTCTGCATCTTTGCCCTGATCACAATGCTATGCAGCAGAACCTCCATCTAATGTCAATCTTTTGGGATGCCTATAATTTTTCTCCAGGTCTGTGGAGCTTATGAATCTTTTATATTGTTCTTCAGTGTTGCCCTGGAGAAGGAAGGAAGGAAGGAAATTAGTAGTTTTATCAGAAGCTAATGCTGTTGTAGAGGAGCAGGACCTTTGAGAGACTTATCAGAATGCTCATTGGCTCATTCCCTAAGGAGCAATAGGAATGAAACCATGCACATCTTTCAGTGCGAATTTGAGCCAGATCAGGCACGTTAATACTGGTATTTGGTTCTGTGAAAGGAGTCGATAACTAAGTGTAATATAGTTCACCATAAAAGAGCAAATTGTTTATATTCAGAACAGTTATTTATTTATTTATTTATTTATTTGAGACTCATGCCTTTGGTTAGCTCGTGAGTTTTCAGGATACGAAAAACTGATGCTATGATTACCGATTCCTAAAACATCAAACCTGCTAGGGAGATTTTGGAGATAATCTAGGGATTTAATTGAAATACATGGCATTGAAATCCAAATTCCAAGAAATTCCATATCCCTGTGTAGTTGGTATCTTAGGAAAAACAAAAGATGTTTGGAATTACCATGTAGCTGAGCTATTTTCCATAAAGAGTATGATCATTAAAGTCAATGGAAAGGCTCCCATTGAAGTCAATGAGCTTTGAGAAGGTGAAAAGATACATATTTTATAACAGGGCTGTCCAACTTAGTGGGCAGAAACTTCACATAATGGACTGCAGGAGAGTAGGTGATGCCCCCACCTCCCCAGCTGCAAACTCCCCTGGCACTGTGTGGACCCCCTTCTCTTCCCACTGCATTGTGTGCCCAGATGGGCACCTCTTACTTCACTTCCTTTGTTTCAGGCTCCGCTGCTGAACCATGCTATGGGCTCCTCCAAGTACTGTCCAACTCTGCTCTGCCCTGGGGCAGGCACAGGAAGTGAAAGCCAAAGAAGAAAGGAAAGCTTGGGGACCCCAGCTGCAGCACAAGATTGAGTAATGAGAGAAGTGGAGGTCTGGGGGAGCCCGGGTGCAGCAGACAAACCTCTCATTGGCATGTTGCTTATGGTCTGTGAGTTGGATAGTGCTGTTTTATAAGATCATCAAAAGCATTTAGGTGCTTAGCTCCCATTGATTTTAATGGAATTAGATATCTGAATACACTTTAAGGATCCAAACTAAAGTGACTGTCTCTGCAGGTACGGGTGAACAATACCAACACTGCTATAGGAAAAAAAAAAAAAAACATGAATAGGAGATGAAGTAGACTAGTAAGAAGAAAATAAATATACTGAACATAGATCAGTCTTCCTGTATGTATGGGGTTTTTTTCTGTTTAATACCACACAAGTAGATTTGCCTGCTTTAAATATGGCTTCTTGACATAAGATCTCAGTAAGAAATAGTAACCCAGGTGTGAAGCAAAGGCCTTTATTGCCAGCTTGAGACTTCTCCCCTTCAGTTAAATTTCTCTAATGTAATTTCTCCAAACTACTTGACCCACTGAAAGTGAGCAGCTGATGCACAGAAGGAAGCAGATATGTACTCTATGCATAAGCCTCAAAACATTGCAAGGTTCAGGAGTATAAACATTCAGTGAACCTATTTACTTCATTTCAAGGGAAAAAATGCACTTCACATTTTCAAAAGAATGTCTGTAGGATCTGCACATTCTTATAAATTCAAGCTTGAGGCTTCAATTTACTAATGCTTTAGTAACCTAGTGTATTTTGCAACTCATATGGAAATACTACAGGTGACATTCACTTAATTCAAAATAAAGTATTTTAGTATGTGAATACTTAATGCAAGCTTGTTATGTGAATACTTAAGCTTGTTCACCTTGCACTAGAGGCATAACAAGAAGGTTTCGTGTCCTTGGCAGCAGTGGTGGCAAGGGTAGTGGTGGGAGCCAAGCCAACACTGATGGTTGTAGCAGTCACTGCCATTCCATTCTTCTACCTTTTTGAAGTCGTGATAAAGGGTTCATGTCCCAGTTGCCTACCCAGTTATGTTACTGCCTTGCATGTGCCCTCACAAACAAAGGGTTCTAAGAATATTTTTTTCCTCTGGATAATCAAAATAAATATACCATTTCCACTTTTTGGATTCAAAGCAAATAAATTTTAACAAAACAATGTTAGGTGTATATTTGCTACATGACAATGAATAACTTAAATATATTAACCTTTATGTAATTAGCAGATAAATAAAGATAGGAGGCAGATGAGATCAGTAAAATACTTGTATTGAAAATATAATTTAATTTGTATAAAACAGAGTATAATTATGAAAAGCTTGAGTCAAAGCCCATTGATTGTACTAAGCTTTAGATTAGATCTTAAACTCCTAGGTAAATGATTTTTGAAAGTGACTCGTGATTTGAGATGCCAATTTTCAGTGTTAAAAGTACAATAGAACAACCCCCTACTGCATTGGCTCCTTTTGGGAACTTACCTTGAAACACCTCAACATTCAAGCCTTCAAAATAATCTGTTTTTCATATACTTATACAAAAGAAAGTTTTCACAGCACCTAAAATATTGGTCCATTTTGCCTCTTTAAAAAAATATGCACAAGCCAGATCTTATTGGAAACATTGTTGGAAACATTTCCCATCCTCTTTTAAATTATCGTCAGAAACTCCAATAATCAAGGGCTCTGTATCTCAATTAGTTTTGAGAAAAATACCTGGGGTGAAATCATGGTTCCAGTAATTTGTCCATAGACTTTAATGGAGCTAAGACTATTTCACTTTGACAAATTATTATGATGTGGCAATAGGACCCTACTAATCCACCTGGCTTTGATAACAGAGAAATTAACCGAGTCAAATGACAATGGATTTTTCTTTTTTAGTGGAGAAGGGAAGATGAAGGGGGGCTGTTTTATTTGTTTGTTTGTTTGTTTGTGTGGGGGGATTAAGGGTTTTTGTCGGTGTTGCTACTGCTTTGGGTTTGGTTTTGTTCTTTTTTTTTGTTTGAGGAGAACTTATTCTTAAGTAACAACTATCCACTCTCCCTCCTCAGATTTTAAGAGCTTTTATGGAAAAAAATAGAGATGATCTACATTAGAAAAATTAAATTTGGAGCAAAAAAACCCAATTATCTAGTCAAATCATATACGCCCAGTCAGACTTCAGTTGTTTGCCAAGAACATTATTGTTAGTGAAATTGCTGTGTGTATTTGTGCAGCTGTAGTTGTCGCACCTTGATGAAGTCTAGAAAATTACACTAATGAGCCTTGCAGTGATTTATTAAGACAGTCTGGAAGGTGATTTAGTAATTTGCTCATAAACAACTCCTCATGCCAGTTGTTTTACAGATCACAAGAGCGTTTCCAATAATATACAATAAGATGCTTCCTCAAGGTAAGATTCACATTCCAAATACTACTAATGTTTGGCAGAGTAACTGAATTAAAATGACAGTATTTTGACTTTCCACCTGTCTTGTCCCATACCCAGGAGTATTCTGGGAACTTCAGAAGCACAGGAGCAGTCAGTCACATATCTATGACACTTCTTTTCTCATATCTTATTAAGAAAATGTTTTAAAAATTCAGCATCCTTCAAGGTTTGTCTTTTTTCCAGCATGCCAAAGTGTTGCCCATCTCTGAACTACTGTGATCCTGCTATCCTGTATGTTTGCATAAAACATCCCTTAACTTTAGAATCATTGGCAATGCTGAAGCAGAGGCTTTCTTGCTAGAGAAACCTGAATTTAAGTTTCTTTGGCATTAAATTCTAGAAAAAACGTGTCTGTCTTCTTTGTCAATACATTATAAGGTTTGCTATAAGTAAGTCACAATATTATTTAATAATTATTTTTGTTTTCATTTTATTTCATGTGTCTATTTCAAAGACTATTATATGATAGTATAAAATACCTAAAGGACCTTATAATCCTTATAATGCAATCTTTTGATCTCAAACAGAATGTCATGAATGAACTACACATTACTGGGATATGGGACACTAGTATGAATATTTCCAATTCTGTCATACAGAACCAAGATCATGCTCAACTCATCAGGGATTATTCTACCTTTTATAATTGATTTCAATAGAATAGCTACGTGCAGCTCTTGTTAACACTGCTATACTACTTGTTCAAAGTGCACTTATCCCCTAAAAAGGAACACTTCCCTACTGCTTTGCACTAACACCCCCTGGCCAATTCAGGAATAATGGTGGCAGGCTGAGGAAGGAGCTATTTCTTTTCTCCTAAACTGAATGAATGGCTGCCACACCAGGTAGGGAAAATAAAACAAAAATGACTGAGATACGGAAGAAAGTAGGATTTATTGTTAGAAATCAACAATAAATGCTCTGGGGAAAAACTGACAGGGGAAACATTCTTAGGAGATCTGCATGATAGGGAAACACCACATTTACCATACTGTTATATGATCCTACACAATCTTTTAATTAACTTTGAGGATAAGATCATGAAAATCTGTAACTGAAAATAATTTTTTAGTGATGAATTTGAAATAATCTCTACTTCATTCCAAAGCAGTTATATATTAGCTACAGTAACAATAAGCTGATGTGCTTTTTTCAGAAGGCATTCTCTTGAAGCCACACTCATTAGATACCTTGCTGAAATGTCCTTAAAATTGTGAAGGGTAACAGACAGGCTAGAAGAAACCAAGATATATTGCCTCTTGAGAGAAGCAGAACATCCCTTCATTTTGTGAGGACCATTAGTCAATGGGGCCTCACTTCTGAGTGGGTTCAGCAGTTATAATTAGTACTTGAACTCTAATTTGCATTCTTGCTATAAAAGTTAATATTTTACATGTCAAATAACCCATATGGATTCTCATTTAATATTAAAAGCATTGCAGTTAGTAATACATATGCAGAAGGTTTTATTACCATATTAATGTCTCATACTTGGTATCTTTTGTGTTAGGATAATGAAATATGGCTTATTAATGCAACTGTGATTTTTTTTTTGTTAATAGTCTCATTAGAAATCTGTTTAATCTACACACTTTTAGTATATTCTGAATCATCACTAGTCAGAACTGTAGGATGCCTTTTATTTTCTCCTCCAGAAATTTAGTCTCCCATTTGCACATAAGTATCTTTCCTCCACCATTGCAATTGATGCCAAAAATATTTCCATCTGTTGTATCTCAACAGCACTGTGATGATGATGCACCTAGAATGGATAACTTCTCTATAGACCTATGACTGGCCATTGGCTAAATATAACACACATATTATCAATGCACCAGATAAGGATTACGCGAGTGAAACCTATTATTTGTTAGAGAGTTTGTTGCATGCATCTCATACATAATATTTTGAGCATGTACAAGTAAATGGTCACAACTAAATGAGTCATACAAAAAATAATATGAGATCTATTCAAAACTGAACTTGGAATAAGTATCCATTAAAGGATCCTAAATTGCAGTCTTTGTAAGTCCTGTGGTGATACCTGTGACATCCATAAGAAGAGCAAATTAATTCTTTATGATCAGTGTTATTACAGTGAATACCAAATTAATTCCTCATGATACGTGATGCTAAAAAGAATATCAAATAAATTTATAATGATGAAATACTTAAAATAAATTCTACTTTGAAAAAGTCTGTGTGGCATAAACTTTAGCACACTGACAGTGGTTAGAAAAACACTTATCGAACATACTGTATATAAAGAAATAGTCATATCTTAGTGACATACTCAGAGCAGTGAACAGAGAATTAAAGAATTAGTAGTGTCCTATTATTTTCAGCAGGAGTTACAAACACAGTGCATTATCAGTTTCAAGTCTAACGGTGCATGGTACTGAACATCTTGGAACTCAGCTCAGTAATGTCAACAATGATTTCCTAGTTCAAATATAGTGTCACAGTAGTTTAAAGGTTAATCCAAAAGAAGCAGAAATACATGCATTAGACAATCAGATTTGACTATGTATTTAATGGGTGTGTAGTGTAACTTACAGTAGGCATGTCTACATATGCGTTTTAATGTGCAGTCACCTATTGTACTGCACATTAAAGCATCACATAAAATGTGCAATTACACTAATGTGCAGTAAAATAGGTGACTGAGCATTACGTCACTTTTCTAGAAAGTGTGCTTTTGGTACTGTGCATTAGAGCAGCCTAATGTGCATTTATTTAGTACCTCATATTGGAAGTACTAAATTTAATACGTATTAGGGAAAGTGCATTAATGCACATGTAGATGTGCCCTGTGTCCAAAATTCCTTGTGGCTACACAAGCTGGAGGGTTAGCTTATGATTCTTAATGTACTCAAAAGACTGTAATTCACTTCTTGGCATGACTTTTATGGTCAAAAAATTGTAAATATTGTAATTAGCAGTGAGTTTACAGATCTTCCTAGTTGATAGGCTTGCTCCTGGAGGCTAAATGGCTATTGTATCTCTGACTAAAAGAAGAAATTTGAAAGAAGACATCAGTGATTTTGATTCACAGCAGTCATGTACTCTAGAAAACTTTAATCACCGCTACAGTGATGTTCCCAGTAGAAGTCACTGTAGTAACTGATGCATAATGTGGAGAAGTAAAACTATGGAATTTATCAAAGGGCTTTGACAGACATTAACAAATCCTAAGTGTACTGGTAACAAAAGCCCTCTATGCCCAACCCATTTAAATCACACTATTTCTCTATTGCCTTAAAAACATAAGCCAAAATCCTGTTAGTTTATAGTTCTAGTTTCACCAGTGTAGCAACAGCACACCAGTATTTTTAGAACTGTGCCAGTGGAGCATGGGGCACCTGTATATTTTGTATGCCTATACAAAAAGTGGTAGAGTTTAAATCTACAAAGTTGTATCCAAAAAAGCTGCATAATTGTGTAGCACCACTTGTCTATATTTATGAAAAGCAAAAAAATGAAACAGAAAAATGTAAATTAATGTACATGTAGAATTTATGCATTGTAATTGCTTATTAATATTTGGTGTTTCATGGTATTTAACAGGCATATATGGAAACAAGGACTGTAAACTGAGATTTTTAGCTGGAATATACAAGCTTGAAATTTCCTGTTACAGCTGCAGAAGCAAAATTCTGAAAAAAAATTATTGTGACTTAAATTATATATCAATGCAGAATGCTAGTGAAAAGGTAGATTTCAATTACAAATTTAATCCCAGCAGATTTATACATAGACAGCTGAATTCCTATTCATGTTATTTATTCACTAATGTTGTCAGGGCAAATTCTCTCCCACATTGCACCTAGTGCTGTAATTTTAATCTATACATAGTGCCTGTAAACAGCTACCATTTTTTATTCGGTAGCTGTTTACATTTATGTTACATTCAAGTCAATACATATTGTGAAAGGCAATACAGAAATATAGCCCAATAGGACTATGTAAGAAGGAGACAAGGAACCCAGACTCAAATCTGTAGCCAATGGGTAATTTTTTAAAGGAAGTAACAAAGGTCAGATGAACAAAAGGACTTAAAACAAAGCTAGACTTTGGTAGGATACAGGGGCCCAAGTACATAATATGGGTTCTCAGGACTCCTACTCCACTACAGCATAACCCTGGAGACACCTAAAATCTGCACGTGCATAAAAATGTCAACATTTATCTTTCTCAAGAACCTAGAATCTGCTTCTGGGTGGGCCCAGAAGAGTTTTAGCACTGAGAGTGCTGAGCATGGTATTACCAAACTTACGTCTAAGAGTCATCAGGATCATAAACTAGGTATTTCTCCACCTGTTTTGCCTGAGAATCCCAATATGCTTGGAGTTCTGAAAGAAAGCCTAATAGGTCAGGCCCAGTAAAAAACATTGCCTGCCTTCATGCTCTTGTTTTATGGACTAGCTAGAACAGTAAGTCATGATGCTAAACCCACACCTTCCCCGCCCAGGAAAGTGTCTGCTCTACCAGGTTATAGGCAACTTTGTAGTTGGCAGTGATGTGATGCATTGACACAGAAAGAGGGAGCGAGGAGCATGATTCCATACCCTTGACTTTAAGGCACTCACCTCGGAGGAAGCAGTCCTGCTCCAAGAAGGCATGTATTAATCTAATGATGGACTTATGAAAAATACAGGAGGTACCATATTAAAGAGGTGAGCATATGTGTTTAAATTCCTTCAGTCAGAAGACTGAACTGAACACAGGTTTACTATGTCCTAGGTACAGAGGCTTAGCAAGAGATTTCAGTACCCTGGGCAGAGTTCAGGGAGTGAAGGGAGAATTATGCTGATGGGGGAAAGGGAAACGGACTCTTACCTGCTCCTACATTTTGTGCTTGGCTGCTATAGCTGAGGGACAGGCTCACTGCATGCTGGAGCAGCTAGAGAGCAGCATAGACTCTCTCTAGCTGCTCCTAGTAACCTGTTCACTCCCCGTCCTGCCAGATATGCTTCTGGGTGCAGGACTGGGTGTATTCTACTTGCCTTGTTAACCCATCTAGCGTGAATAGGGCTGCACACGCCCAGCTCCCTCTGTTCCATCTGTGCAGGGCTCCCCAGCCATGCAAAACACTCTTTAGGAGGGGGAGGGGGCCCTACTTCTAAGTCAGCACCCAGGGCTAGTGTGTCCTTTGCTCCATCCTATTTAAACTTCTGCCTAGGTGGGTTCTTTATTAAATTACTTGTAAAGAAGGCATAACTATATCCATATTATCCAGAAAACTTTCTTAAAAAGACAAAAAAAGACATGCTCTGTTTTTTGAGGGACAGGGGACATGTCTACATGTGCTCTTTAATGGACATAGCCAATTTTAATGCACATTAAAGCATCACAAAAAACTTGTCCACTTTTGCTAATGCACATTAAAATATTCTAGTACCTCAAAATAAAGCTACTAAATTTAACGTGCACCAGCAAAAGCACATTAGTGAACATTTAGATGTGCCCAGGGTACAAGTATACCTTTAGGAGAAGATTCTAGACTTGGATCATGAATGGAGAAAAGTGCCTCCATTTGCCATGAGTAAGTTACCCAAATATCATAAGATTTAGAAACAAGACTGTCCTCAGCACTTCTTAGCCCTATGTCTAGATAGCTTCTCAGGGCCTCATTACATGTTACAGTGTGAGCCACACAAATGTTGATCGGTATTAGTGCTAGATCAAGTTTTGGAGCCAGTCATACCTTCAGGCCAGCAAGGGCCTGGAGGACTGAAAGTTAAGAATAACCTCCACCACCCCCTTCCCCTCTGCCCCCCTCTTCTCAGGGCTCCCCCCTACCCCCTTTCCCAGTTATGCTACTTGCACTGTCTGTTCTGGTGGAGCAGTCAGGGAAGAATTAGCTTTCCTGCCCAACCCCTCCTGACACCCTTCTCCTGGTTGAGCCTGGCCCAGACAGCAGCAGTAGTGGTGGCAGCAGATAGGTTAACCCTTCCCTGTCTGCTCCCCCAGACAGAGAACATGGGCAGCTACAAGTAAGCAGTGGGGATCAGGGAAGCAGTGATTAGGAATCTGGTTTGCTGGGAAGGGGGGTGGGGGCAGTGGACCCAATCCAGGCCAGTGAAGGAGGGGAGCAGGTGAGATGTTTACACTAACTTGTAGCCTAGAGTGGCTACATGTTAATGTAACAAGAGCTGGGTAACACAGATCAGAGATAAGACTAGGCTGGAGTAGCGCAACTTTAAGCCACCTAAAAACTAGTTTAAAGTGTTAATGTGTAGACAATCCAGGGTTTAAGAGCTTCAGGAGTTGCCTAAAATGAATTTGTAACAAGGCCTTCATTCAGCACACAGGTTATAGGATCCTACTGTACATGATCTAGCTCTCCCTAGACACTGAATAGGCAGCCAAGGCACCCAACTCACAATTATGGAGTCCACTCCAGGGGGCAGGTGCCTAAGAGTTAGATGCTGCAGCATTTAAGTCCCTTTATGGATCTAGGTTTACCTGCCAAGGTCATTTGGAAGATGGAATTTTGAATTCTAAATCAAGTATTTAGAAAATGTTACCCAAGTATTTTAGAAAATTTTACCCATTAATCGTTCCTGAAAACAATGTTATCATCTTCTGAAATCAACTGGTCTAAGTACAGACAGTTAAAAAGTCCAAGGCCGAATTAATTCCATGTTTGTAGGTTAGTCTAAGCTGTGTAGATTGAACCAATAATAGTTTGTTATCTGAAGAACTGAGCAAAAGATTGTTATTTTTTTATTTGTTTAACTTTAAATATGTAAATATACCAAATGGTGTAACCATACCTTAGCTTTTAAAATCTCAGCTTCTGAATTTTCTATTTAGTGCCCAAAACTTCAACCAGAAGCCAAGTCATATTATTCTGATAAAATCATTTAGTAAATTTAGCTATGTGCAAACGGAAACTTTCAAAAGAAAAATAGCACTTCCGTTCCTGTCCCTACCTAGCCCTCCCCAAATTTCTATGTTAAAGTCAAATTTGTAAGTTATATGGTACACCATTAGTTATATAAAACTAGAAACTATTTATTCTTTTTAAAATGTCACTTCTAAACTCATACTTTATATATCTGGCAGGTGGCCAATTTACAAACTCCTAAGAATAATGTAAATTATGACAGACTTTAACCATAACTGAACTGTTACTGACAACTGCTACAATAGTAATATACTCTTTAGAATGGGTCCAATAGAAGTTGATGCCTAGATTTTAGTGGCCATGTGATGCTACTACACAGTAGTAATGAGCTACTGTGCTGTCAGCATCACCAAGAAGCTGTACAGGGACACGACTACATAGCAATGTTGGTTACTGTGCAGTCATTTAGTACTTGTGTATGTGTCACCCAGTCACTGTCTCATGTAGACACGGCCTGTGAGTACTATGAAGTTAAGAAGAACAAATTCGATTCTGTGATCCAATATATAAATGAAGAATTTTAAAGTTTTTGACATCACTAATTTCCTTGAGTTTTAACTGAGAATAAAATAAGCAAGACTGTCACACACACAGAACATATCTTTCTTTTTGACATCTGTCTCTAAAATTCATGTCGTCTTGTCAGTGCAAACAGCTAATTTATTGACTTTCCCATTTAAGAGAATTCAGGGAAATATTTTTAGCTAAGTAAAGGGGTCTTAAGGGCATTACATGACATTCATTTCCTTGTTTTTATGTAAGTATCTAAGTGAGCTCTCTACAACTGTATGTTTTAATAAATATATTTCTACACCAGTCAGAATTCTCAAAATATTAGCAAATAAGTGCAATATATGTATCTTGAATATAGATCTTAATGGGCAATTTAATCAACAAATAGGGATGCTAAATATTACATAGAATATTATTTCTATTGCCAAATATTTACTAAAACAATAGGAAGCTACTCTAAGGAATACAAAACTTTAACCAAAATATAACAAGGTTTACACTTGCCTCTGCTTTACATTGCCTCTGCCATTACTTTTTTTTTAAACAGATTTCACAACTATTTTGCAAGAACCTTAGGTCTTACCATTTTGGATTCCTTTTGGTATAGTCTTTTCCATCTGTTTCTAGGAAAAAGAGTATACAGGCTGCAGTCAGACAGTTTAAGATAGTTACCTAACACATTTGAGATAGTATTTTTTTAAAAGTCCACTCCTTTACCCTCTAAAGCCAAAAGCACAGCATACTAGTAGCAATCACACCTGAGTATACATGGCTGTCACTCTCTCTCCCTTTAACTCTCTTTCCTTTAGTAATTGAAAAGCAGTGGACCAAAAATCAGTGTAAGTTATGGTCATGCACACACTGGTTGAGTGGGTTAGTTAGTTCAAAAACATGAGTAGTATTTCAGTCACCCAGTATTTCTCTTTAAGTGTATATTTTTCATGTTTTAAACTCATGTTTACAGCAACAACAACAAAATTAGTAGAACAGTAACAGTTGCACATCACTAGCCAAACAGGTGGGAGGGGGATCTGGGGTCAACGATTGTATGTGTGGCAATGTACCATCTAAAAGGCCTTGTATTCTGATTATTATTTAGTTGTTTTCTTAGAGTTTCCTATATTCACTGTGGGACCCTGTTTGAGCCTTCAGTCCTCAGCCTAGCACACCTGCATGATAGCTAGATAAGCAGCTAGTTCCCTGATTGCTCTAAAACAGTTCAGGCCTCTGTAACTTGTTAAATTTGGATCCAATCCTGCAGTCATTTAGGGCCCAATTAAAAAAAAAAAAAAGTTTGAGGATACCTGTAGCACAACACAGGTGGTCTAAAAGTCTAAGGCCAAAATCAGAATTATGAAAATTGTTCAGCTGTCGCCTAAACCCAAAAGTGCCTAAACTTAGTACTTTTTGGATTTTATAATAA
Source organism: Alligator mississippiensis (assembly GCF_030867095.1). Classification (NCBI taxonomy): domain Eukaryota; kingdom Metazoa; phylum Chordata; order Crocodylia; family Alligatoridae; genus Alligator; species Alligator mississippiensis. The sequence continues at coordinate 46,281,289 of NC_081824.1, forward strand.
CTTTTAAAATCCATGAATGCTTCTCAGAACTGGCACTGAAACTCAGGACTGCCCTTCCTAGGTGAATCATTCGTCTAGAATGAGGGTGTTCATACTCCAGTTTGCAGGTCATATCTAGCCCATGGAGCAGTGTCATCCAATCCTCAGGACTCCCCATGGGTCCAAAAATTTGGAAGCAGGGTAACCGGAAAGACTTAATTGTCACTCCCCTGCTACAAAATTCCTGAACCCGCAGGAAGACCTGTAGGCTGTGTAGCATCCCTTTCTGTGCTTGATTGCATATATGTAGCTAAGGCAGCGCAGGCCCCAATCTGGGTGCCAACCCCATACAGGATCTGGCTTGTGGACCAGTCTTGCACCACTCATCTGATGTGTGGGGCCAAAAGATTGAGTCTCACTGGTCTAAAATAATGGTTTATCTTTTTTTTTTTTTTTTTTTTGCATAATAGATCTTGATTTTTTTTTCTTCATGTAGAAAACCTTCAAGTGGAGGAGAGAAGAGTGTTTATATGGGAGGTCCTAAGCTTCTTTTAGCTGTGTATTAAACAGTAACCCCAGTTTTGGTTTTCAAAGAAATTATATTAGTGAGAGGAAAAAGTTATAAAGGGCTCTACACAGAGAGATATGCCTCCATATAGAAATGGAAAATATATCTCTGACCTAGAAAGGTTTTAAGCATGCTTCTGTTTTCTGTATTTTCTGTTGATTATCTCTGGCTGCTCTTTGCACAATATGCAGTTTACTTAGACCTAGAACCTAGGTTTTAGGTTCCATTCCTGAGGCAGAGTATGTAAAGGTACTTACTCTTCACCACTTATAGTAAGGCCCTTTTTCAGATCTAGCCCTTTGCTAAAAGATTGGATTTATGTACAAAGAAATGATTGGCCATATGAATCTAATTCTCATAGGTCTGAGTGATATGATAAGGAAACTTTACACAACTAGAAGGGAAACGATGTTTTTAAAGAGTGTGTTTCTCTTTCCCAATATGATCTGAAAGCATAAGAAGATTTCAGGGAGAGGAAATCCATCTTAATGAAAAAGAAACAATTCTTTTTTTTTTTTTAGAAAACCTGTTTTCTCTCTGATAGAAATGAATGCAAAAGATTATTTAAATAATTCATTTATATTCTTTAAACTGTCTTCTGTGGTAACTTGTTACATACTTTAGTACCCCTGCATGTAACTTCCTAGGGCTATAAGAGTTTATACAAGTAATAACTAGAGCAAAACATGAATAAAATCCAAGTAAAGACTTTAGGCTCCTATTTTTAGCAAATTATCATAGAGATAATGGGCCAGAACCTATTTCACTTATTGGGCATCCAAGTCAACTTAGGAACCTAAATGCAATTGAACAGGTACCCTGTTCAAGTCATCTTCTTACCCTTAAGGAAGAAAATACTGTGCATCAGGAGTTGAGGCAGCAATCAGGTTGACTAATCCCAGCCAGCCCTGACTACTTGAGTGAACCTGGCTGATTAACTCCTTTCACCTGGCTCTGAAGGGATATGGCTACCTTTTAGTGCCCCATAAGCAGCAACCCTTTTAGGATCATAGAAGTCTACCATTAAGACAAACTCCATTTTGTCATGCCTCAGGCTTCTAGCCTGAGACTGGCTCCTTGTTCCTTACTCCAGCATATATCATTGCTTTCTGATCTCCAGCTAATTGATTTTGTTTCTAGTGTAGACCTTTGACTGTTGATCACTTGCTCCAGTCTGGACCTCTGCTTCTGTCTCCTGGTCTTGTGTGTTTCTGATCCCCTAGCTTTTGATCATTTAGCGCCAAGCCCTTACCAGTAATCTTGACAGTGAGGAAAAAGGTTGCACCTACCTTTTGTATTAATTTTCAGGGTCTTATCAGGGTGGCATATGATCTCACTTAAACACCAAAGTCCATTTATGTGCCTAATAGGTAGAAGAGAATTTGGCCCAGGGTAACCAGATAGACAGGGTATTGAGATAAGTAATAAAATTATGTTCTGTTCCCTGTCTGGACAGTGATCTCCTTCTGATCTTATACAAGGTACTCTTCCCCTTATTCTCTTTCTCATGACTTTCCTTCAGTTTTCTGCTGATCTACTTAGGGCCTTGTTACACAGTAATTTTGGGTGGTTCCAGGAGCTCTTAACTCCTGGATAATCTCATATTAACACTTGAAACTAGTTTTAAGCACTTATTATGTGACTCAAAGTTATGCCACTCCAGGAAAAGATTATTTCTGATCCATGTTACCCAGCTCGTGTTACACTACGGTGATGCCACTGTAGGCTACACTTTAGTGTAAACACCCCATCTTCCCCCCTTATCTGTTGTCTTGGATTGGGCCCACTGCCCCCACCACCCTCCCCAGCACCCTTGATCTTCCCCGCTCACATCTTCTTTGCCTCTCTCCCCAGCTTACTTGTGGCAGCCCACGTGGTATCTATCCTGGGAGCAGGCAGGGAAGGGTTAATTTGCCTGCCCAGTTGCTGCCACTGCTGCTCTCTGGGCCAAAAGAACTGGAAGCAGACTGTAAGATATTTGAAGCAGTTTCTCTTTCTTAAGGCTGTTGTCATGTGTCAAGCAAAATGAGACCATAACTCTTTTAGAATCAATCAGCACAAGGTTCTTTAACTATCTCACAATTAATGTATTTTAGACCTAATATCAGTCTTGATTGTCCTATGTAGTTCCCCACCATCACCACAGTATAGTTAGCAAAAAAGCACGACATATTCTATATGAGATTTTAGGAGGTGGGTTGTGTATAGCATCAATACCCTCTGCTTTGTTTCATGTGTTGTCTTTGAAATACCCTTGTATCATGTAGACCTCTTTAAAAGTTGGTTTGCTTTGGGCTGATGGCTTCAAATTATTTCCTTAATAACCCCTAAATCATTTTCTTGCTCAGTCTACAGGGTGTTAGTCCTATTTAGTGAGCATTTTGAAAATTGGTTTTGTGTTCCTAGATTATTTTATTTTTTAATCAAATTTCATGTTGCTCTGCATTACTTGCTCTGCTTTCAATTTTAGTATCTGGTGCAAAGTTGGAGATCTTATTTATAACTCTCATTCACATAATTTTTATGCAGTTATGCATGCTCACAAATTGCAGAGTTTCCTAACGGTAACTATCATGATAGTCTACCTAGCCTTTCCCTTTGTATCCTACTCTTAAACTAGTTTTCTTTCCAGCAGTCTATTTTACTTTCATGATGATTTCTCTTAGCCATTAATCTCAGATGTGGTTCCTTGTCAAATGCTTGTAAGTCATCTACATCGACTGAATTTCCCTTATCTATCATGGCAGTAATATCTTCAAAGAACTCCAGCAGGTTAGTTAAGCATGACCTCCCCTGCCTGAATCTATGCTGGTTATCCTTAATCAAACTGATTTTCAAGCTGTTCTTTCACACTTTCCGTATGGTACTTTCATTTTCCTTGCAATCCTTGTTAAACCAAGTGATCTGCAGTTTTTTGGTTTGTCTTTAATCTTTTTTAAATAATGAAGATTTATTTGCTCTTTTCAGTCCTCAAGAATTTTCCCCAAATGGATCTCTTTTTAATAATGTCCATATACAATCTCTGGATTCCTCACAAGGGCTGAATTTTTTTTAGATTTTTTTGATGGAAAACTGGATTGCCAATTTTTTTCCCTATAAATACAGACAGTTTTCTGGCTAAAGTGGTATGCTTTTTATAAAAAGCAAAAACAACAAATATAAAACCCCAAGCAAAATGATAATATTAATTGAAATTCATATTTGTCAAAATTCTGCCTACAAAAGGATACGATTTCTGGCCATCTGTATTCTTTATTGACAAAAGTGAACAGCTGCTAAAAATGCTTTCTTTTACCTACAGCTGAACAGAACACTGTGTACCATCATGAGAGATGTGAACTGGGTTACAGCAATCCATACATTCATGACCTCCAATCTTAGTTATTGTAACACACTATGCCTCTGAATGAAAATACTTGCATTAGTGCTGCTTCTGCTAAGTACTACGTCATCCCAGTTCTTCAGGAAGTTTCTATTAAATACTACTTTAAGTTCAAGGTCTAAGGTTTGACCTCCAAACCCCTCAGCAGGCTGGGTTCTGGCATTTCAGACAAGATCTCTTTATATTAACATATCTTATTATGACAGCTGCATTCATGAACAATGGAATCAGTTATGGAATGAACAGGATCAGGAGGCAAAAGTTGCCTAAGAGTAGAACACACCTATGGGACTCCCTTGCACAATGGATTAGAATGCATGCAATTTTGTGTCCCGCTCTCTCACTCTCTTACAAATCAAAAGCTGGTATTTATTCTGCATTTGTCACCATGGTAACACCTTACACCAAATTTATGCAAATTAAAATGGGTAGTTTATACATAGACCTAGATTCTTTCTTCTCTTCCATATCATTAATGATCTCAACAGAGCTGTAGGAGAGGGTTTGCTTGTTAAGGGTTCCTGAAAGCCAACCACAAGCACAAATATATACAGTCCAGGTCTTAAATAAACACAGCTTGAAAACCAAACCCAAACAACTCTCTTGATAATCCCCTGATTTTCTTTGCAAGACTACAAGGATGTTAAAGGAGGTTGTATTGTACTGTTAGAGTTTAACACACTAATTAATAAGGGCCTAGTCCTAAAACTGATTCATTACATACTAAAAAAGACATGGGAGCTAGATCCAAAAGGCATCTTATTTTTAGATGTCTTGTAGCCTAGGGGAATCCACAGCTTCATGTTAAGTACCTATGTTCCCTATGCAATTTAGTACTTATCCTCAGAGAATCTGTACTTCCATCTACCACCTCCCATCTCCTAAATACATGCTGTAGTGATTAGGCTATAGGATATTCCTGGAATATTTTATCCCAGTTTGCATGGGATGATTGAATACTAATGAGGAAAAAGAGAGAGAGAAGTAGCAGCATGACACTGTAACCTAATACGGTATTCACATGAAAGAAAGAAGACTTCAGTTCTAGTCCCTGCACCAGTGATAAAGTATTTCAGATGAAGTATTCATTTGAGCAGGGCTTGGGACCCAGGTTTCCTTCTTTCTTAGATGAATATCAACAGGAGGGGTTAGGAACACTGATTCCTACCATGCCTGATCCTGGTGGTTATCACTCTAATTTGGCATGTCAATAAAACAGCTTCAGATCCATCAGGCAGAAGAGGGAATTGAATACAAGTAGCCCACATCCTGGATGAGTATTTTACCACTAGGCTATTATATGTATACTACCTTCTCATCCAGCTACGTTTTGTGCTGGGCCTTATCATATAGCTATGTTTTTAGAATGGATATTGGATTGGCCCCTGAAGCCAAAATAAATAGGGGAACATCTAGTTTGTGGATCCAGTGGGGATCATGTGCCTACCTGTTCGACAGTAGCAATATTTAAACAATTATGGATATGCCCAGAAGCAAAACTTTGTGCTCTTAAGTAACTTTACTGATGAAAACAGAAGTATTTACAGACTTTGGGTATACCTCAAATTAGGTGGAAGGTAATTTTTTTTTAGTTCTTTTGGTAATCAAAATATTGTATGTAGGTGGCTTCAGAGGCTTAGGTGCAGGGCTTAGGTGCCTTAGTCCTTTTGCGGATCTGGCACCATTTGTACTCAATTCAGAAGCACTCAGGGACAGACCTTCAATAAGTAAGTTATAGTATGCCATATAAGTACAATCAACATTTTTTTCTTTAATTTTTCAGGTAGGTGAGTAATATTAAATAGAAGTGAAACGAGACGGAAAGAGGAAATATCTGTATCTGAAGGAATATACTCAGCAACATAACAATACAACATGTCACAGTTTATTAACAAAACCTATTTAAATAATCTTCTCTGAAAAAGATGGTGTTGTACTAATTCCTGAAAATGACTGTAATGTACCTTCTATGAGAATGGTTGAGATATTCTGTATGACATGTTTTCGTATGATCAGTGAGTAATTTAAAACTAAGCAAGCTTAATGCATACTTGCAGCACTGCACAATTAATTTTGATGCCATCCTGAAGCCATCATTAAACACTTGCTACTCAAAGTGAATAATTATATTTTAATTAAATATAAAGGATTTGTAAATTAAATTTGATGTTTGATCGTGACCTGTTCAGGGTTGCTTGTTTTAATATTTAAAAAAAAATTTCCTGCATCAAAATAATTTTAAATTCTTAGATTTAGTTAATCAAAAGCCATGAAAAATTGGAGTCAAAGTCAGAATTCTTCAAGGCAAAGAATCCAAAAAGCTATTATGGTCAAGGCACACTGTTATTTCCAGCCAATGGTAAACAAAGAACCTAGCATCTTGTGGCGAGCATCACATCTAGCAATTTTGGACTCCACACTCTGCCACACCTCTGTACTATTATAGTATTTATGTGGTCTGTATAATATTAATGGAGGTTAAAATTTGCCCCTGTTCATATTAATCCTATATGCTAATTACAGATGTTTAAACCCTCTAACCAGGACAGAGGTGGAATTTGAGCGGGATATAGGCCTAGTGGTATATAGGATGGTCTGCTGCACAGAGGCAAATTTGTATAAAACAGCCCTCTTGCATAATGTGCTATCATCAGTCAGATACTCACATACATCAGGGGACTAGACTTACATGGAGGAGGAGGTCACTTAGCACCTGCCACAATGAACTTGGCACCCTATAGAGTCTGACTTTCTATATACATTTATATCTGCTGGCCCCTGAGAAACCCTCATGGGATAAATGCTGCATATCTTTGTTTTTCTTAGGGCATGTCTACAGGTAGCCCTGCGGCAACATAGCGATGCACTACGTCACCATACAGTATGCTATGGCAACATAGAGATCACATGGGTTTAAATGAGATTACCAGTTATGTCGCTGTAGGAGTGCACTCCCCTGGTATAGCTCACCGCTATGGTGACCTAGCAGTGAAGTCTAACCGTGCACCACACACATGGCACAGTAACTGCCCGTACTATGCCATGCTTTAGTACTTCCAAAAGGAAGTATTAAAACACAGTGCTGTAGCAACATCACCATACAGCAATGTGTAGACACACCCTGAGGGTCATAATGCAAATTATGAATACTATTTATAGAAAACCAAGCAATCAAAAAATAGCAATGACAATAATGAGACTTAGGTAAAAAATAGGAGTAAATAATGAAACTGGCCCAAATGACCATTTATAATGAAACACAGATTTCTAAAAAAGTGCCATAAGTAACCTCAATAGCAGCATTGTGATCACTGCAAAATAAATAAGAGGAATTAGGAAGTGATGCATTTATACTGTTTGGAGATAATACTAATAAACATATGTAGTTATTTACATGCCTCTGAAGAAATATTTATCTGATGAGTTTAAAATCATCTGGCATAATGTATTAAATCCAAAAACACTCACCCATGCACAAGAATGCAATACAAAGTCAGATGCATTTTTTGTCCTACTTTAGTCCTGTTAGAAGATACCCCAGTCTTGTACTGAACCTCTGCACATGGATGGATGCACAAAATACAGTTTCAAAGTATAGCCCCTTGTGCTTTTCTCCATATGGGAATTAAATACCAACACCTCAGGTTGAAAAAAATACAAAAATTGTTTCTAAAACCCTGGTCAGATGAAAGTGTAATCATTATTATAGCAGTGTAAGAACATAGCAGATAGGTAATACAGTCTCCTAATCAAGAGTAACTTCTCCCAGTTCAATAGACAATACGCTGTAAAACAGCCTACCAGCATAAGCTATATTGGTTTCAGTTTCATTTGTCTGCCTCCATCCTGAGTTAACAATTTGCTAAAGGCTCTCCCACTATCTGGGTGGTTCAGTGTAGCTTACTATTGTGTGAACTACTCAAGGATAGTTGCACACCTGTCCATTCCTGATCCCACTGTTATTTACAACAATCTGTCAATATTCATCTATCTGGGGCTTAACTCAATTACCCGCTCAAGAAGGAAATTATGGAATAAATTAAACAATGTGGAAAAGGGTAATAGGAAGGGATTTTTAAAATAGAGGTAAAAAAAGATAGAGGGAGGGAATATTTCATGTTGAGGATCTGCTTGAGCCTATTGTCCAGTTTTCTTCCCAGATGAAATAAACTAACACCAGGCCTGGATCTCACTTTAGTCATCAAAATAGAGCTTAAATGGAACATAAGTGGTGCACAGGCTATGTTCTAGTGCTCTGCACTGGGGAAGGAATTTTACCCTCCAAACCTGCACTACCTCATCTCAAAGGTTCCCACTTACTGCACTTGACAGCAGATATTTTTGGCTGCATATGAACAATATTAAAGGCTATCTACTTGGGGTTTACAATCAGGACATTTATGTTCAAAAGAACTGTGAGGTCAGTAGCCTGTAGAGGATCAGTGGGGAACTATTTAGCAGGAAAGTTATAGTGTGAAACATTTTTTACTAAAGCTTCTTTCATCAGCACACATAGTGATAGAAAATACTAGAAAATAAAACCCAGGAGTAAAGAATGCTGAGCTGAAGAACATAGCCAGCATGTAGAGACATTAAACTTGTTTGAGGTAAATGCACTCTCACATAGTAAGACAATCAGGGACAAGAATATATATATTTTTCCTGACTGTGCCTGGCTTACTATTTGACTTTAGGAATAAAATTTAGGAATAAAACTTCACTCTCTCTGCTTCTGCTTACCATCATATACTCTGTATATGTAGTCTAATTAAACAAGATAGTTTTCTTGTCCTCTATTTCTACAATGCCTGGAATGGCACCTCAATCTCTGTTAGGCCTATAATCCTTACCATAATACAAATAATAAATAATAATTTATTATTACACCCATATATCATTGTATAACTAGGATTCTACTTCTAGACTAGTATAAATAGGAAAACATTACTAGTAATCAACTGAAATGAAGCAGAGAAATGACAAAAACAAAGATTAAAGAAAGGCGTAATTGATTGAAATTCTCACTGCACACTATCATGATCTTTCAGATATGTCCCATTTTTATATAGCTTATCTCTTTATATGGTGCTATCAGTGAGTGAGTCAATGAAATCTAAGAATGATTTCCAAAGGTTGTCTCTACTGTCCTGCAAGCTGAATGCTATTCACTCATCTGACATAGTTTCTGTCACTGCAAGAGCCCCTTTCTTCATCATGGGCTGTACTTCATCTTTTCAGTGCAAAGACCGTTACCTTTTTTAATTTATTTTACTTTTATGGGATAGATCTTTATATACTGTGGGGGTTTTTTAGATTACACAGACGTGGGCAGTTGTCACTGAATACTGAATCAGGAAACCATTGTCAATTCAGTTACTTGAAATACTTCTGTTTAAGAGAAAATAAATGAGTAGTATGGTGAGGCATGTCCAAAACATTCACATAAACTCCACTTCTGTCAATTAAGTTCTCCTTTGAAGACAACTGTTTGAAACCAAATGTGAATTGGGCCCATTAAGATTATGGATTATATATATCCTCATAAAATATCTTTATTGTCATCAATACATATTAACAGTAGGAATGATTGATTATAATAGGCTTGAATCAATGGCATGGTGGTGTCTTTCCATCTCAGTCAGCATTGTATCTAGCTCTTATAAACACTGTGCAAATACCTAATGCTGCACAAGACCACAAACAGTTCAACTCTGGTCATCCCCAGCTGTACAGCGGAGGTAGTAGGATGTCATTCTAATATGTGGGGCTGATGAAAGAGCTGCACCGGATTTGAGCTCCTGCACTCTTGGGATCCCAAGGGCTTCTATGCAGTTGCTCTCCCTCCCCGTATGCGCCTGTTGCCAAAAGAAAAGGGCTGTTGGCAGGCAGTAATATATCCTGCTTTACATACTATCCAATGTGGCAAGAATGTTTCTTGAGCCTCTTAGAGAATTACAGTTGAGGGGATTTCTTTGTATTTTGTTTGGTAATGAGGGACAGAACCACCCCTGTCAAAGGGGTTGTTCCTCAGTGGAATAAATATGTCCCTTAATAAGTATAATTTTGTGCTAATTAGAGTAGGATAAGTACAGCAAGGATATCTGCAAGTTTTCCCCCCTTATTCCTGGGAATAAGGGCTTAGATAATAAAATGTAACTGGTTCCCAGTACAGTGTATGCAAGAGTGTGAACTACAAGACCATCCAGCAACTGACTGCTTGTATGAGTTGTATAAACACAACCATTCTGTTCTTTGATATGTCCTGTTCAGATATTTTCTCTCAAGTTATTATACAAGTATAGTAGCACTTTAAAGAAGAAAAAAACTGTTATATATCTGCCAACTTTACTTTGGATCTTAAAGAACCATTAGCTGAAGCTACCTCATCAGAAAAGGATAACAGTAGCTAATTGATATTGCTGTATACTGCACCTATTCTCTTTACAGCCTTGTATTACGTTCAGCATATGATAAGTCTCAGATGTAAATACAGATGAAGTGCAAATGACCTGAGGCCCAGAGGTGCTGAGTTTCTAGTTCCAGTTAATGTAAACTGGAACTGCAGATACTTGGCACAACTAAAAATACGGTGAAAACAAAGATACATAAAAACCCAGAATCTTGTCACTAAACACCTTCTCTCCTCTTTTCAGCTGCCAGCTTTAAACAAAACTTGCTACTCATGTAAAATGAGCTCAGGCAGAAGCTTTATAGTACTTAGTTTGCACATGTTGTATTATTCAATAAACAGACTTCCTCTTTCTTCAGATACTTTGGTAAGAAGTTGTTTTTCAGGAGGAATGGGTATGATTTGGCATATTAGAAATATGCTCCATCCACAAGTCTGTTTCTGTCAAATATTCTTTTAAGTAAGTAAACTTTTTTGTGGATACACTGAGAGGCTTTACTGGTAACTTGCAAGTTACACAGGGAATGAAAAGGTCAGATTGGACTAACAACTGCAACAATGAATTCTTGGGACGGCTTTGTATATTCCTTACTCAATGAACATTCCCTCTGAAAAGAAAGAAAGTATTGAGGCTGACCAAATCTGAACAACCATGATTTTTAGTGGTTGAAATTACTCCAGGCCAAATCATTGCACCATTTGGTGCAAGCTGGTTACCACTCCAAAGAGGTTGCATCAAAATAAATGAGAAAGAACTCTGCCACATATTTTCATTTGGGATCCTGGGCATGTTATCATTTCCAGCATTAAAATTATATTTATGAACACTAAAATGTTCAGGACTACTATGCATGTGTATAGAAATAGAATACTTCGTATAGGTATTTTTGACAACTCAAAAACTGTTTTCCTTTAACAAAACACTTTCTTAACTTCATTTTAAAGAAATCTGAGTCACCTCAGATCCATTGCAGTGTAAGAATCAAACAATTCCAAGTCACCAAACATCCACTAAGAGAAGAATTTTTTAAAAGGAACTATTTCTGAGTTGCTTTTCTTGCCTACCATAAAGAGAAACCTATTTTCAAACTAGAAATAGCACTGAACTTCATCATCCTTTCTTATACCATGTTCCTTTCACTTCCAGCAGCAATCTAAAAAATAAATTGTTTAACCAACAGCATGTTTCTTTAGAAACTACTTCAAAACATCGTTAGACTACTTTTTGGTGTTCAAAAAGTCCATTTTTGTTGACCATATCTCAAAAGGGAAAATTCACGTTGGTTAGTGGTGTTACAGTATCAGCCCCGAAGGACCTTAGACAGTAATAACTTGACAATATAGCTTTCTTAATTTTTTGTAACATTTCATGGAACTAATTTTGTAATTAGAGTTTTAAAAGAAATATAATAATTAGCTCATCTTTGTTCTATAATCCTTCTGTAATTTAATTCTTTAAAAATAGAAAGCTGCAAGATAAAATATCGTCACAGAGATCAAAATGACAATTATATGTTGGCCTCTCCATTTTGCAATACCTATTATTATTTTGATGACTATTATTTATTATTATAACATGCTTACAAAAGAAATCTAAACACCATGATAAAATATCCAAGACCAGTTCAGTTCTCTGGATAGGAGTGCAACATGTTGTTGTACCTTTATGACAGTTCCAGTTTGTAGCTGCGTAAGAGATTTAAGGAAGCAGATTCTCAGCTGCATTAATTTATAAAAAAATAAAATCAGTGAAACTTGGAATTCTAAAGTATTCTCTGATGTATTGCTTTAAAGAAAGGACTCTAGAGCCTCTCAAGATTTGACAGAAAAAACTAAATTGTCATGGCAACATGAGTTGAAGAAATCCTTCTTTCCTGTTTGCACGGATCATCTCCATTCTATCAGTCTGTTTACTAAATGTTACTAAAGAAACCAATTAAAGGTTAATCTCTCCTCTAAAGCAAATAAATTACATGCTAGTGAAAATGAGCAGAGATGCATTGTATTTGAAATCTGTTGACCAATCCAAAGTATATCTTCAATTTAAATGAAATGTCTGTGGCAATTTGCATAACAACAAATAGGAGTTAGTCTTCTGTTTATCAATATGAGATTTATCCATTTTTATTGAGTTCCCCAGGCTTGAGATAAGGTTCTAAATGTGAAGACTTCAACCTTTATGCAACCCAGACTAAATAGTTCAGTACCAAAATCTAAGCTAAATTTGGCTGGCTGTAAATAGAAGCAGGGATTTTTAACTACAGGCTGTCAGACTCCTTTAAATGAAACTGCATTATGGACCTACAGAAAACTTAATAAGATCTCAGCATTTACACTTGTTTTAATTAATTGACCAAGTACAGCCCCTGTTACATAGGTTTCATAAGAAAGCAAGAGAAAACTGGCTAAATAAAGCTTACTCATCTAAATGCTACTTGTGCTGCTGCTGTTGATTTCTAAAATCTATTAGCACTATGTTCTTCACTCTTGGAGCCGCTGAAAACAATGGGTCAAAGTGTATACTCTGGATATTCACATGCTAAGATAAAGAAAATCAATTTCATTTCCCAAGAGATACGTCTCCAAATTGCAGAAGGTCACTTACTCTAACATCAGCAGTTGCTTGATGGTACTAGAGATCTAAAAGTGCAATACACAATAGCATTCCCCAAAAACGCTTGGTATGACTCAATCTTTGTATTATCAGAAACATCAGCAGGATACCAATACAGAGTCTGGCTGCTGGGGTAGAACTAAAATAGTCTACTTCGTCACTTGAAGCAGTCAGACTCTGTACTGGTATCCCACAGACATGAATGAGAACAAAGTGCAATTTTTCATTAATATTTGTTTCACAATTAAAGTTGTGCAGAATTATATTTAACAAAAATTAAACTTTTTGCATTGTTTTTAATACAAATATGGCCCTAATATCATGGAAATCTATACAGAAGTGGGGGGCTTTGAAAGCAGTAAAAAGTCATTTCTAATTTGAAGGGAGAAAAAAAGATGCTATTCCTATTTCACAAGCATTGCCTTTATTCTCATCCCTGGTTTCCCCCTTTTGCTTATTATTTACTGCCGTCACTTGTCAAATGTAGACAGCAAGGTAGGATCCTTCCATATATATTTGCTAAGTGCACAGCAATATGGTTTCTTCTTCTCAACTGGCTCCTGTCAGCACTATTAGTATACGTATTAATGATTATTTTTTGTGCATGTGTTGAATTATTATGGTAAAGGAACATTATTTATACTGGAAAGTCAAAGTCAAACACTCAAGAAAATTCTACAATTAAGACTCAGACCACAAACAGTTAGAATCGTCTCTCCCAATTTTTTCGTATGGAAACTAGGGAGCTTCTTTAGTGTCTAGATATGTGAATGGCATTGGGGTCTGCAGTGGCAGGGGGCACCTGGTACAGATCACTGGTAAAAAAAGAACTACTCCCAAGATTCCCAGAACATGGTGTACTACTGCTGCTATTTTGGCACCAGCCTAAGCAGCAGTGTAGGGATGCGACCAGGGAACCTGGGAAAAGCGAAAGCAGAGACAGCCAGTTCACAATTGTGATCATGTGGCTACTGGCAATAACTGCTTTTTCTTGCACCCTGCCCCCTAAGTAGGCAGCAATTATGTTGCCCCTATTACCCGCTTCTAGTTATGGCCTAAATCATACCATAGATTAGAATATTCATGTGTTCTTCTCATTTTGGTTTGTTGTCAAATTGCTAACAAACAAAAAGTAGGAAGGTATGATTTCAAAACTCTATGTCATGGTAACAGTTGATCAAAAAGTTATGCAACAAACAAAAAGGTACAACTCTGGCCTCAGTTTTTCTGCTTGTTTGCTGCAATCAAAGGAGATGTTAGACATTTGCTATAAAAAGATGGAAACATGAGAGCTGCAAGCAGATCCCTTTATAAGAAGAATCAAGGATGACTTTCTTATGGAAAAAATGTAAAACTTTGCATTTTGCAATTTTTCATTTTAAAAGCCATTGCCTTGGAATTATGAATAAAGTGAAAAGCAAGAGAAGCACAATTCCCTTTTATAAAGAATGGTAATTCTTTAGGCCTTGGTTTGCAAAATAAAATCTGTGTGCAAAGTTTAATTCATAATGCTTTGCACTATATGAATAAATGTCACAAACATTTTTCAGGATGCTACTGTACACAAAAAGAAATGAACGTGGAACATGATCCCACACTGCAGTATCCCTGCAGGAGAAACAAAAACATCTCTAGACTAAAATGACAGTAGAGCTTTCCACTCTTGGTCCTCAGTAATTTCTTTAAGAAATAAAAGAACAAAAAGAGAGGCAAGCTAGAGGTTGTGTAAAATTATATTTCTGCTTTTATATATTGGACAATTGTTGAACATCATAGATCTATGATCTATTAATGCTTTCATGGTCACTGGCTTGGATATACCCCAACTTTGCTGCTTATACTGGTATAAACCCTGATAAAAGTTTCCAGTGGCGAAGAGGAAGGTGTGGTATCCCAAACAGGCTCTCTTCTGTCTGCCTTATTCTGGGAATTAATAATTGAAGGGGCATATCCAACTACTGTTGAAATGAATTGAAAAACTGTTGGCTTAATTATATCCGGTTTTCAAACTGCAATAAGTGTGTTTGCTTCATTTAAAAATATTGTCTATTGTATTAGGGTGTAAAGAGCCAGAATCAATATTTGAGGCTAAGCATAAATGCATAGCTGAAATGCATAAGTTAATAATTATAAAGATAAAACAAATTCTGATTAATTTTTAGGCTTGAAATTAAAGCATTACTAAATTTTAAGAAACTGTGATTTTTGCAGGTCTTTCATTGACAGCAAACCATTGATGATATTCTGATTAATCAAGAAGAATTCCGGCTAATAATTGGAAACATAGGAATGATTAAATCTCACATTTTAACTGAATGTGCTCTCCAGGGAGAAAGGATGGAAAGTGTTGTAGTTTTCAGTGTTCCAGTCTGGGAAGATAATTCAAAAAATATTTATGCTCGAAAGCATGGTATGACTTGTTATTGACAATACGATGCAGTACTACTCTTGTAGTAAAGACAAAAAATGCTTTCTGTCTATGCATATTTCTTCATTTAGTATTCAATTTCAAACTGTAGACAACTGATAAATGTTGTTTTAGCATGTCAATATAACACTAGAGCTAATCCAAGTAATTTGTTTAAGCACTTATTCCTTAGAGATATGTTTATAACAAATCTAGTGTAGATTTTCTTAAACACAATAGGAATCTTGTGTGGTTGACTGAAAGTTTCATTCAGCTAGAACAAAGATATATAAGGACAAAGCAAGATCTTAGAGTTTTCCTCAGGCATCGATGGCATTCATGCCTATTTCAGAAGTTACTAGTTCACAAAAATGGTTTAAAGAGCATAGAAAAGTGAGGCATATAAGTAAAAGTAAGGGGGAATATCCATAACACTCTTTCTATATTCATTTCAGAACTGGAAGAAATGTTGCTTAACCTTATAATCTTCTTATTTTTGCATCCATATGGAGAACAAGGGCCAGATTTTTATCTCACTGAAATAAATATAAATCCAAAGTGATGCCATTAAACTTTATTACATTTTTTGTCCACCCTTAAAAATGTTGCTACGTTAATTATCAACACAGTGAACATGGCAATCCCCTGCAGTATAGGTACAGGCCTACTGATGTAAAGTGATTTGTTGACTCAAAACAATTACACAAGGCCTTTTCCCAGCACTAAAGGTTAGCAAGTTCAGAGACACTTAGCAGTTCAACAGAGTCACTTCATATCTTTAAAGTCCAAAAAAGATTTGTGTTCACAACAGTTACGAGTCAGTGCTCTGACACAGTTTGTGACTGTGGGTTAACATGACGTGTAGAAAAGGTTAGTGGTACGCGGATTGAAATCTGTTTCCAATAAGTGTTCTCAGCCACTTCCCACATGGACCCCAAGTACAGCAATTATCTAATGCATTAATGCCTGTTGTTGAGATGAAGACACTTGCGTACAGTTTCATAAATTCAGTAGGATCAATGTTTCAATGAATTCAATGGATTAATTCAATGTTTTCTGAACCCATATTCCTTTACTTTCCAAGAATCAGACCCCAGATTTGTACAGAAAAAAAGAAAGAAACAATTATACAAGATCTAAATTATATGTAACATATGTGGTTACAAAAGGGTAGAAGTATGTGGAGATGGAGAAGAGATTAAAGCAAGCAAAAGAAACTAATCATACTGTTTCCTATACATACAGTCAAACCTCAGAAAGTGCTAAATGCTCTGTACAGCCATTGATTTTAGGAGTTCTGCAAATGAGCATCACTTTACATATCTGGGCTCTTCTATGCCATCCTGACGTCCTCATGTTAACATACTACTATATATATCAGATATCCCTTGATAGAAGGATAATGTCTGCTGGTATTATACCTTCTGTATGACCAGTGACCTTTTAATGTGTGGTGCTGAGCTCAAGGACATAAATAAATAAGAGTTGTCTTATTTTGGGAATCTGATATAAGCTATTCAGAGTAATCTTCTCAAACACCCCCAAATATTTCCTTTCTAACGTAAGCACAAGATTTGAGACTTGCCTAATGTAAGTATATATTAAAACTGGAAAATAAGATTAAGCCCTTCATAAAAAGTCTTTAAAACATGACAATTCAATCACATGGACAAAGCTGCCTGTTCATTTTTCTTTCCTTCTAGATTATTTCTACTCTGGACTGAGCAAAAAAGGAATCATCCCTGGAATACTTAGCATTCACTTCTCAGTATTCACCACTAGGCTCTGGTTTTGGCAAGTTATCAGCAAAAGAGAGAGAGAGGGATAGAGAAGGAAGAAAATAGACAGCATATTCTTTTTTTTTTTAACTCATTTTCCCTGAACTTGCATGAGCTTCCCACGAAGGAGATTGGAGCCTCTCTGGAAAGGCCATCTCCAAAGTTTGAGTTCCAGTGTTTTAGAGATAGTAAAATATACATGACCTGAAAGCAGGAAAACACTCTTAATTCAATATACATGAGGAGGACTTAAACACAGTGAGAACTTTCCTGTGTCATAGTCAAATAATTTATTTTGGCAAATGGTAGCAATAAGCTGAGGCTATGTAAAAGTAAAGTGTTTTTGATTTTGTTTTTGAAAAAACCTTAAGCTGTATATGCAAGAGTACATTCACAGATATAATTTAAGAACAATGTTTTTTTTTTCTAATCATTTAAATTGTACTACTGAGCTTACAGTATCAAATTAAATGTTTATAAACAAATGTGGCAAATTAGTGGTGATGAAAGTGTTACAAGGTGATCCAAACAAATAAGGTAAAGGATTTTTAAAGGATAGTATTTGGAAACCTTTGTTTACCAGATTTAAAACATTTTTATCAATGCATTAAGATAAAGTAGCTGACTCACAGAACTAAGATTCCATCAGAAGAGAGATTTAACCTGCTAGAAATTTTAGTCTAACAGTAATATGGATCTTCACAGTTCCTTCCCTCTTACAACTTTGATCTTTAAAAAATGAAAATAAAAAAATAATGGTGCTGCTACATTTTTGCAGGTTTAAAGTAAATCAACAGTCTTCAGTGTTTTGCTTATTACTGCCCAGGTATAGCCTGTTAGAATTAAGAAATGACTTTGATAGACAAGCCACCCTCACATACAAAGCTTAGTAGTGCTCTTTCTTCTTTGTGAAGCATTATTGCTGCTCTAGAGTAGTTTCTGAGGAAGTGATATCTTTAAAAGATTCCATGCCTGCCTCTCTATATGTATGGAGTTTATAAATGGAAAAATCGACTTTACCTATTTTCCAAAATACTCAGATACATCATTAAGACAGAATGATAGCAGCTGCAAAGAACTAAGAGAAAGGTACCTCAATTCTACTATACCATGGAGAAAAAATGCAAGCATTTCTCTATGCACATTGAATTCTTTCTTGTTCTTATAATAGTTACAGATTTCATTTAATATTACCAATAAAGGACAGTGCAGAAGGCAGTACACCTCTGGTTTTGGATTTCATTTGATATTACCATTAAAGGACAATGCAGAAGGCAGCACACCTCTGGTTAACAGAAAGGAAAAAGAAAACTATGTGCAAGGCAACACCTACAGAAATGCAGCATTTTGGAGCTATAGAGTTATATATATATATATATATAGAGAGAGAGAGAGAGAGAGAGAGGAGCTCTATATATAGACCTCCTCTCTTTTTATATATCTCCTAAATGCTCTATGTAGCTCTACACACACACACACACACACACACACACACACACATACATATACACACACTTACATATGTAACCAGTAACTTTTATATATATAAACCAAGTACATTTCTCTTACAATCCACAGGAAATTAATTCCCCACTATAGGACAAGTAAAATAAAGAGTTCCTGGGCTCTGTTAATTGTGATTTTACGTGCTCCTGAAAGCTAGTTCTGTTCATGTTACTAAGCAGTGGGTTCTCTCCCTCTCTCTCTCTCTAAACTGTAAATCTAATTTCAACCTTATGATTACATTCTACTAAATATAGATACCTGTGCTCTACTGCCTGGGAACGTAAATGGGGAAGAATTATGTCAAATGTCCCCGCTGATTCCTCTTCTACCTGTTGTTTGGCTTGGATCTGAAGTCGGGTTGCAGCCTTTAAGTAGGCGCCTTTCTGCTCCACATTAAGTGAGGTGTAATTATATTCTGCAGAGCAGCATCGGAGGCAGTGCCCAAAGGTTCAAGGCAAAGCCTTTGTATGCAAGCAAAACACGTCGGATCCGCGCTGAATAACCATGATCCAGCCTCCAGCTTTTCATATGTGCTGTCAGCCATGAACAGAAACCTCCTAAATGTCAAGCGCAAGGACCAGCTCCCGTGTCTCAACAAACGGGGCTGGAGTCGTCCCAGGGAGCCGAGCCAGGGCATGTGCCGCGGATCGCAACTTGTCCCTCTCCAGCCCGGCCCGGGGCCCGAGTCCTCGCCTGTCCCCGGGGGAGCTGCCAATGCTCCCCACCCGCCCCCAGCAAGTGCCCATCCCCCAGCCCCCGACGTCCCGGAGCTGGCAGCGCTCCTGGGCACCGGCAGCTGGTGCTACCCCCGCCCCTTGGCCCCAGCGCCCCGTGCCAAAGGCTCGGGATGCGGGTCCGGAGGATGCCTTCTCCCGCCCCTCCAGGGCCCGGAGTGCCACGCACGTGCGAGGACTACCAAGCAGCAGCAGGGCAGTGCCAAGCCCTGGCTCGCTGGCTCCGGGCGGGCAGCCCCGGGGGTGGAGAGGGGGGGAGCGGGGTGCTGGCACCTGGGCCGGAGGCTGCCCCTGCCCCGCGCTCCGCCGGGAGCTGCCCCTTCAGCACCACGGCCCGAGCCGGACTTGGCGCTCGGGGCTGGAGGCACCGGGACCCTCGTCCGCCCGCCCGCAGGACCCGGCACCGGGGCCAAGTTGCCAAGTGTCCCGCAGCGCCCCCCCCCTCCCCGTCCCGGCCGCGCTCCCTGCAACTTGCGCGGGGGCGCAGCGTCCCGGCAGCCCTGCCGCCCCCCGCGCGCTGCCCCGGGGCCGGAGCCCGCTCCTACCCTGAGCCGCAGCCAGGAGCCCCGCGCCGAGCATCAGCAACACCAGGGACCCGAGCAGCCTCCGCGCCGGCATGTCCGCGGCTGCCGAGCCCCAGCGGCTCCTCTCCGGCGGGGCCAAGGAATCAGGAGCGGGCGAGGAGAGGCGGCGAGCGCGGATCCAGGTGCCGGGAGCCGCGCGGCATCCAACGCCTCCTGCAGGACCGGGCGCTCGCTCCGCTCATAGCATCGCGGCGCTGCGGGGCGGAGCGGCGCGGGGCCGGGGGAGCCGGCTTCAGGGAGCCCGCTGGCCGCGGCCACGGCACGGGGAGAAGCCGCCGAGCCGCAGGCGCCGGGGCATAGGCAGGACGCGAGAGGGAGAGCGGCGGGTGGAGGAGCCGAGCGCCGGCGAGTGTGCGGGAGAGGAGGAGGAGAGAGCGGGCGGGCGAGGGAGGAGGGAGGCGGGAGCTGGCGACGAGCGCAGCGCACAGGCTGCTAGCGACACGAGAAGCCGCCGCCGCCGGACTCAACCATCACTTCCCACTGAGAGGGGAAGGAGCCGGCAGCGCGCACCGCAGCCCAGCCAGCCCCCGCGCCCTGCCGTCCCCCGGGGCTCGCCACACGCCCACAGCAGCCGGCCAACGCAACTCCAGGTCGCCTGAATGAGGTCCAGCCAGGCCGGCGCTGCCTTCCTCCACACGCGCCGAGGTTCTCACAGTGCCCTTGGCCTTCCCCAGCAGTAGGGAGATGCTCAGGCACCCAAGCCCTGTAGGGGCTGACACCCCCGCCCCTCCCAAAAAAGGGCCTCCGGGTCTTGTTTGGATGCGCTCCAAACAGATAGATAAAGTGGCGCCTTGGTGATGGATCCTGGAGGAAAGCCCTCAGGACAATGACCGATTGTGGTAGAGCCACACTGCGAAGGGTCAGTGTCCTCAGGGTGCTCCTCCAGGCTCCATCACCAAAGCACCACCGTATCCATCTGTATAACCCACATACTAGTTTCCTAGAGTGTGTGTAAAGCCGGGGGGGGGGGGGGGGGGGGGGGGGAATCTGTGAGAAAACCCCTTGCTCGCCCTGGCTTCTGTGCAGGGCAGGGCTTGCAGGCCTGGCCTGTGCTCCCACTCAGCCCTTCCTCCCAAGCTCTTCACCAGAAGAAACAGATTCTCTTAGGGAGCCAAAGTCTTCTTGAGAAACGGTGCCTTGTCTTTTCAGCGCGGGTCCTAATGACTCATGGCATGAAGAAGGATGACTGCCATTAAGAAAGACTTTTTCAAATTCAGCCAGGCCAGGCCAGCATTCAGAAAGGGCTTCTAGTTAACATGACCCTAAACCAAAGTTCAGTGACGCCCATAACACAGAACTATGATGTATTATAACATTACCTTAGGCAGGAGTATGAGGCACGTGTCCTTTGCTAGTTGCTCTTTTTTCATGCCCCATTGCCAATTCTCTCTCACCCCCATAAAAGTCTCCCTCCCCCCCCCCCCAAATAGGAACCCCAACCTTGCTATGATCCACAGGAATTCAAAACACTTCAGTCTCTACTACTGAACACTGTGCCTAACTCCATAATTAATGCTTGATGTTACTTGTATCAGTAATTAAAATACAAAGGATCATAGGAAAGAACCTGAACACCTCAAGAGAGGGAGTTTCAAGGTTGTAATTATTCACTTATGATGAGTTTTCTTTCTTGGTAAAATATGCATAGTTGTTTTCTCATTGTAAGTTGTAGGAAGGTGGGGACTGGGTACTGAACGAGGTAGGCTGACTTTGTAATAAGCTTGTATTTATGTATTAATGTTGCGGTTCTCACTCAAAAGAAAGAATCCGAAGGCAATGGAAACCTACAGAGAAAGACGTGACATTGCTGCCATCTTGTGGCGAATATTTCCTGTACTCTCTGCAGTGAAGCTGGTCTCTGACATATTTTATCTTCATTATCTTTTCCGCGTTTTCCCACCTGTTTCTGATTTGTGCTCCGAAAAAAACAAACCAAACCAAAACATGACTGGGCTCCAAAGGTGGAGAGTTGAGGAACCGAACATTTTATAGCACAGATATAATCTGCCTTCTGATCTGGGTTTTAAAAGCACCTCTGAGATGCCTTTTTATAAGCCTAAAAGTAAGAAAATGTAAACCAGTCATCGCGTAGGCAGACACTGTGCCAAGTCCCCCCACACAGCTCTGCTATTTCACCTCACTTACACAACTCCAGCTCTACTGTCTATTTGTTGGCATGGGTGGTGGCAAATCCTGCAGAGACTTGATTGCAGGGATTATATATATAGTTTATATACTATTGATATTTTTTTTTGTATTAACAGTATCTTCCTATATTGTTTTCTGTAAATGGATGGTACATGTTTAGGTATCTTTCCTAATTCATATACTTATAAGGATAAAAGGTCTTTTCTATGCCATGTTAAATTGTGAATAAAATGCTTTAATATTTATATTCTGTTGACTTGCAGTCAGGGACTCTAATTGAAAACAAGATGGAGATTGCATTTGTCCAAACACCTGAACCAAGCTCTGCTCCCTTGGAAAGCTAAAATGAATTGCTACTCACAGGAGATGCTGCAGAAGTTCAGAACATGATGATGAAATGTACTCTCTAAGTTTCAGCGGCTTTGACTCACACTACAATTGTCCTGCCTGCTCATGCTGTGACTTGCTGATCTCTACTCTGTCCACTGAACTTGACTGAGTTAAAAAGTGGTTTCATCTCTTAAGTGCTATCCATTTATGGTACCAAAATGAGACATCACTCAGGGGTGATAGTGTAGGTCTCCATAACATGATCTTCCATCTCCTTCCTTGTGTTCTGTGATAGCAATGAAAAAGTAAACAATATTGATGGTGTCAAAACATTATCAATGGGCATCTGAGCCAATGATTTACTGAGATGAAGGGGGCAGTTCATACCTCTCAGGGCTACAATTTCTGCTTCCCTTTAGACTCAGACATATTACTGTGATCTCTAATTATGAATTTAAATGTTCTTCATAACCGCAGGAGGTCAAAATTTACTTTTAAAGTAACATCAGAAATTCTTAAGAACTTATTTTTGTGTATATCAGCCCAATTCAAACTCAGCTTACTCATTTCTATACTACTTGCCACTGTAGAAATTAGGCACATTATACTACAGAAAATTATCTGATCTAATTATTTTCTAAAACACATATTGCCTAAAATCAAAATCCTGAATATGTTTTAAAGGATATAATATTTCTTCCTGTTCCCACATAGGGGAATGCATACATCAGGACAGTCAGTACTAATTAACGCTGTTAAAAGGAAACCTGCAAAGGATTAATTTTTAATTGAGGCCTTGCCCTTTTTTTGGTTTTGGGGGTTTTTTTGGAGGGGGGGGGTTGCATCTTTAGAGCATATAAGGACAACTATAGAATTGTTTTTCCCCTTTTGCACTGCATTTTGTTTTAAAAACCCTGCTTGTTTAATATTAAGACTATTAAATCTAGTCTTCTCTGTTGCTGGTGGGAGACTTTCTTGGATGTCTTAAAGATATTTATTGTGAATTCCCATACCTTTCAATGAAGTGGATAAATCTGTAACAAAACATGTACAAAAATGTGTTATCACCTGAGTAATAACACAGGTAAATCTAAAAGAAAATACAACAGGAGTGAATAATGAAGGGGCACACCTACACAAGATGCATCACTATGGGTTGGCACAGCTTACTGTCCAGTAAATGCATGTGTCTACATGTGCAGGCACTTACTAAATAGTAAAAGCCCTTATTCCTTCTTAAATTTGCTATTTGCAGGAAGCAAGGAGCAGTGAGTGGGGCTGGCTTTTAAAAATGGCTGCCGGGTTCTGGCAGCTTCAATCAGAACCTAGAACTCCCCTCCCCACCCACCAGTGGCCACAGGGGCCCATTGCAGGACTACAGGGAACTGGGTATAAATTTTCTTCCTAGTCCTCACATGTGTAGACTGCAGCCCAAAAACACTTACTTCATCTTAGTTTACACCAGAGTAAATCTAGGCTGGATTAAATGCTGGTGTAGACACACCCAAATCAAGAGGCAGTGGCAAAGGGCCCAGTCTCAGATTTAAAAGGCCAGCTTTAGAAAGGTACATGGAGTGGGGGGGAATTCTACAAAAGACAAGTTCACAATAGTGGAAGAGAGATGAGGATCAGGAAAACAGAAAAGAAAGGCTATGCAATTTCACTGGCTATAACTGTATCACACAATATACTTTGTTCAAATGTTCATTAATCATTGAAATCCCTTGGTGCTATCCAAATCAGACATGAACAGAGCTTTAAACACTTTCTAAACATCTATTCTCTTCTCAATGGCTTATTTTTTTCTGTTGAAATTCCATAATACAATGGAATCTTCCAGCATGAGAAAAACCTATGTTTCTCATGGGGAAGGGAGTAAAACCTAAATCCTTCCCTTGCCTTGCCTTACATTTATTGGGTTTTAGTTTGAAGAGGGATTTGAAGGAGAGTTATTACTTAGCTTTGCAGATGTTCTGGGGTTCTTCCGAAACATGAGAAGTAGTATGTCATAAAGCATGAAGGTGCTTGTTTGAAAATTTTATGAGTGAGTGAAGGAAGTTGGCACCACGATCTGAGAAGAGGTGGGAGTCCCTATATGGGTAGTGAATGATGTTGTATATAAGCAGGAATTAGGTCCTGAATGGCTTTGAAAGTCAAATCAAATAGATAAATGCTGTGATACAGAAGGAGAATCAATAAAGGGATGCAAAGAGACAGGGACATGATCAAGGTGGCAGACTAGGAATATAATGTTTTCAGCAGCATTCTGAGTGGGCACAAGAGAGGCAATAATACATTTGTCAAGACCAGAGAGAAGAATGTTCCATGCTAGATGTTAAATGGTGCAAGCCTGGAGAAGAGTTTCAATTATCTGAATAGTGGCCACACTGCAAAACACCACTCAGCTCCAAAGAGTGATTTAATTAGCAGTGCAGGATCTGCTGGATTAGCAGAATGATTGGATTAGCACCTGATAAATTGCTGTAACTTGAGCTGTAACTTGAGATGCCTAATCAAGTATTGGCATCTCTTCAGCCCACCCCAGGATGGTTGAGCTAGCTTGAAGTTAAAGCACCATTCTAACTAGAGAATTTTGTCCATGACATATTTTTGTTAGGGACAAAAATGAACTACATATTTTATTAGCAATGAAGCCTTTAGATATATTAGATAAAAAGAATATGCAGGATTTAAACACAGCAATACATGTGAGAATCTAGAGAGAGGTGAAAGGCAAAGATGATATCCAGATTACACATTTACCTGACTAGAAAGATATCTGTGTTGTCCATTTAGTGGAGTTGGTGGAGGTGAAAGGAGGACATCAAGAACTCTGTTTTAGCTAAGTTGAGTTTATGGCTAGACAGCTCTGAAGAGATGTCATAGACACAGGCTAAGGTTTTAGTATGGACATAAGGAGACAACTGTGGTGTAACTGTGAGTCATAAGCAAACAGATGGTAGTTGAATTTGTGTTCACAGATAACAAAGAAATAAGCTGTAGACAAAGAAAAGATGGGGGTCAAGGACAGAGCCTAGGATCCAAAACAAAATTTAGATGGAGAGTGATAAAGATTCCCCAAATGACAAGCTGAAGGCATAATCACAGATACTGGAGGAGAGGGCAGTCATGGAAGCCAATAAAATTCAAGTTCAAGTTGGATGAAATGGAATACTAGTTCTCAGCATTAGAAAGAATTCATAGAGATTCTGAGGAGAGTGATTTCAAGTAAATGCAGGGGATGGGAACCACACCAGTTTAAGATAGAATCAAGGAAGATTAACTCCAAACAGCCATTGTAATTCCAGACTGCAGAATGAGTTCTATGAATTTGCAGGTAAAGGGGAGAAAGAAAACACTGTGATAGTTGGAAACACACATGGAATCAAGGTTTTTTTGTTCAAGGTGAAAGATTAAATCATGAAATATATTCTGAAAGAGAAAATGAAGAGATTGAGAAGAGTAATAAAGGAAGGGATCATAATAGGCATGAAGTTCAACAGAATATGGAATGAGATTGGGGTTACTACAGAAAATGGATGGGTGAGAGGAAGAGAGCAGACAAGATTTTTTCCTTATGTGACAGGAAAGAAGGGAAAGAAAGAAGTAGAAGGAAATAACCAATGGGAGAGTGAGCCAAATGGAAGAGGGAGGTCAAATTATATTTTCTCCAGGAAGAAGTGAGATCATCTGTAGTGATTGAAATGAAGGCAGGAGGATCATATGGCTTGAAGAGCAAGTCAACAACAATGAAAGGTTAGATGGTGTTTTGGGGTGTGAAATAGAATTGTTTAGCAAGGAAGATGAAAGAACTGAAAAATAATGAATTTGTAGTGGAGGACACCTGTCTAGTCATAGTATTTCTGTGAATGATTCCTCACTTCATGGGAGTAAGAATGTAAGAAGCAGATCGATTTAATGGAACAAAGCTGGCGATCGATATGGCAGAGCTTATGCCACAAGAAATAGGCAAAACAGTCAAAAGTGGAAGACAATGAAGTATGGCAAGAATCAACAACCCTTGCTAACGGAAAAAAAGAGATGAGAGGAAGGGATGGAGAGGACTGAATGCAGCAAGATGTTATCAGTGTTGAAGGCCTGGAAGTTACAGAATGGCCAAGCTATAGTCTGACAGGTAATGCTAAAAGGCACCAGATGATGATCAGAGTGGGAGAACTCAGCAACACA
This sequence comes from Alligator mississippiensis, assembly GCF_030867095.1. Classification (NCBI taxonomy): domain Eukaryota; kingdom Metazoa; phylum Chordata; order Crocodylia; family Alligatoridae; genus Alligator; species Alligator mississippiensis. The sequence goes on from NC_081824.1 coordinate 46,307,916, forward strand.
GAGGTTAGAGAGAGTGATCAGTGCTTGAAGGAAGTGAACAGGCTAGCACTACCCTCTGTGCTTAACTTAAGAGAAAAGGGTGAACTCAGAAAAGAAGCATTGCACTGTACCACTCCTATAATAGCCCACAAACAAGTAAAAATATTTCCCTCCTCACAGATGTAAAAGAAAAGATGGGGTCTTTCCTTTGCATACCTCACCCTGGCCCATAACTAAAGAGGCTAATTAACCATTTGTAGCATAAATGTGTGCCTCCCGATTCTGGGGGGGGCACGGTGACTACCAGCAGGCAGTGGTGCTGGTGTCAGCGGCGGGGGTGCAGTGGCAGTGAGTGGATGGGGGGAGGCAGCGACCACCCACAGAAGCCAGCAGTGCCTCAGCGGTGGCGAATCTCATGCCCCTTGTGCCCCATCATGCATCGCCTATGAATTGTAGAAAATTGGATTATGCTTTCTGAAGCATGGACTTGGAAGGCAGGTATCGAAGAAACCTGAAATTGTGATATTACTTGATTGGTCAGTCAACACAGCCTCAGTTATCCTCTCAGAAATCGAAAATGATGACATATGGCAGTAATTGTCTTTGTTAATATCATACAAAAATGGGTGTTTGAGCAAAAGCCTAACCACTGCTTGTCTAAGTAAGGCTGGCAACTTTCCCTCCTGAAGGGGAAGTATTAATGATCCTCATCAATAATGGACTGAAATGTCTTTCTGCTTGTTTTAATCAGCCATGAATTTTTTATTTGGAAGGACTGCAAGATTATGGGGCCATATTCTAGCCTTCATGCATTAAACCATGCAGAAAGGGTACACTAACTTCTTTAACTGTGTGACCTTTTTCTTTGCTTCATCATCCCCTTTCAGAAGCCAGTCTAGTAGGAGAAAATCCAAGAGATCTAAGAGAAGTCAAAAGTCCAAGAGAACTAAGCTAGTTTCCAGTAAGAGTATATTGTCTATGCAACCTGCATTTGTGTAATGTTAGATTTCACCAGCAAATGCATGACTCCTCAACAGTTTTAAAAACTTGAAAAAGCGAAATTATAGCTGCTTAGAGCATTGGGAAATTATAGCTACTGAGAGAAACTTGTACAACTTTTGTTGCCCTAGCAGGGAATCTTGCCAGAAAGTGGCAGTTCCTCTGATACCTTCTCACTTTTCAATGGTATACATATCCCAATTAGCTCTTTTTATTGCACATATAAAAATCTGCAGGAGAGTTGTGGCCGGGAGCAGAGTGAACAGTCATGTGGGAAGAGGAAAAATATGCAGATGTCTTTATTTAACCATTATTTTTCCCAGAAGCTTGCATTTACATTTCATAATTCCTCATAGGAAATGGAGAGCTCTAGAGCCTACAGAAGTTCCACTTGTGCAATGGAGAAGACCATGTATGTCTTCCAGTGCCTGTGTGTTTCTGTGTGCCTTTCACAGTTTCTTGGCATGGCGGGGTGAGTGAAAAACAAACTGCAGGTCTGTTCTAAAATAAAGTATTTCTGCATTCCAGCTATGTTTTGGTTTAATATAGAAGTGTTAGAATACTTATAATAGCATCTAGCATCTTTACCCTGCTGATTTAAAATTACCCATAACTAAAAATAAGGAGTAAGGGTGAAATTCTGTTTTTTTTGTTACTTCAGAGTTTTGGTTGAGGTCTGCAGTATGAAAAATAATGCCCAGTACAAAGTCAACACCAGACTAAACATGATTAAAGCTTATAGGAGAGATTGTCAGAGGCACATATGGAAGTCAGGAACCTAACTCCCATTAATTTTCAGTCAGTGGTTAGCAGCTAACTGCCTACTTCAGCTTTGGAAAGTATTCCCCTCCAATGATGAGAGATTGAATTGTAAGGAATAAAATTACAAAAACTAGAACAGATTATTCTTTTCTGGATATTAAAATGATAGCTCTTCAAAGATTACATTTCTTAAAACATAAAACATAAAAAAATCAAAAAAATCAGTGGATCTCTACTTACTATTAACTGTGTATTAATAGTAACGTCTGCACAGGACATTTACTGTGGAGTTGACTAATTAATTCCTCAGTAAATGTCTTGGCATTTACAAGTTTCCCCTATTAGGGTGCACAAAACTAACAAACTCTGCAGCAGGGAGTTTTTCATGTGGAGCAGTGCATATGTAGACACTGACCAGCTGGCTGAGGCATGAGGGTGCTTCAGTGAGGGGGCTGCCTGCTGGCTAGCCCTGCAATGAAACACTCTTGCTCCAGCCAGCCCTTTCATAGCACATTGAACATGGTTGGACCAGCCCCGAGCTGGTAGGGTACCCCTGGGGCTCTCCTGCCAGCTGGGGATGTTTCAGTTGGGCTCTACATGTTACTCATGAATAAATTATAGAAGTGATTGCTCCAGAGTTAATTGCTTCAGGTGCATGTTCCAATGTTGTGCCCAGAAGCAAAAAGCTGCAGAGCAATAAGCTCTGTGTCGCAGGGCACTTAGGTGCCCTGCTCCTAAAAAGGGGAAACTGCTGGGGAAAGAGCCCTAGCAGGGAATAAGGAGCCCAGCTGTGGGTTGCTGGGGCAACCAGGAGGTCAGCTGACTGTAAGGGGCAGGGCCTGGCCCTTATAAACTCTAGGAGCTGAGGCCAGAGGCAGTTACTTGCCAGCAGCTATAGAGGAAAATGTTCTCTGCCATGAGAGAGAGGAGAAGCCTGATACAGGAGCAGCATCCAACCTTGCTGAGCGTTAAAGAGTCACTGGTAGGATTGAATGTTGTTATAGCCGGGTGGCTTATGTTTACATTATAGCAAAGAGGCTTGTGTTGTGTTGTGTTGCTGTTTATCACCGGTGGTTTGGGTGAGGCTATCAGGGGATGGAGTAGGCCTCATAGGGGACTCACAGTAGAGTGGGGACCCCAGAGCCAGCAAGGGTGCAACATTCAGGGTGCACAGACCCCAGCCCCAGAGAGAAGGGGCAGCATTACTGAGGAGCCCAAGTGCCAGAGGGAGTGGAGATTGAGAGAGACCGAACAACATCTATTCCAGCTGCGAGGCTTGTGGCATGGCAAAAGGGGTGGTTGGAGCCACGCATAGTCCCTAAGGCCTAGGGTGCCCCAGAAGCACCCATGGTAGAGCGGGACCCCCGAGGGGTCTGGGAAACCACTGGGTCTTAGGATCCATTGATAAGTTACCAAGAGGGTGTAAAGGCAGCCTCCCTAATATATTGGAATGTCAAAGATATAGCGGGTGAGAATCTGAGGGTGCCCTTGGGCCAACTTGGCATGGGAAGGGGGGCCTTGAGGAGATCACAGCCCTCCTGTAGGACCTTGCAGTGACACTCTGGATTTTATTCATGTGCACTAATTGCACGTTGTGGTAGTGGGGAATTCCTAGGCAAGTGGAACCAGGACAATGAGACCCTGATAAGCCCCTTCACTGGGCCCCCAGCATGGGGTTGGAACACCTGTAAGCTTCCTGTGCCCTGGGACTCGCCTGCAGGGTTGGAGATAACACCTGAGGCTCCCCAGTCCATGCCATCTCCACCCCCTCTTGCCAGCTGCGGATAGACCAGTGTGCAGGGACTGACATCACAAAAGCACACCCCATGCCAGCAGAAGAAAGGAGAGAGACCCAGGACCACAGTGGTAGGAGCATAGAGCCCAAGCAGAGCCTGCCCTGGCAGAGACAAAGCAAGCAGGGGGGAACTTGCTCACCTGAGTATAGGCTTACAGTAGCCTCTAGCCCAGGGGACCCAAATTCCCAACAAAGAGGAGGGAACAACATATGTGCAGAACCCAGAGAGACGTTGCCTGCCACAGGGGAATGACATTAACGCCAATTGTGAGTTGGTTCTGGGAAGCAGGGATCCGGGGCTTCATAGTATACCCCGGGTGGTACTCAGATGAGGTACCTCCTCTCCAGTTGAAGGGATTTAGTGAGTGTGTGTGCTGTGGGAGGCATAGCTGCTTATGGTGCACAGCTCCCCTCCTATTCCTTATAGAGTAGAGCCAAGACACCAGTTGTGACTTAACCATATACCATTTAATAAGGGGGGAACAGAGTTGGGATATAATGTATGTGCTGGAGGATATGGGAACTCTGGGTAGTAAAGGTACACTCCTCTGGGGAACAAAGGGGACCCAGTAAGGGTTAGGCATACATATACTTTTAAAAGAGCAAATACAGTAACAAAAGCTTTAGGCTCCGGGTTCCCCAAAGATAAGGCACAGGGTTCACAGAATGCATGGCAAAGAACCCGGAGGGGTGAGGGGAACACTCCCCTTGGTGGGGATTCCTTCTTCCCCTCAACTCACCCCTCTGGTACCTTGGCCAAGAATTGAACCCAGGTCTCCTATGTGACAGGCAAAAAGCTCTATTACTGAACCACCAATGCCTGGACTGCTACTTGCAGCTTCAGTCCCTCCAGGGCCCTCCACATGTCACTTTTACATCACATTGTCCAGCCTCACACCAGGGATCATATGCATGAGCCACCCCTGTGGTTCCAAGGCTTGCTTTGGTCCCCACCCAGGACCCTCTGCACACCACATGCATGCTGAACTCAGCCTCCTGTCAGGAGACTGGACTCCTGATCTATGTACTGCTTGTGCGCTGAGACTGGCTCCACACTGGGAGGTTGGAGGATCCGATTCATGCGCCACTTGCACACCGAGCCCAGCCTCCCACCAGGGGACTGGCATAGCTGAGCCACCACCTGTGGCTCCTGGGACTTCAGTCTGTCCTGGAACCCACCTGGCTCCACTTGTGTACCAAGCACCCTCTCACTGTTCACGTCCTGAGGCAGCATCTCTAGGGTTCCTCTGGGGCAACCACTCTGCCCCACTAGTCAGCTCAACCAGCTCTTCTCACTTTCTCTTCTCCATCCCATGTCAAAGCCCCCCACTGCCCGTTTATCCCCTCCAGGTGGCAAAACGGACCAATCCAGAAAGCAAGAAGGTCAGTTCTCTCCCAAGTCAAGTTCTTTACCTGGCCCCTGGGTGGGATAGGTTAGCCTCTCCCCCTTCCAATCACTTTTGACCTTGTCAAAACCTGGGGTCCAGGCTACCACCAGCAAGCCCATCACAATATTGACTATAACGTTAAGTATAGAAAGGTAGAATTAAAGTCCAGCTAGGTGAGCCCTACTGGGCACTGTTATAAAAGCCCCATGGACTGTGATTTAAGGGATAGAGAAACTAATCACTAGGGCCAGGAAGACACAGCACTTATAGCTAGATACAGGGGCCGGAGAAGAGGCCTGTTACCTCTCAGCTGCATGAGAGTGAGAAAGGACCTTCACACTTGGTGCAGAGTCCAGGCACAGACTACTTTTTAGGCCAGACATAGCAACATCTGGGACAGGAAGGAGAGAGACCCTCCCCAACATGATTTAAGACTACTAACCGGGCTCAATCCTGGCCAATTGAGTGGCTTGCTGATGGTACCATCTTTCCACCAGATAGCCAGCAACTTAGCAATGGTATAAAATCTAGTTGGCACAAGGATGGGGCATAAGGGGAGACAGAGCACTGAGGACCAACAACCCAGGGCATTCATGTGGGCAAGTGTTATCAATCAAGGATTCTCCTCTCTTATTAATAAGATCAAGACGTGGCAAACAAGACAGAGTGTGCCTTGTTAATACAAGTGAACGTAAGCCAAGCTGTCAGCCTAAGAACTGGAGCTCAGCAGACAGGAGTGCCAGATTTCGGTGGTAGAGTTGAGTTGGGTACCATTATCTACACACGTAGATGCACCCACTCTGCTCACCCCTTGAAGAACATATGAATCCTTCATTTGCATTAAGTTATTCAGACACATAAGGGATGTGAAATATAATGTATTGTTGCTGTTTCTTGGAAAAGGTCTCTGTGGTAATCAGGCTGTAGGTAGAGTTTCCATATGCTACACCTTTAAGCACAAGATTTTTTTTTTTTTTTTTTTTTTTGAGAACTTGTTTATTCTGAAAATCCAAACCTTTTCTCTAGGAGCTTATTGTAGTTTGAGGTCTCCTTGGTGCCTTGCTACAAGTCAACCTCCTCTTGCAGCAACTACATTATATCTGAATAGTTTAGTCTCTGTAAGATCTCACCTAACAGGATGGTATCCCATGTTTAAGGTGCACCCCCCTGTAACAGGTATCCACTCTGGGCCAATCTAAATGTGGCCCGAACATCTGTTCCTGGGGCAACCGCCTACCTTCTCTCCTGCCATGCCTTGCTGTTAATTGATTAATTTATGTTAATTAGCAGGAGGCTGCCCTTGTACTGCCCTGCTGCTAGGGGGCACTATCTGCGGCTCTGTTTCCTCCCCTACACCGCAGTCCACACCTCACCGATGGAATGGCCATTGTGTCCTAGCCTTAGGACAAAAGTGCCAGATTGTAATCTCTGGGCCTTCCTTTCTTTGTGTGCCCTCTCCGGCTAGGGGTCTCCCCAGCCCTATTTCACTATGTGCCTTCTTCCCTGGGGCTCCCCCCAACAATGCTGCCCCCTCTCTGGGGACTCCTCAGTGATGCTGCCCCCTCTCTGGGGACTCCATGCCCACACTGGGGCTTCTCAGTAATGCTGCCTCCTCTCCGGAGCTCACTGCCCCCTCTCTGGGGCTCCTCAGTAATGTTGCACCCTCTCTGGGCTGCCCAGGCCTGCACTGGGGCATCTCAGTAGTGCCCCCCCCTCTGGAGACTTCTCAACTGCCCCTCTCTGGGGCTGGGGTCTATGCACCCCAAATGCTGCACCCTCACTGGCTCTGGGGTCCTCACACTCCACTGTGAGTCCCCTATGAGGCCTCCTCCACCCCTAGTAGCCTCACCCAAACCATCGGTCACAAACAACAACACAAACATAAGCCACTTGGCTATAACATAAATGGAAACCACCCGGCCATAACTGTCCAGCCTACCAGGGAATACTCCATCCCTCAGCCATGTCAGACACTGCCCCTTCAGTCAGGCTTTCCCTCTTCTCCATAGTAGAGAGCTCCTTCCCCCTTTGCTGCTGGTAGTGAACTCTCTCTGGCCCCAGCCCCTAGGGTTTATAAGGGAGCCAGGCCCTGGCCCTTCTGGTCAGCTGATCTTCCCTGGTTGCTCTGGCAACCCACAGCTGGGCTCCTTATTCCCTGCTAGGGAGGAAGCCCTAGAAGTTTCCCCTCTTTAGGAGCAGGGCACCTCAGTGCTCTGTAACACCCCTGTTACAAAAGTAGGAAAATAGTTTAAATGGACTACTGAATATAAACTGTATGAACCTATTTCTAAACCACGTGTTCCAGAAACATTACACCTATTTAGAAAATATGGTCTGCACATTTCACAAACTAGAATCAACTCCTGTAGCCCTTTCCAGGTAATACTCCAGAAATGTTCCCAATAAGGTACACAGCATTGGGCCCATAGTATCAAAATCATACACGGTGGGTGCATCTATGCATTAATTAATGAGCCTTAGATACTGCACATACCTAGTTACTGTGCAGTAGTACACAGTACTACTTTTTGACGCTTGCTGCACATTAGCCTAATAACACTGCCCAATAGGCTATTAGCATGGTTTTTGCTGTGACACGCTACTGGGCAGTGTTATTAGGCTAATGTGCAGTATCTTGTGTAAATGTGCCCAGTACATACACGGTAGGTACATTTATTTCAACCATGAGCTGTCTTGAAGGTCTTTATCGCAAAGCAGATTTCCTAGCCATTTTTCTAGCAGACCAGTTGTATTTTATAGTGTTGTATAAAGCTTAAGCAATGTTTACCTAAAGTTACACTGACAAGACATATAATGTACTGTGTGTAGATACTTAGTTTACTTATGGGTTCTTGAATATTTTAATCACAAAAAGCATACAATAAGTCAGTTAAGTTTGTTTAATCATGATGCTGTATTGGAATATATAATGAGGCAGTGCTGGAGTAAAGTTATAGCCATGATGGTCCAGGTATTGAGAAGCAAGTATTTTTCAGGGTGATATCTTTTATTGGGCCAACAACATCATTGGGATAAATTTTGAATACAAGGAATACTTTATCAGATCAAGTTTATTCCAAACAAACATCCAATAAAAGATATTACCCCCCCAAAATCCTTGCCTCTCACACTATCTAATGTGATATTTCTCCACAGATTTTCTTGTAAATTGTTTATGAAAAATGAAGCATATTTAGTTGACTAATTACATTAGTAACTTGTTTTTATTTGTGCATTGATATTAAATGAAAATTATTTGTGTTACAGGTAAGTGACATACATCCAGGTTCTATTTAACCTATTAAGCATCTAAGTAAATTTAGGTGCCTAAGTGTAATTCTATCCCATTTTTAACAAAACTCTTACTAATAGATGAGAATTTGGTTACATACATTTTTTGCTGAAGCAGCAAAAGGTAAACAGTTCTTGTTTTAAAAGCAGAAGATGAACCAACACAAAATTTTGCATTAATTCTCAGAGTACAGTGTAGAACAAAAGGCAGAGATTCAATCACAAAGAGTATCTTAGTACCACATTTATCATAATATTTTTCTTAGCCTTTACATATGGATAATTACCACTGATTCTGACACAAGTATTGCATGGGAATTATTCTATGGGAGAAGAGATTTCTTTTAAAATCCAAGGTTCAAAATGTCATGATTATGTGCCTGCGATTCCCATGGACTTCAGCACTATCTCTGAAGGCTCTGTATACAGTTCAAAGGCAGTAGATGATCTTTAGTGATATTGTCTCTGCTGATGTAAATAGAGGGGAAATGCAATTATCCACTTACCCTTCGGACTACTTTCAAAACTTTATTTATTTATTTATTGGTATAGCATGCCAGGAAAAAAAATAAGGCTTGAAACATTCTGTCTCTTTATGTTCTAACTCTAGGGCCTCTGACGGACGTTACATTAAAGACATGATTAACTGCTTAGTGACCAGGCCACACATTCAATCAATTAATGGCATGATGAAGTGGGGAATGTGTATAATAACTTTTGGCTGACTTTTATCATGCCTTTAACTGAATATGTGGCCAGCGCCCATCCCTGCAGCACATGGGAGCCTTTCAAGACTCATGTGTGATCCCACAGCTAGAAGGAACCCTCAGCTCACTGGGAACTCCAATCAGATGATTGGGACACCCAGTCAGGGGCGTGGAAGGAGCCAAGCTTGATACTTGACAATAAAGGGGATTTTGGGATTGGGCTCCCCCTGCAGTGGTAATATGGAGTGATGGGACCTGGTGAGGGAACCCACAATCAAGCCGAATCCAAGATTCCCCCTTTACTGTCATGTATGTGTGGCATAACAGGAAGTGTGATTGTCAGGATCCTGTATCAGATCCCTTTACTTTAACATTTGTTAGGGGCCTAGGAAGTCTACCTCAACTATTAGACTTGTTTCTGATCAACCAAAGGACCAGATATGTAACTGATATAAATGAACATTGGTCCATTGATTTCAAAGCAGTTATGTTGATTTACATTGATTTATTTATTCTAACCAAGAATATATATGCTAATTGTAGGCTGGACACTTTCAAACATTTATAGTGTGTTTATAACATAATACTTCATTGTAGTGCCATCATTCAACTGCTAATTAGATGGCATCAGTTATTGACCCTTTTTACTCAGAAGGAAACAACTCCATTATATTTGGATCTTCTGCTCTTGAAAAGAGGTTCTTGTCAGGTCTCCATTCTTGTAAGCACTTAAGAACTTGATTATCTTTTCTAACAGCTGCTACTGCAGATATAATGGTGCTGAAGTGTTTGTATGAGCAAATAAGCATGGACATTGTAAAATATATCTACTTATCTATAGTGGGAAACTGACCAACCTAGATATTACTCAATATTTGTTTCTCTACTCTTATTTTGAAAAAATGCCTTGTTTGGACACTCTATTCTAAAATAACGGCAACTTCATTCTGGAGAAATCACTTCTGAAAGATGTGATGAAATCACTTTTATAGTGTCCACATGAGGAAGTTATTCAAAATATAACAGTAATTATGGAATAGTTATTCTGGAATAAAAATGGACAATCTCTCCAAGACCACCCCAACTTCAATAATTGAGCTCCAGTATGCTGATGATGCCGTAGCATGCATTTGCTTGGAAGCAGACCTTCAGGCTATCATCAATGTCTTTACCAAAGCATGCAAGAAAAAAGGACTGATGCTTAACACTCAGAAGACTAAGGTCCTCCACCAATAAGATCCTAATGAACAGTCCCTAGCTTCGGTAATCCAGATCCACAGTAAAACTCTGGACAACGTTATTTCCTGTGCCTCGGAAGCCATCTCTCACAGAAGGCTGACATTGACAAAGAAATTCAACATTGCCTCAAATGTGGAAGCGCAGACTTTGGACACTTGAAGAAATGGATGGTTGAAGATTACCACATCAGTTCTCTAACCAAGCTCATGGTTTATCATTCAGTTGTGATCCCCACCTTGCTATATGGAGCTGAGACATGGACAACATACAGGAGACATCTCAAGTTGTTGGAGAAGTACCATCAATGTTTCCTGAGGAAGATCCTCTGAATCTAGTGGAAAGACAGATATGTTAGCATCCACCTGCAAGCAAGCCAGTTTTATTCTCCCAGCTCACCTAAGGCATACGGTCAAGAGGAGTGCAGATCAAGTGCTTCAGGGACATCCTCAAGGCCAACTTATAAAAATGCAACGTCAATGTCAACTCATGGGAGACTATCACCTAAGGCTGCCCCAAACGGAGGAAGAATCTGCTGCAGGGATATCACTACTTTGAAACCACACAAGAACAACAGGAGATGGGAAAGCAGGAGTGGCAAAAACAGCGCATCATGGAACAAATGAAGCATCCACTGCGACCTACCCCATGCAGAAACATATGTCCTAGATGCAGGAGAGTCTGTCGATCCCAGAGGCCTCATTGGCCATCTTTGGACAGATAAGACAATCATGGCAGACACTCATCCTCGACTACAAGGGATTTCTGAAGAAGATATAATTCATGCTTTTTGTTTCCACATGAATGGAACTATATACAAAAGTTTATGAGCTTCTATTGCTTATGAACTAATAGACTTGGAACTTTAATACAAATAAAAGAGATTTGTGTTTTACATAAAGACAGTTAGAGCTCCTTCCCAGAAGACAATCCTAGTATAAGCGCCATCATTCCATGTAGCAGAATTCCTAGGTATGTTTCTGCTTTCAACTTCAGTGGTTTTATTTTGACTTCTGTGGAACTAATCCTGATTTACACTGGCATAAATTATAACAAAATCAAGTCTATGTCTGTATTTTATCAAACTTTCAAAAGCCCAGTTTTTAAAGCTATAGAGTCATGGCATTCTCTGAACAGTTTGCAAGCAATTTTTATTTCATTTACTAATTGTATTTAGTTCTTTTCATTCAGTAATTTGAGATTTGAATGTATCAATGTGATAAGACATGCATTCTTTTTAGACTCATTTGTTAAGTAGTGCATTATTTTTTCTGTACCAAAAGCCATAGTTATGAAACTGATTAAAAAGTCACTGACAAAATTGTAATTTCTTTTAAATATGTTACCTATGGAAACTACTCATGCATTTTTCTTACAAGTTTGCTATAACTTTTCTACATAAATTCTTGTACTTCTCTATATAAACTGTTGGCTCATGTTTGCAGTTTAAATATAAACCTTGTCCCACTCTCTTACTACTGAAACTTCTGAGAGGTGACAAATACAGAATTATTATTGTGTAACGCACACATTTCTCATTTATCTTACTGGGGACATTGCAGTTAAGGTTGCTATAGTAATTAATGCCTTATACAAGAAACATAGCAGGAGGAAAACCCTGAAAATAGCCTAAGAAATACAAAGTTAAGGAGTGGTGATCTTGGTTCTGCAGAACATCAGTTGGGAAAGGTACTTGCCCAGAAAGATCAAACCTCAAAGGAATGGGGATTCTGCTACAGAAGCCAAGGTTCTGCTGCATGGGCGCTTGTCATGACAACAGCCACTTTCCCTTCCTGCAATAACTTGTCTCCTTTTGGGGTCTTATATTTATGTCTTGTTTGTCTAAAATTGTCTACAGAGAAAACTACCTGTTGTTGGCAGTCATTAAAACTTCCAACATAACATTACCTTCTACTTCATTTCTTCCCATCAACATAACAGACTGTATACTAGACCCTTTGAGGCCACATCCAGATGAGCATGGCTGTGTGGCATGTGGTGCCACATACCTCTGTTCTCTGTGGCATGTGGTGCCACATTCATCTGTTCTCCCCACTGCAAGGGAGCAGTGCTAGGGGTTTTCAAGAGTCAACAAAACGCATGCAAAAAAAGCAGAGCAGAGCAGTGCATGGCTGGCTGGAGCCACAGTCTGGCTGTGGGCCAGGCTCTGAGCAGCAGAATTGCTGTTGCTGCAGCCTCAGGAGGCCCCTGGGACCTCAGGTAAGGCTGCCCAGTGCTGGCCCCAGCGTCTCTTACCTCACCTGGGGTAACCTGCCGTGCACCAGAGGGTGTGAGACACAGGTGTTCCCTGGGGACAACTAGCGGTGGCACAAGGTATCCCACTGCTAGTTGCCCCCTTGGAACCAAACATCCACGTTCGTGAGGACATGGCTGGGATGGCTTATCCATCTAATGCTAAAAAGACAGGTGGGAAAACAAGAATAGAGGTAAAAAGACCTTTGGCATGGGGAGGAAAAAGGAATGTAGGATCCTGGGATTGGAAAAATGTAAGAACTTCTGTTATAGTGGAAAGAATAGGGGAAGAAGGCATTGGGGAAGCATGTACTTCTTTTGGTATGTGGTGAAGGAGGCAACAGCAGTATGCACAGATATCCTGGCATGTGGTGCAGGAGGGAGACTGAAAAGTTACTAATACCTGTCATAGCACTTAGTTCAGTAGACCCTACAGATGCATAGAAAGCAGCCTGACCATTTTCCTCTATTTGCAAGATCTTCTTTTCAGGACCTTACACAAAAATATGTCTGTTTGGGAACAACAGACTGCAGAACAATGACATCTAAAACTTTATGCTCTATTCTATATTTCAAGTGTGTGTGTGTGTGTGTGTGTGTGTGTGTGTGTGTGTGTGTTTTACACACACACACACACACACACACATATCTATTTATCTTGCAGTTTTTATTCAGAAATATTTCTTTCAGCTTCCATAGTATAAATAGACAAACGAGTTTTTAATTAAAAAAAAACAGGTAAAAATATATATTAATACTTTGGTTAAATTATGTTTCAACCAAAAGTTTAAGAGTTCCAATAAAAGCAGTTGCTTAACACAGTCAGAGAATTGTAGACACCGATGTTAAAACTTTTAGAAAAAGGCAATTTTTAACATATGTAACAGAAAACACTAAGAATTGTTAATGCATTTGTGGCCATGATCAAAATTTATTTTCCTTATGAAGTTTTTAATTCTTACTTAAAGATCCTATTCAAAAGTCCACTGAAACCAATGAGTGCTTTTCCCTTGACCAAAATGGGCTCTGGATCAGATCACAACTGAGAAAAATACAATGGCAAGATAACAGATGTAATCTTAACAATGACCTTTCTAAACAATCAGTCTACAGTCTGTCAAGTAGCTATAATTTTAATACCATAACTGACATATGTTTATATATGAAATGTGAAGATGTGGTTAATTGGTGATAATCTCAATATAATTAGTTTGATTTTTTTTTTTATTTATTTATTTTTTTTAAACAACAGTTGTGGTTGTGAAGGGTTTGCATACTAAGCTGATGCAAAATATGAGTTCTCTATGAAGAATTAATGAGGCACTGTTAATCAAACATTGTTTTAGTGAGTTCTTTTTAGTTTTATAATGCTGATTGTACAACACAAGAGACAGAACAGAAATACATGGTGTCAGCAAATTAGATTTTCCATCTCTGAATTACATATTTGGAAACTTTGAAGAAAATGGCTTGATTTATTAAGTTTTTAGTTCCTGTAAAGTGCCACTAAAATCTTTAAACTAGTATAGCATTAGGACATTTTTAGAGACAGATCAAATTAGACTATCAATATACTCTCATGTAACAGTTCTGTTCTCAATAAGTAGTGTAGGATTATTTGTCTTTCCTTTCAAAGGATTTAGGTCTATGGGTTTCTCCCCTACCTCCTGCTATATTTAGCTTATGGACAAAATTAAATTACAGGCCAGCTTTTACTAAAATATCATAACAACTACAACATTATTTTTATGAGAGACGTGAAAATGTTGTGCTAGTTATACAGTAAATTATTACACTGGAAAGTCATATAGTACTAAAGGGAACTTTATGTCTAGCGGCACTGAATTTTGAGTAACCTCAAGAAATAATAATTCAAATCTACCTGAGCTGTTTTGGGTTTTCTCAGTGTGTCCTTTTGTTCAGAAACTGTTTATTTCCTGACACAAACTAGATGAACGTTGAGACCAGAGAGGAGCATGTCAACGTTATTTATCTTGTTCAGGATCATTTTGGAATGAAGTAAATGTGAAGAACACTTGTATAACAGCCAGTATACAAGCTTTCCAGTCACACTTTACTAGGATAATTTAATTTCCCTAAAAAGAAATATCATTATTTCCTCTGTTTCAATATCTCTCTCACTTAAGATTGCAACTGACAAGTAGAAACCTGATATATCAGATTATGATGTCTCATTTTAGTTACTCCCTCAAAATATTTCCTTTTCAAAACTCTCCTATTATTCAGAAGAAATATTGCATGGTGGCTCTAATTGGTACCATAGAAGAGCTGCACTAAAGAAATAGAAAAATATTAAGTTATCTTTTTCCAGAGATTTGGACCAGATCAAGAATCAAGGAGAAGTAGCTTGCAGTATGAGAAGAATCTGATGAGATTACAGCTTATTGCAGAAATTCTTGCTATTAGTCCCTAAGTGAATGACCTTGTGCTATTAAATTTCATGCCATTTCTATTCCTACTGTTATGAACATCATTCAGCTTTTCCTGTATCATATTCAAATCCTCCACTGTATCAATGGTACCATCAAATTTGTGTGACCTGTCGCAGGCTTTTTCTGTGACATTAAGTTAGGCTTTTTTCTCTCTGTATTTTATTACTCATCTGTGAAACATCTCTTTCCCTAATTCAGAGGTAGGGCCATCCCTGGGGAGGGGGAGAGGCTGAATTGGGGTGACCACCCCAGGCCCCATGCTTTGGGGGGCCCTGCCAAGCTGGGTGGAGCAGCCCCAACCCCTCCTGCAGGGCCCCTATGCTAGCAGTGCTGTTGTTGCTGGCTTTGCCCCCAGCCACTTGCCACCCCCTGCTCCCCCCACCCCCCCATTGCCACCAACTTCTTCACATCCGGGCCCCGTGCAGGCTGATTTGCCCTGGGCCCCACACTCTGCTAGGATCATCTCTGTTTAGGGGTATTGTATCTTTGTGTCTATATAGTATATTTACTATTAAAGAACATGAGATCCTACAGCTATAAGTAATATGAGTTCCTAAAAGAAAAACTGCCTTTCTTTATAGGGAAAGATTAAGTAGCTAAGCCAATGCTCCCTCAAGGGAGTGATGACGGAGTTTGGAGCTACCTTTTGCCACATTTGTTCTTTATTCCTATGTTCTTCTTCCCAGGAAAGCAATGGAATTTGTCATCATGGACAATTTAACCTTGGAGTTGTCTTTCCATAAGAACACAGGACTGGGATACACCACCCTGTCATAGAGTCCACTACTCTGGCATCAGAGATACAACCACATAACATAATCTGATTAATAACATGATCAATCTTACAAAAACTAACTGGCTTTCTTTTTGCCCACACTACTTCCATCAGAGCTCTAATGCTTAGAAACTTTCTTCAGATTCAAAGCTCAAATTTATTCATAACCAATCTAACCATTTGTTTTTGGGCCAATATTTCCTCTGGCTTAAAACCCTTTTTCCTTTCCCTGGTGGTTTTTACCTTTCTGATGTATTTATAAAGAGCAATCAGATCTCCTGTTGACTTTTATTTTACTAGGCTCAACAAACTGAGTTCTTTTATCCTCCTCACGATAGGTTCTCTATTTCTCTCAGTCATCCTAGCTGCCCTTCTTTGAATTCATTCCAATCTGAATTCACCTGACAATGCACAATATTCCAGGTACAGTCTCACCAGCACTTTGTGCCACTAAGGTTTCCCTGCCTCTACTGGAAATACCTTGTTTGATGCCTCCTGGAATGACTTTTTTTTTTTTTCGTGGCCTCCTCTCACTGGTGCTTCAGCTATCTACACAGTAAATTTACTGTGTCCAGTAGTGGCACTCTACAACATCTTGTTCTTATCTGAACTGGAAACATTGCAGCTGCATCAATGTAGTGATATGGGTACACTGATGAGCACTGGCAAGGGGTAATTGGCTCTGTAACTCAACAATGTTAATTGTTGTGTCTGAAGTGCCATACAAATGTTGTTCAGTTTAGGAGACAGCACATGTTGATCAATACAGCATGCTTATTTCCTGTTGCTACTGTACACTTCCAAGGGATGTGGTGCTGTCTTCTTCCTTGGAGGTATTTAAGAGGAGATTGGACAAACACATGGCTGGGTCATCTGACCCCAGCACACTTTCCTGCCCAGGGCAAGGGGTTAGACTTGATGATCTAATAGGTCCCTTTTGACCCTAAAATCTATGAAATCTATGAAGAAGAATGTTTTCTGGCCCTAGCTTCTGATCTGGTAAAGAGACTACATGCTCCTGAATTTGTGGAGTCCATCTAGAACTCCTCTGGGACAAGCTGAGGGAGTCTGAGAGCTTACAGGACACTAGCTAAGGACCTTGTTACACATTGCAGTTTCAACTGCCGAGATGTTGATTGGTGTTAGTGCTAGTTTAAGTTTAGAACAGTCATTTTTAGCAGCTTAAGGCTAAAAATATTTTCTCACTGTCCCCTACTTGCACAGCTATGACTCCATAGCAGGGGCTTGACTGGGAGTTAAAGCTGCGAGTTGCCAGTACAGGGCTGGTGAGCCAGGACAGGCTTCTATCCCTCCTCTAGATGGGGTGGGCAGGGGGCATGGGGGGAGATGTGTTACTTAAAATTGCCAATAGCTCATATTAAGAGTGAGAACTTAAAAAGGGGAATAAGGAAAAATGCCATGATTATTGGTTACATGAAGCAGATACATAAGCTTGGACATACCAGTCACACAAACAGACTTACACAAGCATACATGCAAACAGACATACAGACAAAACCACTCCAGTAAGATGTTATATTTACAAGCAGATGTTACTCAATATTAGCACTGGATGGCTGGATCCAGGCTTATTGAGGATATGAGCGGAGGTATACAGGCATGCATGCCTGTGCTCTATGAGGTTGCAGAGAGTGGATTCCCCATCTTGGCTTGTCTGCATCCCACTTTTTATAGGGATTTCAAGTCTTCGTTCAGCATTGGGGCTTTTCCATGCTCAGTCTGTAATTAGAGGTTGTTTCTTCTTATCTCTGCTGAGGTCATTTCAGTAAAGCTGGTATCTCCATTGTTATCTTAATCTTGATCTTTGCCTTGAAGCATTTTGTAGTTGGTCTTGAAAAATTGTGTTCTTGAAACATTGTGTAGTTCAAATGGCAGGATATGCAAAATTCCTTCTTCTTTGCACCTGATCACAGATAAGTTCTTCAGCCATCCATTAATTAGTTTACTGTCTGATAACTTATACATTGGCACCTTGTTGCTTACACAATCAATTAAATTATCTTCTGTTTTCATGCATATAATTACCAATCTTTCACCATTTGCCCTCACACAGACACTCATGTACACGAGGCATACAAAGTTCATCTACTCATGTCAAGCAGAGAAACAAACACAAAATGGGGTTTTAGTTGTTCATATAATAGTACCTCTACGATTGTCATTTAAACATAATAACTAATATGCAAAAATTCATACTACAGGTGGGTAGGGATTATGGGGTGGGAACATGAAGCTGACAGGCACAGAGTTAATGGGATGGGAAATGAAATGGGAGGTGGAAAGGAACTGGAAGGAGAGAAAGGGTAGTAAAATGAACGAATCAGCAACTAAAGGGTAAAATTAAAAAGTAACCCCCCACCCAATAATTTAAAAAGAAATAAAGAGGAAGTAAATTTAGGAATGTCTCATGTTTTAATACATTTGGATTTGGGGGTGGGGGGTGCTGGTCATGCTGCCTGGGGTGGCCAGGAGGTGGAAGCAGTGAGGGAAGACTTTTTGGGAGAACTATTGCCTCTGTCGTGGGAAGGAAGCCCCAGCTTGTGGGGGCCAATCCAGCCCCCTACCTTGCTTGCCACTCCTGGACCCCCACCCCTGGACCCATCTGAGCTCTGCAACATGGCTAGCTGGTATGTACTGTCCAGCCTGTTTGCATGAGGTAGCACCCCAGGGAGTGGAAGGTAACACCCCTGGTGATCAGAAAGTGAGTTAGCTTAGTGCCAGAACTGCCACCTGGGCAGTAGAGTTCAGGTGGTGGAAAGTTTGTCCATGAAGAACAGGAGGTGGGAGAAGGGACACTACTTCCTGGGATGCTGGAGGACTGTCTCATAACTTGGATGGCTCATCTATAGGGAGTATGTCGGGGAAAAATTTTACCTTTTAAACCAAATCATGAAGCTGGCCTAAACAACTGCTTCTCCTCAGACTTCTCCCTGAAAGATAAGGTGGATCTTGATCCTGTCCATATCTATCACTGGTTTAATTAATAAGCACTAAGAGGAAGGCTCATGGTACATGAATGAAATGGTTTATTAAGGAAACACACAACAGCCACTACTATGTTAGTAATATATATATAAAGGACAGTAACAATCAACACTAAGTATTCTTAAGTCTTATAAATCTTATAACCAGAACAAAGGGACAGCAATCACGAGAGAGAGAGAGATATTGGACCACCACCAGCGGTGGCTCTGTCTGACTCTTCAGATCCGGTGCCAGGGTTTACCTTACCCTATTAAGGTATCACTGGTCTTATACAAGGATATACAACAGAAAGGATAGCCTACAAAAGTATCCCTTCCCAAGTTATTGGGAATACTCACTAACTACTCAGTGAGGCCGCTACCAAAGCCCTTATGCACCTGACAGGAAAATGTCAGGGAGTCAACCTCTGACTGAGGATAGCAGTATATTGAGGGGTAGTCTCTAACCACTCTAGGGATCCTTGCTCCTCGCAAAGGGCCCAGATTCCTGTTGAAGATCTATATCCACTCACACAAGTTATCACACTCTCTCTCGGTCCCCTCAATCACTGTTTCTCTATCAAATCAGTCCTTACAGGCCCTCAGGCATTTCTATGTAATCTCTCTCACAAGCATACTCCTACCACCACACAGAACACCAGCCACACATACATACATACATTGAGCCCCCCGCCTCACAGAAACCTTTTAAAGGGCTGGTGTACACAGCACTTTGGATGATGCACTCATCCCCAAAATGTGCACACCGCACTCTATCCATTATATCTAAGGAGTGTCATATGGAAAATTACAAAACTGAGGACCAGAATGACGCTATTCATCCTACTTACAGTTTCACCTGTGAATGGCCTTACCAACTTGAACTGCCCTGGTCGCATAACCGAACATGAGCCAGCCACAAGCATCTTAATTTGCTCTCAACAAATGGCAACGCATTAATGGAACACAAGTTGGGTAACATGGATCAGAGAGAAACTTGCCCTGAAGTGGCATAGCTTTAGCATGCTTAAAACTAGCTTCAGGTGTTAATGTGCGGACAAATCTAGAGGTTAAGAACTCCAGGAGCCACCTCACGTTGATGTAAGAAAGCCCTTAGAGAGGTCATTTGCAGGAAATCACTGGTCACAAGGGATTACTCTGGAGCTGTTCCTAGGTAGAGAAGCACTGTGAAAACTTGTATTTTCACTTTTAATTTCTTTCTTTATATCCCTCAAACTATAGTTGCTTTTGCTTATAATAATCTTTTTTCCTGTTTTACCTTGTTGATTTTCTGTGGCAAGCATGATCACAAAGCAATTGATTCTACACGTATTTATCCTATTTTCTTTTTGCAAACCCGGAGTGATAATCCCAGAGTGGTAGAGTTTCCTTCACTGGAGCTGCTAAGGTCTGGACTTGGGAAAGGGAGACTAAGATTGGCTAAGGGTAAGAAGTCATCCCAGGAGCAAGATCTAGTCTATCTGTGAAGACATGAAGTAGAACAGAGGGGAGAAGCTTGGGCTGTGATGTCACAACAATGTCTTAGCTTACAAATATATCAGGGAAGAGCATCAGGGGCTTGGCAAACAACTATTCACCAAAGCAACCAGGAGCAACGGTCATGAACTCCTAGAAGAAGGTTTCAGAATAGATGCAAGGAAAAACGTCTTTATGGTTCATGTGACCATAATCTGGAATAGACTCCCAGTATGGGTGGTGCAGGTTACTGCTCTGGAGATCTTCAAAAGGAGATGGATACACACCTTGCTGGGGTTATTTGACCTCAGCAGTCTTTCCTACCCAGAGCAGGGAAGATAGACCTGATGATCTCACAAGGTTGCTTCCAGCCCTAAACTTCTGTGAATCAGTCCAGGGCTTGTTACACCATCCTCATAGTTCCCTTTTTAGGAGAGCCTGTTACAATCTCCATTCTAGCCTGTTCCTTGCTTCCCAATAAAGATGGGCATTTTTTTTCCAATGAATACTAAATTTGCCAAAGCTGGAGTTTTGGAAGGACTAAAGCTAAATTTGTGAATAGGTTTGGGCAAAAAAAACCCCAAAACTGCAAGTGTCAAAACATTTCATTTTGCCAATTTTAAATAAAATGTTTTATTTCCCTATCTTTACTGGAAATACCTTGATTGATGGGATTGGATTTGTTTTTTTTCTTGGACTCCTCATACTTGTGGCTCAGGTCATAGATTCATAGATGTTAGGGTCAGAAGGGACCTCAATAGATCATCGAGTCCGACCCCCTGCATAGGCAGGAAAGAGTGCTGGGTCTAGATGACCCCAGCTAGATACTCATCTAACCTCCTCTTGAAGACCCCCAGTGTAGGGGAGAGCACCACCTCCCTTGGGAGCCCGTTCCAGACCTTGGCCACTCAAACTGTGAAGAAGTTCTTCCTAATGTCCAGTCGAAATCTGCTCTCTGCTAGCTTGTGGCCATTATTTCTTGTAACCCCCGGGGGCACCTTGGTGAATAAAACCTCACCAATTCCCTTCTGTGCCCCCGTGATGAACTTATAGGCAGCCACAAGGTCACCTCTCAACCTTCTCTTGCGGAGGCTGAAAAGGTGCAGTTTCTCTAGTTTCTCCTCGTAGGGCTTGGTCTGCAGGCCCTTAACCATACAAGTGGCCCTTCTCTGGACCCTCTCCAGGTTATCCGCATCCCTCTTGAAGTGCGGTGCCCAGAATTGCACGCAATACTCCAACTGTGGTCTGACCAGTGCCCAATATAGGGGAAGTATCACCTCCTTGGACCTATTCGTCATGCATCTGCTGATGCACGAAAAAGTGCCATTGGCTTTTCTGATGGCTTCGTCACACTGCCAGCTCATGTTCATCTTGGAGTCCACTAGGACTCCAAGATCCCTTTCCTCTTCCGTGCCACCCAGCTGGTCATTCCCTAGGCTGTAGGTGTGCTGGACATTTTTCCTCCATAGGTGCAGCACTTTGCATTTCTCCTTGTTGAACTGCATTCTGTTGTTTTCTGCCCACTTGTCCAACCTGTCCAGGTCTCTCTGCAGCTGTTCCCTGCCCACCGGCGTGTCCACTTCTCCCCATAGCTTTGTGTCATCCGCAAACTTGGACAGAATACATTTCACTCCCTCGTCCAAGTCGCTGATGAAGACATTGAAGAGTATCGGTCCAAGGACCGAGCCCTGCGGGACCCCACTGCCCACACCCTTCCAGGTCGAGACCGACCCATCCACCACGACTCTCTGGGTGCGACCCTCTAGCCAATTTGCCACCCACCGCACTGTGTAGTCATCCACATCACAGTCTCTTAACTTGTTCACCAGTATGGGGTGGGATACCGTATCGAAGGCCTTCCTGAAGTCTAAGTATATGACTTCCACCCCTCCTCCTGTGTCCAGGCGTTTTGTAACCTGGTCGTAGAAAGAGACTAGATTGGTCAGGCACGATCTGCCTGCCACAAACCCGTGCTGTTTTCCCCTCAGCATAATTTGCCCTGCCGGGCTCTCACAAATGTGAGCCTTGATAATTTTTTCAAAGACTTTACCAAGGATGGAGGTGAGACTCACTGGCCTATAGTTGCCCGGGTCCTCCTTCCTCCCCTTCTTGAAAATGGGGACCACGGTAGCCCTTTTCCAATCCTCCGGGACTTTACCCGTGCGCCACGAGCGTTCGAATATTCCCGCCAGTGGCTCTGCAATGATGTCGGCCAGTGCCTTCAGCACCCTCGGATGGAGTTCATCTGGGCCTGCTGACATAAAGGCATCCAGTTCTTCCAAGTGACTCTGCACCACCTCAGTATCTACGTATGGAAGTCTGGCGCCTTGCTGCTGCCTCTCTACAACCCCAGTGAGAGACTTGTCGCGCCCCTCGCTTAGGAACACTGAGGCAAAGAACTCGTTGAGGAGTTCAGCCTTGTCCCCCCTGTCTGTCACCAATTGTTTCTGCCCATTTAGCAGAGGTCATATGCCTCCCTGGGCCTTCCTTTTACTCCCAATATATCTAAAAAACAATTTCTTGTTATCTTTTACTTGGGTTGCCATCCTCAGCTCCATGGTAGCTTTGGCCTGCCTAACTGCCTTCCTACAAGCACGAGTAGAGGAGGTATATTCATCTTTAGTAATCTCACCCTGTTTCCACTTTTTATGTGCTCCCCTTTTGGCCCTTAGGCTGCCCTGGATTTCTCTGGTCAGCCATGGAAGCCTCGCTCGGGTCATATAGTCCCTGACCCATGGCAAGGGAGAGTCCTCCTTCCAATGTGGTCCCTTGTGCGGGGTTCATAGATTCTAGAGTTGGAAGGGACCACAATGGATCATCGTGTCTGACCCCCTGCCCCTGGCAGAAAAGAGGACCGAGGTCAGATGACCCCAGCCAGGTGACTATCTAGCCTCCTCTTGAAGATCTCTAAGCTAGGTGATAGCGCCACCTCTCTTGGAAGCCCATTCCACATCCTGGCCACCCTTACTGTGAAAAATTTCTTCCTAATATCTAACCTAAATCCACTCTCAACTACTTTACACCCATTATTCCTAGTCACTCCATGGGGCGCCTTAGTAAACAGCGCTTTCCTTATTCCCTGTTGACCTCCCCTAGTAAATTTATAGGTGGCCACAAGATCTCCCCTCAGCCGTCTCTTGTGAAGGCTGAAGAGATTCAGCTCTCTCAACCTCCCCCTGTAGGGTCTATCACGAAGGCCACTAATCATGCAAGTGACCCTCCTCTGGACCCTCTCAAGATTCCCTGTGTCCCTCTTGAAGTGCGGCACCCAAAACTGGACACAGTACTCCAACTGCAGCCTGACCAGTGCTGCATAGAGGGGGAGAATCACCTCCTTTGTTGTATTCATCATGCACCTGCTAACGCACAACAAAGTGCAATTGGCCTTGTTGATGGCCTTGTTACACTGCTGTCTCATGTTCATCTTGGAGTCAGTTATGACTCCAAGATCCCTCTCTGCCTCCGAGCTACTGAGAAGGACACTTCCTAACCTATAGGTGTGCTGGGAGTTCCTCCTTCCCAGGTGGGGTACCTTACATTTATCTTTATTAAATTGCATCCTATTTCTCTCTGCCCATTGATCCAACCTGTCCAGGTCGGCCTGAATCTGCTCCCTGCCCTCCGGTGTACTAACTTTGCCCCATAACTTGGTATCATCAGCGAACTTGGAGAGGGTGCTCTTCACGCCCTCATCCAAATTGCTGATGAAGAAATGAATAATATCGATCCGAGGACCGAACCCTGCGGGACCCCGCTGCCCCCCTCCCTCCAGGCCGAGAAGGAACCATCCACCACCACTCTCTGGGTGCAGTCCCTAAGCCAGTTGGCCACCCACCTGACCATGTAGGCATCCACTCCACAGTCTGCTAGCTTCCCAATGAGGATAGGGTGTGAAACTGTGTTGAAGGCCTTCCTAAAGTCTAGTAGGATGACATCAGCCCCAGCTCCTGCATACAGGCAGTGTGTGACCTGGTCATAGAAGGCTACAAGGTTTGTCAGGCAGGATCTACCTGTGACTAATCTGTGCTGGTTTCCCCTCAGCATCGTTTCCCCTGCTGGGCCTGCACAAATGTGTTCTTTGATTATTTTCGCTAGCATTTTCCCAGGAATAGAGGTAAGACTGACTAGTCTAAAGTTACCCGGCTCATCCTTTCTCCCTTTCTTGAAAATGGGCACCACATTGGCCCTTCCCCAGTCCTCAGGGACCTGGCCAGAGCACCACGAGTGCTCAAACAGCTGTGCCAGCAGCTCAGCTATGACACTGGCCAATTCTTTCAGCAGCCATGGATGGAGGTCATCCAGGCCTGCTGACTTGTACCCATCCACCTCCTCCAGGAGCTCCTTAACTATTTCAGAACTAACCGTAGGCATACTGGTGCCATGTGGACATCTGTCAATGATTGAGGTGGGGGAATTGGTGTGGTTGGTACATAGAACTACTGAAGCGAAGAACTCATTGAAGAGCTCTGCTTTTTTCCCCTGCGTCAACCACCAACTGTCTTGATTTGTCCTGCAGGGGCCCTATGTTGCTCTGAGCTTTCCTTTTGCCTGCTGTGTACCTGAAGAAAGACTTTTTTATTGTCCTTGATTGTTGAAGCCAACCTGAGCTCAAGCCTCACTTTGGCCTGCCTAACTGATTCCCTGCAATAGCGTGCCAGGAAGATATATTCCTCCTTGGTGGCTGCTCCCTGCTTCCATTGCCTATACATCTCTTTCTTTGCCCCCAGACTCTCCTGGAGTTTCCTGTTCAGTCAAGGGGGGCTTTTTTGCCCCTTGCCTCCCTTCCTATGTAATGGGATAGATACCTTTTGAGCCCCAAGGATCACTCCCTTGAGATACCTCCAACCCTCCTGGACCCCCAGATGCTCTATGTTCTTGAGTTGCATCCACTCACTAACTAGCCTTCTAAGCTTGCTGAAGTTGGCCCTTCTGAAGTCCAACACCTTAGCCCCACCAGTTACTTTACCCACCCTTTGTTGGATAGTGAACTTGACCAAGTGTTGGTCACTATCTCCCAGGCTACCATGAACTCGCATGTTCCACGAGATCATCCCTGTTGCTAAGGCCAGGTCAAGCAAGGTGCTACCCCTGGTGGGACTAAACACCACCTGGGTTAGGTGGAGGTCCTGCACACAGTGTAAGAACCTCCATGAGTGGCTTGTTTTGGCTGTCTGCTCCTCCCAGCAGATATCTGGGTAGTTTAGATCTCCCATGACCACTGCCTCCCTCACCTGTGTGGCATCTGCTAGCTGCCCGGAGAATACATTGTCTAGCTCTTGATCCTGATGAGAAGGTCTGTAGTAAACCCCCACAACCAAGTTCTTTTCCCCTGTCCCCCCTGGATCCTGACCCATAATGCCTCGGTGTTCCCCTCCTCCATCCAGGAAGCACCAGAGGCACCAGGATGCACCAGGGGCCCCTCCCCTTAGGGCCTTGACTAGGTGGGGGATGCTCATCCAGACCCTTCTCTGGGTTTGCCTGCCCCAAACGTCTTTCCCCTGTGGGACCCAAAGACACAATGACTGATTTTCCCTCAGGTGGCAGTGGTTAGGGCACAGTTCAATGGGGTCTCCTCTGCTGGAGCACCTCTCCAGGCCTCTCCTGCACTGCTGGGCTCCTCCCCACCCTGTGCCCTGCTCTGGGCACTGAGGGCTCAGCTCCTTGCAGCTGCTGCACCACCACTGCTGGCTTCTTGGTGCTGAACCTCACGCTGCAGCACTATTATTTTCCCGTGCCCTGGCTATGGCACCAAGGGCTCTTTTAGCACAATCTGGGCCCCTTAGGCTCTGTCCGTCTGTCCTCACATCAGGTGGCTAACCCAAGCAGCCCCTGCTGCTCCCTGGCTCCCAAGGCTCGGGCCTGTGTGCTGCCCTGCACACCGTGAGACCTGGCTGCTTGCTGGGAGATGGGGACTGAGCCACCTTCCTGCAGCCCCCAAGGCCCTTGTCCCGTGTTCTTCTCCCTGAAGTTCTCTGGACCTGGTTGGTACAGTTCTGATTCAGGTCCAGCTGCTCCTTGCCCCCTCCCTTCAAAAAAGGGTGGGGCATTGTTTCCCTTGTGCTGCCTCTGGACTGGTGGGCAGGCTCCACCAATCAAACAGTAGACCCTTAATCCTGGGATACAACCCAAGCTCTGAAAATGTAAGCCTGCTACATAAATGTCTGTTCACTTCTTTTTCAATTTAACTTGTTCAGTTTGCACTAACTTGCAAAGACTGAATTTATTCTGCCTTGGGATTTTTGACTATCTGTACCTACCTCTGGAGGCTGAGCCACCCAGGTCTCAGCTGCAGCCTAGACACAATAGCAGGAGACTCTGGGCACTGCAGCAGGACCATGGCTGAGTGCAGTGAGGCAGCTGGAGGGAGTGACAGCAGTGAGGGACACATGAGAGAGCCTGGTTGTGGCAACCTGTCTGGCCTGAAACCAAGCCTGGAGCAACTGGTCCCCCACGTCCTGTGAGACAGCAGCAGAAGTGGGAAGGAGCCTCAAGAGTGGCCTGAGGTGCCAGCCAGGCCAGTGGAGGCTCCACCCCAGTGGCCTTGGCACCAGGCTTCACTCCCATCAGAGGCCTGGTCTAGCTCCAGTTTCACCCCCCAAACCCAGGCCCAGGAACTGAGGTCTCCAAGCTGAGCTCGCCACCTGTTGCTGAGACCTGGTAAGTGCTGCACAGGGCATGAGGAACTGGGAGCTTCTCTCCACCACCCCCTTTCCCCTCCTTTCTCCCCTGGACCACTCCTTGGTTCCTGCATATACCCCACACCTAAACTGCCACCTGCCTCCCTCCTCTCCTGATCTTCACTCCAGCTCTCTACTCCTCTGTAATGCAGGGGTCTCCTTCCCAGTAGGAGCAGGGCAGCCCCCCTGCCCCACCAGCACTCCTAGCTGGATGGAGCTGGTCCTGGCCATGACGGCGGGGCGAAGTGGTGGTGTTGCCAAAGTCATGTGCCCATCTGGGTCCAATGTCTGAGAGGCTGGGGGTTCTAGAACACCATATCTATCCTGGTAGGGAGAGATTCTGGGTGCTGCAGGCTGGGACAGCTGTGGCGCTTGTCCCCAGGAGGGTCCCTTCAGGTGAGGCCTCATGGAGGGGGAGGACCCTTTGGGCAGCAGGCCACCTGTACACATACTGGGAAGGGACAGCCAGACCTCAG
Source organism: Alligator mississippiensis (assembly GCF_030867095.1). Classification (NCBI taxonomy): domain Eukaryota; kingdom Metazoa; phylum Chordata; order Crocodylia; family Alligatoridae; genus Alligator; species Alligator mississippiensis. The sequence goes on from NC_081824.1 coordinate 46,335,167, forward strand.
GATGGACATTGTCCTTGTCAAGGTGCTGGGTCCACATTGCTGCAGCTTGGGGGCTGTCTGCTTCGCCCTGCACCTGAATGTAAGGCTACCTCACCTGGGGACCCTTGCCAAGACTTATTCTTGTCCCATGCCATGTTGCTGTAGCTGAAGATGAGGTCCTGCATGAGCTCTTCTGGTTCTACTATGACCAGGCCCTGGCCTGGGCCCTGAAGGATGTGTGGCCTGGGAAGGTGGCCCTCCAGCAGCTGGTTGGTAAAGTATGGGAGGAATGGTACCTGGTCTGAGACAACTTTGAGAAGTTGTGCTAACTTTTGGTCTCCGTAAATACTGCTGTCACACGGGATCAGGGTTGTGGAGCAGCTCCTGGCCACCATCCTCACCCCAGCCACACCTGCAACTGCACTCCAGCCCACCCCAGCCCCACCACAGCTGCCTGCCCCTGCCCCCGTCCCCCCCAGCCAGCCTGCACCCCAAACACCAGGGGCAGAGCTCAGCTGGGAGCAGGTTCGCTGACTGCTGGCACAGCTGCACCCTAGCAGTCCTCATAGGCCTGCTGCAGCTGTCTAGGGACACTAATCCTGCATCACCCCCCCCCCCCCGCATGGTCCTGGACCTACTTTCTACAGCTGCTCCTCAGGAAGAGTGCCCTACCCTCCTCCCCAGAGCAGCTGGTGCCCTAGCCATGTTGGTGTGGCCCCCATACATGAGCTGATTGGACTCAGGCCCAAGGCCCATCTTAGGGCCATGGGGCTGCCAACAGCTGATTTCCTTCTCCTTGTGCCTCCTCTCCTGGTGTTTCCCCCACCCCTCAGGACCTTCTCTCTTTCCCCTGGTACACATGTAAATAGTGTACATGACTTTCTGATTTTCTTTGGGTTTGTACATGGGGGGCCCTGGATAAATGAAGGGTTTCACATGGGGGATTGTGGGCCTTGTTGGTGTTGGGACAGTTTTGGGGGGGAGGGAAGGTAAATAAAATTGCTTTAGATTTCACTATAGCCACACTGCCTATGTTATTGCAGTCCTGGCAGTGGGTGGGGATGGAGGCCTCTGGGTGGGTGGCCTGGCACTGGTGGGGAGAAGGCTGGTGCCCTACTTGGGTGGGTGGGCAAGCAGGTGCATGGTGATCACATCACGCACTCTGGCTCCCATGTGCAGCTGCCAGAGGGGGTGGTTCTTGCCTGTGACACTGTTCTTGGATGGCTCTGATGTGGCTGTCACTGGATGTGCTGTGCTACATAGTGAGCCTACTCTATCCCCTGCGGCTCAAAGACCTCTCCCTGGGACTTACAAATATTATGCAGGAGACATGCCATGGTACTGATGCAGGGTATGTGGTGCACTGCTGCCTTCAGGAGGCTGACTCTGGTCCCAGACCAGGCTGACTGTGGTCTCATACCAGGCTGCCTGGACACAGTAGTGCTGCTGTGCAGTCATGGTCCACTGATAGCTAGCCTAGAGATTCAGGCAGCTTTGATGGAGTGCCCATACCACAGCCCAGGTGGCCATGCAGTCCCTCTCTGTGCCCAGCAGGCACACAGCCATGGGGCTGCAGATCCAAGCGAAGTACATGCTGTTGCAGATCACAGCCAGGTGGCAGTCCCTGCTGCCAGACTGCTGCAGAAGGTATAGGGTGCAGGGGCCACTAGATCAGGGCTGATGCTGTAGTCGAGCTGGCATAGAGGGCTAGTATTCCCAGACACCAACTGCCTAGGCCTGAGAAGGTCCTGAGGGCACGTAGCCCTGAGCTACTTGTTAGGGTACCTCTTTATACCACCTCCAGCTCCCCCTGGCTGAAGATCTGGGAGAAGCTGGGTAGGGTCAGCTTCCCCAAAGCAGTAGAATTTGCCCTGCACCAAAACACATGTTCAGGCACATACTCTAAGGCACAAGTCTCCAGCCCAAATTAGTGCCACTGCAACCACATCCCCCTGCATGTGTGGATGTGCCTATTCATTCTTAAGAGCATGAGAATGTTACTCTCCATCTCTATGATCTTATACATATTCCCTGTATAGTTTATTTTCAGTTATTACAATCTTCATTACTGTCTCATCTTCTTTATATAATATTTTGGTCCTCTTTTTTTTTTCCTTTTTCTTTTAGTTTGCCCCTTTTTACTTTTAAATATCTTGCCTTGTTATATAGACATTGGCCATGTCCACATGAGCATGGACATTTGTTTCCCTGGGGACAAGAAGCAGCAGCACATTTTGTGTTGCTTCTACTTGTTCCCTGGGAATGCCTGTGCCACATGCCCTCTGGCAAGCAGCAGGTTACCCAACATGGGTTAGGGGAAGCTGAGGCCAGCACTGGATTGGTCCCAGAAGCCTTGTCTGGGGTCAGAGCCTGGCTGGCAGCTGGATTGTGGCTCTCGCTGGCCAGGCCCTCCCCCCCCCCCCCCCCCACAATGCTTCAAGCAGCATGGAGAGCAGCTGAATGTGCAGTATGTGCTGCTACAGACATGTCTGCAGTACTACATACCACACAGCCACCCTTGTGTGGATGTGGTAATTTATAGCTTTTAGCTTTCACAATAACAGGGATAAGAATAAACAGAAAAATCAAGTAGAATACCTTGACACAGGAAAAAAAAAAGGAATGTTAGGCCCTTTTTCTTTAGTGCATTATAGATACTGAAGTTATTTACATCTGTGAAAACAAAATACAGATGTAAGAGGGTATATGCTACTACCAAAATAAAGTGATACCTTTTTAGTTCTGCTTTGCTGTGATGTATATGATTACATAGGTACAAAAAAGTGGAGAATTAAGCCGCTTAATTTATTCTGTTTATAACAGATTGGTAGTTTCCTGCCTTTCACTGGCACAAAAAATTAGGTCCCAGTTCAAAAATTTCCATTCTGAAGAACTTCATCTGATTAAAAACCCACTTGTCATTTTCCAGAACACTGGCCCATGGTGGCAGTTGGGTCATTTTCAACCTGAAGGCATGTGGGCAGTGGGGTTTCCCAAGGCTCAGTCCTCGGGTCTACACTGTTTAAGATCTTCATCAGCTACTTGGACAAGGGGGTGAAAAGTACCTTGTTCAAATTTGCGGATGACACTAAGATGTGGGGAGAAGTGGGGACACTAGAGGAGAGGGACAGGCTGCAACTAGATCTGGACAGGTTACAGGGGTGGGTGGATGAGAACAGGATGGGATTCAATACTGACAAGTGCAAGGTATTGCACCTGGGGGGAAGAACCAGCAGCATACCTACAGGCTGGGGAACTCCCTTCTCATCAGCACAGAGGCAGAAAAGGATCTTGGAGTCATTATCGATTACAAAATGAACATGGGCCAACAATGTGAGGATGCTGTCAGGAAACCTTGTCATGCATCCACAGATGCATCATAAACAGGTCCAAGGAGGTGATCCTGCCCCTCTATGTGACACTGGTCAGGCCGCAGTTCGAGTACTGCATCCAGTTCTGGGCGTCGCACTTCAGGAGGGATGTGGACAGCATTGAGAGGGTCCAGATGAGGGCCACTTTCATGATCAGAGGGCAGCAAGGCATGCCCTATGAGGAGAGGCTACAGGACCTGAACCTGTTCAGCCTCCACAAGAGAAGGCTGAGAGGGGATCTGGTGGCCATCTATAAACTGGCCAAGAGGGACCAGTGGGAATGGGAGAGTCCCTGTTCCCCAAAGCACTACCAGGAGTAACAAGAAATAATGGCCATAAGTTGACTGTGAGTAGATTCAGGCTAGACATCAGGAGGCACTACTTCACAGTCAGGGCAGCTAGGATCTGGAACCAACTCCAAAGAGAAGTGGTGCTTGCTTCTACCCTGGGGGTCTTCAAAAGGAGGCTAGATAATCACCTAGCCAGGGTCGTTTGACCCCAGCATTCTTTCCTGCCAGTGGCAGGGGTTTGGACTTGATGATCTGCTCAGATCCCTTTTGACCCTACCAACTATGAATGCTAGTCAAAAGACAAATGCTCTTTTTTCTGTAAAAAAGATTGGCTTGTGTACAGCTGTGATCAGAACATTTTTTGATCACCTCATGCAAATAATGTTATAATGTGGGACTGATTTTGTAACTGACTAGTGCCTTTATTGTACAATCTTGCATATTATAGCTGTCTGAATAGCATGTAATTCACAAAGCAGTTATTTATATGTTACAAAACATATATGCACATACTGTAGTATGATTTTACATTTTAAAACATTAAATTGAAGTTGTTTCATGTCCCTTGCAAGTGTGAAATGAACTTAATGTGCATAATAATAAGATTCTGTTCACTTTTGTTGAGGAAAGCATGTACATTTCTAAATGCTCTTTCTAATATTCATTTTTCCACCCACTAAATCATTCCTTTCATTAGCAGTGATTAAAACTAAGCTTCTAAGCCTGTGTAGTGTGGATGAATACTCATATCTTTCTAATGAGTATAGTTTAAAGCACCCCCTTGGGAAAACTTGATATCTATTTAGAAACTGGTATATAGATGGACAGATAGAAAAAAAAAGATTAACAAATTATTAACTCATATCTTAAATACCTTGAACCTTTAAAATTGGGCTGCAATTAAGTGTGAACTTTGAATGCTCTAAAGTCATACCAGATAGATTTAGGTAATTTAACAGTTTTGTGTTCAAAATAGCAAAATTGTTCTGCTATATCAGAAAAATATACCATGTTATGTGCCACTGCCAGAAAACATCTCATATCTTTTGGCTGAAGTAATGGTCCATATGTTTGACATCCTGTATATAACACAGTAATACATCATTAATTGTAATTTCATGCCAAGGCCATTGGCAAGCACTGTGGACAATGACAACAGTCCCTGCCTCCTAAAGTTGATAAACTATAGTGAAATTTCCACCCGTCCCTATAATCTAAAATGAATATAATTCGAAGAATGCAATACTCCTTTCCTTAGAAATGGAAGCACCCTGCCTGTGGTAAGAAAATATGCTTCACTGACAGGCCACAGAAAGGAGAAAAATATGTCTGTAACACCTGACAACTTTTTTTCTGTAATAAATAGCAGTCTTATTAATTAAAATTTGAATATATATCTATTAATTTTCTACATTCTTAGAATAATCATTGCTAATAATTAATAATAGTAAAGAAAAAGGAAACCAACTTGTTTTTTTCACCTTATTCTGAAGTCAGCCATCTCTCCTCTTCTCCTCTATCTACTCTTTCTCTGATCCTTATTCACTTTTGCACTCTTACCTGTGACAGCTGCCACTAATGATAAAGGAGATAAACAAGTCTCTCTCTCAACCTTCTGGGCTAGGGACAGACATTACACACAAACCTGTTTAAGTGATCAGAAACTGGTTTAAACCTGTAACAGATGTTCAGTGTACAGAAACCAGTATGAAAATGGCTGAAACTGGTTTGAGATAAACCTAGTTGAATGTAGTATCAGACTTAACTGATTTGGATCAAACCAGTTTATGCAATGTCTGTGCCAGGCCCCTTGCTGGTTTAATATAAATTAGACTCCCCCAGCATCCTGGCATGCTCTCTGCATTGAGCAAGGCTCTCTGCTCCACACCAGAGCTGTCCCTTCCCCTCTGCTCTCTGGCTGCAGCTCCAGAGACTGTGGACTGCTCCCCCACAACTCTCTGCTATGCAGGAATTCCCCACTCCACTCTGCCTTGCTGGGGAGGTGTCTGTGTATTAGCTAGCAGACCATATGCTGGCTATGGTCTGTGCTGAATCAACACATAGAAGCAACAGGCAGAATCAACAGGTAGCTGGTAATGTCCCTCTGTTGTTTTCTTAATTAGGTGATAAACACTGAGTTGGGGGTGATAAACACTTTTATCAGTTCCCTAATGGGCTAATCAGAGCATCCTGCCAGGGCCAGGCCCTTCCCCCACCCCCCAGCTCAGCTCTGTTGAAGGAAGGGGGGGGGGGGCTGCTCTAGTACCTCCATCTTCTAGTCTGAGCCATTGCAGGCATGTGCCTGCATTTCTGGAATGTCTGTGCAGTTACAAAGCGATTTAGCCTAGCCATGTTAAACTAACCTGCAAAGATTGAATTAATTCAGGATCAGGCTTTTTGAATGTCTGTCCCTAGCCCCAGAGTCCAACTGGATCATATCTTCACATAACTCCACATATTCTGGGTTTTAATCATGGTGATATCACTTCAGAAATGTGAACTCTTTTTCTTGACATGCTAGAAGAAAAGTTGTGATATTTTTAAGTTTTGAATATGGCTGAAAGGGCCAGAGCAGATTGGATGATAGAATGGATTTTAGCAAAGAAGGTAGTTTTCCTAGGGTTCTTACCTAAAAATGGTTTGGGTTCTGTTCATATAAATTTATCTTTGATCAATATCCAAAGCTCCACTGAAGAGCTCCATTGACATGAATCATGACACTGTATACCAATTAAGGATTTAGTCTTGTTTTTTATCTTGTTTTCTATATGGGATGTTGGTCCCTGCCAGACAGACCAAAGGGTAAGAGTTATTAGTTCTCTCACTTCAAACTTCCAAATCTGTTTCATTTTGTAAATTGGGCTTGCCACCAAGAATCAAACAGATGTGAGGAACAAAGTTCTCGCATAAATGGAAGCCTGTACAAATTCACTGCTAATTACAGTAATACTGATTCTTGACCTGACTGGAACTATATTTACAAGAATTAAACAGAAGCTTGTCAAGTGCTATAGGATTTAAAAGGAAGTCCATTAATTTGCCAATCCATTATCTTAGGATAAATGGTAACAAAATGTAAATCTTTTCTCCATTTCCTTTTGTTTACTTATTATATTATATCCAGTAGATATAGTTCTGTACTTTTATTGTGTGGTTGAAGGCTGAAATGAAACACACCTTTGGGAAAAAACAAATCAGGGATTATTTAAATTCTTTTTTACTTTGAGAAGTGCAAAACATACCAGTTGAGAGACTGAATGATTCAACGGATCAGTAAGGGGAGATGCAGCTTTTCACTTTTAAATGTAAATCTGGTCTACGTAGGTTATCTAAGGTATTTATTCCATATTTGTCACCATGGTATTGAGCACTAAGACACTGTGCTTCAGTATCATTCAAATTCCTATTCAGAACTCATCTGTGCTAGCTGCTGTTCAAACTTGTATAAAGACAGGTACAAATTGTTTACAATCTAAATTTGATTCTTGTCTCTTCCATCTTGCTTGGGAAGAAAGTATATGATTTAATTGTTTTTCCTATGCATTGTGAAGTGATGAGTATAGCTTTTACAGAAGCTAGCTATAAAAATCCTCTTATCAAAAGGAGTTCCATATGACTCCTGCTTTTGATTCACCCTCAATCTCCTAATGCCATTACGCTTGAAGCGTGGAGCTAGAGTCCATTCCTAGGAAGGAAGCTGGACACAGCCAAAGATTAAGATTAGAAGAACCCAAAATATTACCCAGTATTCAGTGAAGGGTCAGTGTAATGTTCATTATACTAGAATGATGTGTTCATGTTGACTTGTTGCTTAGCAGTTGGAGTGATGAATTTTGATCAGCTGCCCAAGTTGAAGGCTATCATTGTCATTCAAAGTACAAAATACTATATTAGTGCATTCTGGAAGCCATGAATCTGTCTAAAGCAATTGCCAAGTCAGCATCTGAGAAGATGTGAATATGCACAGCCTGCTGGCTCCTCATAGAGGGATAAAGTCACTTTTGACAGATTTCATATTTGGAAATATCAGTGCAGGATGTCACTGAACCCTAAGGCTTGAACACTGGAGAGAAGAGTGGTTATTTTGAGGTTGATGTCACCGCTTTGGCTAGGTCTTCAAAGTGTTTTCCTATTCTTTCTAATTTTGTTTCCGTCTTGCCCAAATTCAGTTTGAGTCAGCAACTTCTCATTCATTGGAAGCTGACTTGAGACAGATGGAAAGTAATGTTGCTAGGATTTGATGTGAAGAATGAGTATATACATACTCTTTGGCCATGGTATTTTGAAATATTTCCTAGGGCAGTGGTTTTCAACTTGTGGTCTGTGGACCCCTGGGGGTCCACACACTATGTCTAAGAAGTTCACAAAAGAAGACTGTGATCAATCAAAAGTATGTGAATACCCACACTTATAATTCAAAGAATCTGCATCTCCATTTAAATTTTTTTAGAGGTCCACAAATTAAAAAAGGTTGAAAACCACTGCCCTACTAAGTTTATTTATGTGGCTGATAGAATGAGAGTGACTAAAGAACACCGTAAGGATCTCAGATGAGAAGAAGCAGTTTCCCATTACCAGCTTCTTTGAACATTCAGAGTTGAGTAATTTGATCCAGCTTTGGACAATTGTATCTTTCTGTTGAGCAAGTGGCATACTATGCTTTACTGTGGTGAAGACAGTTGAGAGACCTGAGTAGAAATGTATCTGTCCATTTTCCATGGCCAGCATTTCATAAAAATGTAAAGTGGTCAGAAATTGTCCACTTGAGCTATTGCTGTGCTCACACATGTACTAAACTCAGCAGGGATTGATTTGAGGGGTGTTCTCTGTGAAAGTAGTTGACATATCTCCCTTATCGCAATTCCATTTTATGGTTTGGTGAAATATACATAAAATCATAAAAAAGAAAAAGGAAAACAGTCATATGAAAAAAGCTGCTCTATCTGCTACTTGTTTATTTTCTAATGTTTGTTTAAGATTGCTGGCACAAGAGAAAACCGTCTTTCACCCCCCACGTATACATTTACTTGCAGTTCAGTTAGACATGGAATAATCCAAGATATAAGAATGACAATAACATAATATACTAACAAAAATGAACTGGAAAATCTTTCTTAAAGTATCAGATTCATATGTAGATCATGAGTTTTCAGTCTTTGCAGACCTTTAAGTCAGGAATAAAGTGAAATGCACAGAATTTGATAAATCTGTGAAGTTAAGAAATTGCTTTCTACATGTGCTACTTTTATTTCTTTATCCAGAATAATCACTGCAGCACTGTCTACTTACAAGAGGTAACAGACAGCCAATGTCACATTTGTTAGTGCGCCATCTTTCACAGAGTAATAAAAGGTAAAACTCTGGCAAGGCTTATTATTTGTTTGAGAGAGGTGATTTAGAGGCATTTGTCCAGAAATTACAAGGAAGTGCTTTAGGTTCCTTTTGGGGAGCAGAGAATAAAATCTGCTTATATAAAGGATCCTCTGAAATAAAGTTTTTATGTCATAGTTCTAGTATAGCCTTACCTGGAACACTGTATGTTGCTCTAATCCTTCTAGATGTGGAAGGTTACAGGTTCATCAATCATTACAAAAGGACAAAAAATGTAGCTACACACAAGTCAGCGTTTCTCATTAATATTTCTCCGTGATAAAGGTCAATAGGTTAAGGTCTGATATGATAACCTGAAAATGGTCAGTGCCAACAAGCATACAATCCTGATACTAAGTCAAAAAATTTCTCTTCACTACCTCACTGACCCCAATTTTTGAGAGACCCAAGAAATGATACCAACCCCTTAAATCCACTGCAGAGTATGGGTCCAAGGTTTGTAAAAGTCTTCATGAATTTTGCTTTTGGGGGAAGAGGTGCAAGAAGAAAATTCACAGTTGTCCTCCAACTCCACATTTTGCCCACTACAGAATTACTCACAGGAAAGAGTAAAATCTGTGGTTATTGCTCTCCACTGCTTTGACCATAAGGCCATATAGTCATGAGAAATAGGTACTTCTGACTTGATGTCATTGTCTTCACCCAAAAGGGTGGTGTAAAAAATCTAGGCCCCAATATGCTCAAGTATGTGTAGGCCCTCTTTGATCTGTCATACAGTGGGATTATAACATTTACACAACTGCCTATAAATTGTGTACAATCTCTTCCTATAATAAAATAGGAGAGTAGTTGTATTTGTCCCTAGAGATTCCCCAAATAAACTGCTTCTGCATAACTCACTTGAAAGACTAGATGCAAGTCAATCCAACTGCATATTTGGGGGGGAGGGCTGTTCAAATGATATCTCATACAAATGATTTTTCCCGTTCTGTCCATTACACGGGACACAGCAGTATTTCAGGATATTACTAGGGAAAGCATTTCTTGAATTATATTATTAATAATGAGAACAAAAGTAGCCCTGCCAAAACGTTGGCAAGTTGAGACAAAACCAACAGAATAAGAATGGATTACAGGGTTAACCGAGGCACACTCACATGAGAGAATTACTTATAGACCACAAAATAACTATAATACATTTGAAGAGATCTGAGGACCATACTGAGAATTTATCAGATCTTGAAAATAGGCCATTTATGTAAGAACAAAAGATTAATACACTGCAACCCTGGCCTCTACTTTGCCTGCTTTTTTCCATGACATATTTTTTACAAACAAAGTTTAAAAAAATAGAAAAAAAAAAGATGAATAGGCAGTTTGAAGGGCTCATTTTCAATACAAATAGGAAAAAGTAAATAACCATCTATGTAGTGTCTCTGTGTGAATTTAGTTCTTGCCTTTAGGTTATGGAAACCATTCTGTATTTATGACTAGCTGGCATTTATGACTATCATTTGTTTTAGTGGTCTCTTTTTGTACTCAATAGAACCAACCAAATTAAATTTGCTGTAGAGAGCTAATTGTTGGATGGTGAGATTGTGATTACTGATGGGTGTTACTGCCCTCCTGTCTGTAGGAAAACTGTATCTGAAAAGGATTTTATAAGAAACAACCTTAATATATTGCATTGTACTCATGTTATACAATACTGATCAAGTGGTACCTCATGCATTATCTATCAGACTCCTTGGCTGTTAGTAATTATTCACCAGCACTGTATCTCTGTAGCCCCATAACAGTGTATAACACTTTGAGGATATAGGTAAAGACAACATTAACCTCAACAGGTTATAGCCTAACACAGGCAAGTGAAGTACAGCAAAGTAGTTGAAGAGCTGCTGGGCTAAAGCTAAACAAACAAAAATGTGAATTCTCTGTCATAGAAATAGTATACCTGGGACAGAAGCTAACAAAGTGAGGCCCACAGAACAGAGTAAGTCTGAAGCTGTCACCAGCATGTCTGTCCCAATTGATATGGACAGGATAGACAGATTTCTTAGAAAGCAGAACTTCGTAAAGAAATTTGTGTCTAATCTAGCTGCCCAAATGAGAAGCCTGAGAATGTGACTGTGCAAAAAACAGACGGTGAAAATCTTGCACAAAAGTTTGAGAAACTGAGGGCCCTCCTATATGTACAGGTAAAGATGTGATGGTTAATGCATGATCCACACAATTGCACCTCCTGCCATGCTGCACATGCATGGAAGGAGGCATGGCTGTGGGATCATGCATTAGATCCCATTGCACCTTATCACCTGTGCAGATCATGATCATGCGCTCCCACTGCACCAGCTCCCACAGCTGCAAGTCCTACAGCCAATGTGGGCTGGGGCCCTTGCTGTGGGGACAACATTGGGAATCCTGCCCATGCTGCAAGTCTTGCTGGCTACAGGACACTACTGCCACTCTGAGCCTCATGTGGTGAGGGGCTTACAGTGGAGGCAATGGGGAGAATGCTGTCACCACTGTGACCCGCATAGCCAATGATGCTGCCCCTGATGTGAGCCTCGCAGCTCTTGGCTCACAGCAGGGGCAGTGCTGGGAATGCTGCCACCACTGTGAGCCTTGTCAGCTATGGGGCTGGCGGCAGGTGGTACACCCCTGTGTCTGGGAGCCCCTCAACTGCTGAGGCTCCCAGCCACAGGGGAGCACCTGGCCACACATTCTATTAAAGACATGATTAGCACAAGCTGCAAAGTTATTGCACATTTTTTGCTTTTTTTGTATTGCTTTATTATTAATTGGTTAATCATGTAGCTGGGTGACAACTTAAGGCACAATTAAATGGTTAATCATGCCTTAAATGTAACATGTAGAGGGGGTCTGAAGGAGTTAATTAGAATCCCCAGTCCTTAAGCAATGTGACATTAAACAGTAAAACTAAATTGCCCAAAGATGCTTCTAATGATGATTTTGGCACAAACCCTTTACAGTAGTGCAGACCAGTGGCTTATGCTTCATAGGAACTAATAAAGGGAAATACATAAAGAGGTGTTTGCTTTAGGCAATGATTATGTGCATGCTTATGCCTTTGTTTATGGGAGGTTACTGTTAACTGAAAGTGATCATAAAAAAACTTAGAATCATTGCAAAAAAAAACAACCTAGCAAAATCCATACTAAGATTTCAGTAGGTATTATTCCAGCTACAGATATATGATTTACAGATAGAATAGAAACCTAGGGACTATTTAACAGTTACTGTCAGTCTGCAGAACAGTGGCCAGCAACCTATTAAGGCTATGGGCTGAATTGACCTATTTTCATGTCAGAGGTGACAGAATAGCATTATGACCCAGCTGCCACCACCAACTTTCCCAGAAGTGGAACAGGGAGATCACCCACAAGAGGCACTTTTCTTTGTGGTGGCATGGGACAGCAACTGCTGCCCAGGCTCCCTGCTGCCAAATTCTGCTGAAGGGCCATGTCAAGTGGACCATATCAAATGGCTCCCTGGACTGGATCTGGCCTGCAGGCCATCAGTTGCTGACCCCTGCTATAGAATATTTGAGAAGTAGAGTTGAACAAAAGCCAGAATTAAATTTGCATGTTGATTGCTTGAAAAATATCCAGTCTCAAATCAAACACAATCTGTGCTTGCCAGAGATACAGCTAAGGATGAAACCCTGAAGAAAACAGCACAGAAATCCTGTGCTAAGTGTGTTAACACAGGAGTTGGGAGAGCATCTTTCCAGACCCTCTTTAAGGGGAGAGCAATCAGTACCAGATAGAATGTTGTTATGGAAACTTGTATTAAAATATATGCAAACATTTCTTAGGGATTGAAAAATCTAAGAAAATCGCCTGAGATATCTTATTGGTTTTAAAGTAAAAAGAGACATTGGGAAATCTGTTACAGTTTTTTTGTCATGTCAAAACTACAGGTAAAATTGAGTATTATAACCTGGGTTAAAGATACAGGAAAAACTGGCCCATGCTTCAAAGTACTTATAGATTTTTTATACTGACTTAGACAAACTGTATTTGCCCTTTACTGCTAGTCTCTATTCATTGACATAGCCTTAGTATAAGATACTATAACTCAGTGATTCTCAGCCAGGATTCCTACACACCCTAGTGTACTTTGAGATCCTTTCAAGGGTGCTACACAGTGTTTGCACTGTTAGGTGCCCAACCATGATTCAAAACATAAATCCAAAAATTCAAATAGAAGTCATAGTATTAAAATACTCTGTTGTAGTCAGTGTTCTTTGCAACAAAAATTTTCCTTATTTTTCTGCAGTCAAAAAAGTGAGTGAAAACTAAGCTGGCATTGTCTGAGGGGTACTTTGAGTCGTGAGTCTAAAAACGTTGAGAACCATTTCTATAACTAAACAGGGGGTCATGCAATCTATAGATATAATGTATCTGACAAGGGGCCATAGCTTAGCAGGCATGATTTATAGAAAACACTATTGAAATAAAGTTCCTAGTCACTGTTCATTTTTAGTACAGAAGAACAACAAATGAACTGTAGATTGTCACCTCATCTGGTTCAAACAAAATGAAAACAAGAGGATCTTCACTGTAAGGAACTGATGTTGAAGTCACTAATGAATTGTGGATGTATAAAGAGAGATAAGGGAGGGAAAACATTTTAACATTATTTAGGGTGCTAGGAGCTACCCGTGCTTCAAGAAAAGGACACTTTTGAAAGTATAATTGGAAACAATAGTTATAAGTGGGAGTATGTATATTCACTATAAATGCTGTCTGCTGCGCCAGATCTGCTGCTAACAGCCCATGCCTGAGGCCAGATTTTCTGCCCTTGGCCTTGCCACAAGTATCCCATGTCCCTGGCCAGACCCAGACCATGGGGAGCTGGAGGTGAGCCTGGGGTTATGCATGTGTACAGTGCAGCAGGAGGGGGAGTGTACTCATAGTACAGGAATAGGGTGCTCTGTGGACACATGGTGCAGCAGGGGGCACCTGTGACTCCCCCTGCTGTAGTCCATGGCATACGGTTTCCATTAGTGTGGCCCGTGGAGTGTTTAGCCTATGGCAGCTTAGTAGCTAGAAAGCCCTGCTGTAGGCTAACATCTCCATGATCCAAAGAGATCTCCCATCTGTGTTGCAGAATGTATTACATGAGAGTCATCATGGGAGAGGTAATGTATCTTTTGATACAGATATAAAGTCCTATTTAAACCTTTTCTTATTTAAACGTGTTCTTCATATATCCAAAAAGTGAGGGTGCTTCTAAGTGCTCCATTCTTCTGTTCAGGTTATTTCCTTGGTTCATTTTAGTCCTGTTAGATGTTCATTAATCCCTCAAAACCAAGAGGGTCTTACAGAAGACTCTTTATTACACTTTATTGTACTTCATTAAGTGTCTGAGTTCTAACTGAATAGTATTGCACATAGGTTCATCAGGGGAAGGGGAGGACAAGGACAGAGGGATCCATGGAACACTGAACCATGGGATACTCACAAGATCAGCCCAGGTAAGTATCAAAGAACCTATTAGACAGCGGTATAGGGGTGTTCCAGGGGCAGCCACCAGGGGAATTAAGTGCATATATACAAATGCCAGGAGCATGGGAAACAAGCAAGAGGATCTAGAATTCTTGCTTATGAGCAATAACTTTTACCTAGTGGGTCTAACTGAAACCTGGTGGGACTCTACTCATGATGGGGTGGTAGGAATAGAGGGCTAAAGGTTGTACAGGAGGGATAGAGAAGGGAAAAAAGGAGGGGGTGTTGTTCTCTATGTCAAAAAACAATACACATCTTCCATAATCAAATTGGGATCAGAGGATGGGCAAGAAGAGACTCTGTGGGTTAGGATCCAAGGGGGTTGGGGGGGGAAAGGGGCCTGGTGATGGGGGTCTACTACAGCCTTTGCACCAGGAGTATGAGGTAGATGAGGAATTCTCCAGGCAGCTCTCAGAGGCTGTGCGGTCTAGAGACATGGTAGTCATGGGGGACCTTAACTACCTAGACATATGCTGGGAGGAACAGTCAGCTAGATCTAACCGCTCATGCAGGTTCTTAACCTGTATTCAGGACTTCTACCTAACACAGGAGGTAAGGAGTCCCACCAGGGGTAACGCCTTTCTCGACTTGGTGTTGGCCACAGTGGATGACCTGGTGGGGGACCTGCAGATTCAAGGCAACTTAGGGGACAGTGATCACCAAATGATAAAATTAACTATCCAGAGAAGAGCGGGCATTATACCTAGCAGGACATAGGTGCTAAACTTTAAAAAAGCTGACTTTAATAGACTCAGGGGATTGGTTAGCAGGGTACTAGGAACCAAGAGCTTAGATGCTTTGGGGGTCCAGGACAGGGGGTCATTCCTCAAGGATACCATTCTTTGGGCTCAGAGCAAGACAATCCCATGGCAGAGGAAAGGGGGAAAAGGGGCCAGAAAGCCCCTTTGGCTAACCAGGGTCATCCAGGATACCTTAAGGGCAAAAAAAGCAGCATACAGGAAGTGGAAGCAGAGGGTAGCTAGCAAGGGCAAGTACACTTCCTTGGCCTCCATCTGCAGGGCATCAGTCAGGAAGGCCAGGGCAGCTCTAGAACTCAGGCTAGCGGCAGAGATTAAAGACGATAAAAAAATCCTTCTTTAGGTATGTTGGGAGCACAAAGAGGGTGTAGGGTAGCATAGGACCCCCACAGGACAGGCAGGGGTTAGTGACAGATAGCAGGGACAAGGCAGAGCTCTTCAATGAGTTTTTTGCCTCTGTCTTCTTAAATAGGAATCTAGACGAATGCTCAATATGCATCACGGACACCAACAAAGGGAACATCAGTTGACCAACGGTCAGTGCCGACACGGTAAAAGGACACTTGAAGGGACTAGACATGTTCAAATCACCGGGACCAGAGGGACTCCACCCATGGGTAATGAAGGAATTAGTGAGTGTCATAGCTGAACCACTAGCAAGGATATATGAGCGCTCATGGTGCTTGGGTCAGGTCCTGGAGGATTGGAAGAGGGCCAATGTCATCCAAATCTTTAAGAAGGGGAGGAAGGAGGATCTGGGGAACTATAGACCATTCAGCCTTACCTCTTTCCCAGGGCAAATCCTTGCAAAAATTATCAAGGAACACATCTGTGGGAGCCCGCTGGTAATGTGATGCGGAGGGGTAACCAACATGGGTTTATAGCGGGCAGGTCCTGTCTCACTGACCTAGTTTCTTTTTACAACAAGGCCACCACATGTTTAGATGCAGGAGTCGAGGTGGATGTTATCTATCTGGACTTCAAGAAGGCCTTTGACACGGTATCCCATACCACCATTATAAATAAACTGAGGAGATTTACCTTGGATGATTATACAGTAGAATGGGTAGTAAACTGGCTCAGAGGTCATACTCGGAGAGTGGTGGTGGATGGGTCAGTGTCAACCTGGAAAGATGTGCACAGTGGAGTCCCTCAGGGCTCAGTTCTGGGGCTGGTGCTGTTCAACATCTTCATCAGTGATCTGGACTAGGGGGTGGGAAGCAAAACCATGAATTTGGGGTCCAAATTCATGGATGGCACAAAAATATGGGGTGAAGCTAATACCCTGGAGAGGAGGAACCAGATCCAGGCCAACCTCAACAGGTTGGGGAAGTGGGCCGAGAGCAACAGGATGCAATTCAATAAGGACAAGTTCAAGGTGCTGCATCTAGGGAGAAAAAACTGCCATCATACCTATAGGCTGGGATGCGACATTGTCAGTACCACTGAGGCAGAAAGAGATCTTGGAGTCACTGTTGACTCCAGGATGAACATGAGCCATCAATGTGATGAAGCAGCCAGCAGAGCCAATCGCACCTTCTCGTGCATCTGTAGGTGCTTCACAAACAGATCCAGGGAGGTGATTCTCCCTCTCTATACAGCACTGGTCAGGCCTCAGCTGGAGTACTGTGTCCAGTTCTGGATTCTGCAGTTTAAGCAGGATGTGGACAACCTGGAGAGGGTCCAAAGAAGAGCCACTCATCTGATTGGAGGCCTGTAGGGAAGGTCCTATGAGGAAAGGCTAAGGGACCTTAACCTCTTCAGCCTCTCCAAGATAAGGCTGAGAGGGTACCTTGTGAAGGTGTACAAATTCATAAGGGGACAGCAACATGAAGTAGGCACTGATCTGTTTACCAGGGCATCCCCTGGAACAACAAGGAACGATGGCCATAAGCTATTGGAGAGTAGATTTAGACTGGATACTAGGAAAACGTTTTTCATGGTCAGGGTTGCCAGGATCTGGAATGGGCTTCCAAGGGAGGTGGTGTTTGCCCCATCCTTGGGGGTCTTCAAGAAGAGACTGGACAGGCCTCTGGCTGGGATCATATGATCCCAGGTTTGGGGACCCTTTTCTTGCCTGCTAGGGGCAGGGGGTCAGACTAAATGGCCCACTGAGGTCCCTTCCGACCCTAGAATCTATGAATCTATGACAGAGTCATGAACTAACTTAAAAATGGATTCTCCTTTAAAGAAGAAAATCCTGGGAAAACATGTTTTTTCCCTTGAAGGCTGGTGGAGTTCCAGCCTGCAAGGGGCTGCTTGGGGACCCCCATACCCCACACACACATACACCCTGCCCCACACACTGAGGGGATGGGGCCTAGAGGCAGGGGGCAGTGGGTTGGGATTAAGGGGCACTGGGTTGGGACTGGCCGTTCATGTTTACAAATGTGTCCTGTGCAAAAAAGTTTGAGCCACTAGCCTAGAGCAAACCAACATCTCACATGTCTATCTTCAGATTGATTAGCAAGAAGTAAAGGTTACCTGTTAGTGTGGTTCAGCCCCAGATTTTCTGTGAAATATGTCTTTCCTTTTGTTATGCACTGTTTGCAATGTATAGTGGGACAGTGTTACTGAGAAAAGGAATACTTGAGCAGAACAGTATTGGTGGTAACTCTAGGTAAGATCTAGCATATATAGGTCTATCTGGCCAGCAGGATAGAACAATCAAGACAAACTGAAGATGTGGAAGACCCACTGTATGACCATCCCATAGTACACAAGCATCTGAAGTCACACAGGAGCTTCCTCACCATCACCCAACCTCTCAATGCTATACTCAAGGAGACATGACTACAGGTGAGGAATGAGAGTCTGAAGAAAATACCCGACAATGGAAAAACGGACATTTCAGCAGCTGAGTCCTTACCACCAGGGACTGGTGGACCATGGCAAACCATCAACTGCCTTCATACGGGAGTTGAACACTTATTCATAGATTCATAGATTCATAGATGTTAGGGTCAGAAGGGACCTCAATAGATCATCGAGTCCGACCCCCTGCATAAGCAGGAAAGAGCGCTGGGTCTAGACAACCCCAGCTAGATACTCATCTAACCTCCTCTTGAAAACCCCCAGGGTAGGGGAGAGCACCACCTCCCTTGGGAGCCCGTTCCAGACCTTGGCCACTCGAACTGTGAAGAAGTTCCTCCTAATGTCCAATCTAAACTTCAAGGAACTAATGAAAAAGTGAGGCTATACTGTGGCAGAGCACAGGGTGTGTCTGCCACTTTAAGGGCCTGGAGCTGGCAGCTTCCAGGTGCCTGATTAGGGCAGCCATTTTAGAGGCAAGGGCTGCCTATATAAGCAGGGCAGTTTGGCTGCTGGAGGCAGGCAGCAACATTGCCTGGCCGGAGGGCTGCTGGGAACAACCCAGAGGAAAGGGGGAGCTGCAAGGGGATGGTATGGAGGCTCCTGGTCCTGGGCATGACCTGAAACTGCACCCTGCCGGGAGTGGGTGGCATGGTGGGGCTCTCAGTGGTGCAGGAGCCCCCAGGAAATACCAGGCCAGTGATCACCCCAGTGAAAGGCAGGTTGGGGTGCCTTAACCCCTAGCTCCCACTGCCACCAGGTGGGTTACCCATGTGTTTGTTGGGGGGCCCAGTGGGCCAGTGTTGTGAGGGGCCCAGAGAGGGTGGACTCCGAGAGCGTGAATGAGTACAGGGCGTGGTGCTGTGGTTGCCCCTAGGAGAAAGGGAGTAGTGGCACGGTGAGGTCTGAGGATGCGAGTGAGGAGCTAGAGAGACCCAGCCCAAAGGGAGAGTACCCTCGACTGGCCCAAGCTGGGGCCAGGACTATGAGAGTCAAAAGGGCCAGGGGCCCACCGCGAGGGACACCCAAGAGCCGGGGGCCTGGGGTCCCGACTGGACTGGAGGTGGGCCAGGGCAAGTGGCCGAAGGTCCCGGGGTGACCACACCCAAGAGGGGAAAATAGCTTCGGGAGGGCTAGGTAGCCTGGATGACGGCGGAGTGGCCGCCTGATAGGAGAGGATCATAGAGGGGTCCTGTGTGGATGATTCTGGGGCCCAGTATGGGGCCGGTGACTATGTGAACACCATGATGCCATCTGCGAGGCTTGGGCTGAGGTATTAGGGGAGGTCGGAGCCGCAGAGCGCCCCCTGGCATCGGGGCATTACAATGGGCAGCCTCCCGCTTAATTGACATCAGATTGAATCAATTATCATCAAAGGCACGGCGGGCGAGATAGGAGGGCGGTTGCCCACCAGACGGGGCGGGCCCTGGAGATCGGCCCCGAGGAGGCTCCCTGTCACATATACCATTTGTTCAACCATCTATGACTGCAGCACAGAGCCTCAGACTATTCAACATCTGCTTCAATGCCCGCTGCTTCATGGCACATGTACAATGAAAGACCTCAGAAAGTACAATAAATGAACACAAGCATGTGTAACAAAATGGTCAAATGTGGTATAGAGACACAAGAAAAAGAAGACTCTCTTCCAATTTTTGTTAATAGATGGCTGATTGAGAAAGTCACTTAGATAGCTTTTACTGATATTTCGTGATTTCAGGAAATTAGTCATCAAATATACAAAATCAGTGAAAGCTATTTAAGGTAAACAATTAGAACAGAATCTAGGAGAAGAACAGATGCAAGTAAAAACTGTCAGAACAGATGATTTAAAAAGCTCAAAACTTTTTAATTTGTTCCTTTCACCTAGTTTCCCTCTTTCTGACAACAGCCTTGACTGAGCCAGAATTTTTACAGGCAATTGGAGTTTATGCAGCATAGATTATGTAATACATTTTCAGCTGAAGGACCTGTTGAACAAATAACAGAGAACTACAAAACTACATGAACTACAAAGTTAATGCTATTAGGAAAGTGTATTAGTTTAAAAATGCTACAAAAACAAAATGACTAGCAGATCATCTAAAGTTCTGTATGGGAGACCTCCAGCAACACATTGTACCAGGGATTGGGAGATGTATTCCAATATTACATATGTTGTTAGGCCTTGTATTTATATATGGTTAATAAACAACTATGCCAATGTAGTTCCTCCATTATAATTGGAAATAGTCTTAAGCATAGAATAGTCTTAAGCATAAGTATTTATCTTTGTATCTTTTCCTCTTTATACAACGCTTAACAAAACTATGTTATATGATTGGTAGGCTGTGTAGGAGTGTGTACATTGACAGTTACCAATATGTATCCATGTACCTTCTTACTGTACTGTTTTCACCAGCAATAAAATGCACAGATTAGTCTTAAGAGTAGCAATACTTTCCAGACAATGAGGCAGATCAATGGAACAAGCACATGAAATAATAAGTAAACTTTGACTTCAGCCTGAAGGAGGTAATGATTTGACATGAAAGGGCTATCTAGATCTTTAATCTTGCACTGAAAATGAGATTCAGTAAAAAGAAGCAGCTTCAGTCCACATTCAAAGAAGGTCTTCCAGGTTATGCACAACAATAACTACCTTATAGATGCCTAGAATCCAGAGCACACTCCAAAAGCTGTTTGGCAGCTAGGCTCTTTGAACGGTGCCTGGGAACTGCTGAGTTCCTCAGACAGGTGATTAAAAAACATATGTGACACATAGACCTAACCAATAGGAAACTCTAAACACAGGAGTGTGTGGCCAGAGTTCAGGCATCTGAGTTAGGGTCACAAGTGAGATGCCTTTGTCCAGTTAGGTCTATAACCTGCCCTGAGGGTGGGCACTTATGGGTGTTCTTTGAAAACATTTAGCAAGGATCACTCTTTTTAAAAGCGGGGAAGTGATGGCAGTTTGCATCTTTTATATAAAAGACAAGGTGCAGTCATGGGTGTTGTTTGCAGCCCTGTTGGTCTAAGGACATAGGCAGACAAGATTCTTTGGGTAAATCTGGTATCTTTTATTAGACCAGCTAAAATAGTTGGAAAAACTCTTCTTTTCAAGCTTTTGGGTACAAACAAACACCCTTCTTCAGGCAGAGAGAGCATCTTTTTTCCAACTATTTTAGTTGGTTTAATAAAAGATATCAGATTTACCCAAAGAACCTTGCCTGCCCAGGTGGAGTCAGGGGTTTTGCTCCCTACTCTTAGGACTACTTATGTGTTTTAAATTAAATTGTTATTACTTAAAAAAAACAAACAATACCCACCCCACTAGAGTAATCCTAAAATAAAGGACTGAAACCCAGAATTTCCCTTCCCTTATGAAAGTTTTACACCTAAGTGCCTGAAGCCTACTGAAGTCCTTTGAAACTAGCTCTTTAGTTTAGCATGGAAGCATCCAGAGTCCTTTCACCTCTTCCATTCCAGATAAGCATATGGGGCAATGAGGCACCCCCACAGGCTCCAAAAGGGAAGAGGGTAGTCCCCGTGGCCCTAAACACCATAAACAGCCCCCTCCATTGGGAAAACTTCCCCCTCGCTGGGCAGCCAGAGCTGGAGCAGGGACGGTGGCCGTGGCCGTGCGAGCCGGAATTATACCGGCTGCTTAATCAGCTGTTTCCCAAGTGGGGAACAGCTGGACCAATCACGGTGGCCATTCTGGCCACCGCAGGAAGATTTAAAAGCCCCACCAAAACCCAGGGGGGTGAAGGAGCCAGAACCAAAGAATGCTGGTGTGGAGCATGCCAGCCACGCTGAGGCTCCTGCACAGGAGAGAAGCAGCACAGCCAGTGCAGTGCCGGCAGGCAGAGCAGGGAAGGCATTTGAGCCCCCTGTAGGATGCTGGGGGAAAGGAGGCAGCTCTACATCTCTCTCCTCCCCAGGGGTTTATTTCTTTTGAAAAAAAAATAATGAGAGAGAGAGAGAAGACATGTAAGAACAAAACACCCTACTCAGAGGCACTGCAGTAGGTGCTACATTACACATATATAGCTTGCCAGCCTCGAGGGAGGGAAGGCTACTCATCGAAGCAGGAGGGGCAGCTGGACAAATACCAACCAAGCCCACTTGGATGTGGGATTCCCCTCAAGGCAAACTGTGGTCAAGCCAGCAAGACCGAACCACCATTGTGCTGATGCCCATCTGGTTGGCGAGTGGACAGAGTGTAGGAGAGGCAGAGCCCTGTGTAACATCGCACCTGAATTGTGAGTACTGCCATTTCCTGGGGAAGCCCTCTCAGGCAGAAGATCTCCATTGAACCCTCTCTCTGTATAGAATAACATCAAGTCGTGGCAGATGAGTTGAGGGGAGGGGCTACATCCCGGTGGGTAGTACAACACTCAAGGATCCTTTCATTACAGTGGTGCATTGGCTGGGAACCTTTTTGGCATCAGCGGGACAGAGATCCCGACTTGGGGGTAAGCGGAGATGCAACCACCAGCGATAGCCCACATGGAGTTACTTACGCAGGCTATTCAGGTCATAGGGCAAGTGCTGGAGGTGCAACACTTACAAGGGCACACCAGCAAGAGTGGATGTAGTGTAATGCTGCTCTATTCAAGATGCCCCCAATGAGACGGGAAGATGATCCTGAAGCTTACATAGAAGCATTTGAGAAGACCGCTATCCAGATGGGCCTGGATTGCAGTCACTGGGGCCACCAGCTAGGCGCCTTGGTGACAGATCAGGCCCAAGCTGCCTACCAGGCCCTGTCGAGGGAAGATGCCCAAGATTATGAGGCTGTCAAGGTGGTGATTCTCTGTAGGGTGGAAATTTCCCCGGAAAGTTACAAACAGGCATTTCGAACATGAAAACCAAAAGAAGCTAAGCGGCCCCATGGCTTGGTGCAGTCTCTGTAGGATTCACTTAACAAATGGTTACCGGCCACCTGGTGTGACTGGGAGAGGGTGATGGACCAGATCTTATTAGAGCAGTTTCTCTGGGACTTGGAAGAACACACCCAGAGGTGGGTACGGAGACACCAACCCCGGACCAGTGAGGAGGCCCTCTGCCTGACTGAGGCCTTCCCTAACTCAGAAAGTGAGAGAGGGTATGGGCAAGGCCCACGGGCCTCAAAGGAGAGCCCAGTGAGTGAAGGGGAAAAGTGGACTGGTCCATGAAGAGGGGCATCGAGAGGGGTAGTATGCTATCACTGTGGGCGAACGGGGCACATCTCCTGGGAATGTGGGTTGGGCCTGAGCGAGCTGGGCCTCAAGCCAGCTGTATATACTCCTCCCCGTGAGAGAGGCAAAGAGACAGAAAGGGGACAGCCCATGGATTGTAGTTTTGGGGCTTGTTGCACAAGAAGGAGAATGGAACCACCACATTGTAACCGCCTGGATCGGGGGCAAGGCAGTCAGAGCAACCCTGGATATGGGGTGTTCCCAGTCCCTATTCCGTGTAGATCTCACCTCATGGACAGGGGGGAAATAGGCCAGACCCATAACGATGACATGTATACTGGGTGATGAAATGCATTTTCGGAGTTGTTATCTGCCGTATAGGGTGATGGAGTTCTGTGGTGAACTGCGGGTCAGATTGGCACCTGCCTTAGCCTGTGAAATGATGCTCAGAAGAGAATGGGGACTGTTCTACACAGTGCTCGAATGAATACAAGCTACAGAGGAAAAGGGCCAATGTGGTCCCCATTTTCAAAAAGGGGAGGAAGGAAGACCCGGGCAACTATAGGCCAGTCAGTCTCACCTCCATCCTTGGCAAAGTCTTTGAAAAAATTATCAAGGCTCACATTTGCGAGAGCCCAGCAGGAAAAATTGTGCTGAGGGGATACCAGCACGGGTTTGTAGCAGGCAGATCATGCCTGACTAATCTAGTCTCTTTTTATGACCAGGTTACGAAATGCCTGGACACAGGAGGAGGGGTGGATGTCATATACTTAGACTTCAGGAAGGCCTTCGATACGGTATCCCACCCCATACTGGTGAACAAGTTAAGAGGCTGTGACTTGGATGACTACACAGTCCGGTGGGTGGCGAATTGGCTAGAGGGTCGCACCCAGAAAGTCGTGGTGGATGGGTCGGTTTCGACCTGGAAGGGTGTGGGCAGTGGGGTCCTGCAGGGCTCGGTCCTTGGACCAATACTCTTCAATGTCTTCATCAGCAACTTGGACGAGGGAGTGTAGTGTACTCTGTTCAAGTTTGCAGATGACACAAAGCTATGGGGAGAAGTGGACACGCCGGAGGGCAGGGAACAGCTGCAAGCAGACATGGATAGGTTGGACAAGTGGGCAGAAAACAACAGAATGCAGTTCAACAAGGAGAAATGCAAAGTGCTGCACCTAGGGAGGAAAAATGTCCAGCACACCTACTGCCTAGGGAATGACCTGCTGGGTGGCATGGAAGTGGAAAGGGACCTTGGAGTCCTAATGGACTCCAAGGTGAACATGAGTCGTCAGTGTGACGAAGCCATCAGAAAAGCTAATGGCACTTTATCGTGCATCAGCAGATGCATGACGAATAGATCCAAAGAGGTGATACTTCCTCTCTATCGGGCGCTGGTCAGACCGCAGTTGGAATACTGCGTGCAATTCTGGGCACCACACTTCAAGAGGGATGCGGATAACCTGGAGAAGGTCCAGAGAAGGGCCACTCGTATGGTTAAGGGCTTGCAGACCAAGCCCTATGAGGAGAGACTAGAGAACCTGGACCTTTTCAGCCTCCGCAAGAGAAGGTTGAGAGGCGACCTTGTGGCTGCCTATAAGTTCATCACGGGGGCACAGAAGGGAATTGGTGAGGTTTTATATTCACCAAGGCGCCCCCGGGGGTTACAAGAAATAATGGCCACAAGCTAGCAGAGAGCAGATTTAGACTGGACATTAGGAAGAACTTCTTCACAGTTCGAGTGGCCAAGGTCTGGAATGGGCTCCCGAGGGAGGTGGTGCTCTCCCCTACCCTGGGGGTCTTCAAGAGGAGGTTAGATGAGTATCTAGCTGGGGTCATCTAGACCCAGCACTCTTTCCTGCCTATGCAGGGGGTCGGACTCGATGATCTATTGAGGTCCCTTCCGACCCTAACATCTATGAATCTATGACCTGAGCCACAAGTATGAGGAGTACAAGAAAAAAAACCAAATCCAATCCCATCAATCAAGGTATTTCCAGTAAAGATAGGGAAATAAAACATTTTATTTAAAAATGGCAAAATGAAATGTTTTGACACTTGCAGTTTTGGGGGTTTTTTTGCCCAAACCTATTCACAAATTTAGCTTTAGTCCTTCCAAAACTCCAGCTTTGGCAAATTTAGGTGAGGTGGTGCTCTCCCCTACCCTGGGGGTCTTCAAGAGGAGGTTGGATAGGCATCTAGCTTGGGTCATCTAGACCCAGCACTCTTTCCTGCCTATGCAGGGAGTCGGACTCGATGATCTATTGAGGTCCCTTCCAACCCTAACATCTATGAATCTATAAGAAAGGAAGCAGCCCTGGAGAGAAGAAGGCTGGGCTGGCGAAAGCCCATCTCACCAGAGGGAAGTGGCATCAGGCAGTATTAACCTGGAGCAGGTGGTTACTGCAGCTCAGTTCCATCAGGCTCAACAAGAAGACCTGGAATTCCAGTGGCTATGGACCGAGGACTCCGGGGAAGGAATGTCGTTTAGTCATTCCGACTTTGAGGTAATTGGGGGGTTATTATATCGGGTCCAACAGGTCAAGGAGGGCACCTCGAAAGGGAGACAGTTAATAGTCCCTTCTTCACTCCGCCACTCCGTGTGGAGATTGGCTCATGGCTCCCCATGGGAAGCCATTTGGGATGCACCAAGACCCAGGCTAGGCTGGTCCAAGAATTGTTTTGGCCACATCTGCAAGAGGACATGGAAATTTGGGGGGGCTGTTTGCCTGGAGTGCCAAAGGGCTCAGGAGTGGAGGCCACCTAGGGCACCATTGCACCCCGTGCTGATAATAGAGACACCGGTCTCCCAAATCGTGCTGGACATAGTGGGCCCTCTCCTGAAGTCACACAATGGTTATCAATATATATTGGTTTTAGTGGATTATGCCACTCAGTTTCTGGAGACAGTCCCACTTATGTCTATTACAGCAATGTGAGTAGCAAAAGAATTACTTAAATGGATAGCATGGGTCGGCATACTGTGTGAAATACTCACTGACCAGGAGACAAATTTCAGGTCTGGTGTGATGAAAGCTCTGTGTAAAACCCTCGGCATCACCCAGTTGAAGACATTGGTGTACCATCCCCAGGTGAATGGTCTAGTGGAGAGATTAAATGGGATGATCAAGTGGTTGCTTAGGTGGTGTTCACAGGAAGACCCCCAGAGGTGGGATACCATCTTAACGCCATTATTGTTTGCCTTGAGGGATGCCCCCCCAAGAGTCGATGCAGTATTCCCCATTCCAGTTAGTATACGGCCACAACCCTAGGGGGCTGTTACAGGTCATCAGGGAAGAATGGGAATGGCCGGTAGGGTTAGGAATATCTGCGGAAAGATACTGCCAAGAATTGCAGGACCGGATTACCAAGGCCCAACGAATCGCCGGCCAAAATTTGAGGGCCACCCAAGAGCAACAAGAAACCCACTATAATAAGAAGACAAGAACCCGGACCTTCCAGCCTGGAGATATGGTTTTGGTGTCGCTTCCGGCGTCCTCAAGCAAGCATCTCACAATGTGGCAAGGCCCGTTTAGAGTAGTTCGACAAGTGTGTCTGGTAGAGTATGAATTGCTCAAGCCAGGCCACTACCGGAAGCACTAAATTTATCATGTGAACCTTCTTAAGGAGTGGAAAACCCCATAGGGCTGGATGGCACAAGAAGAGGAGTTGGGGGAAGACCTGGGACCACCCTTTCCTGGGTTAAGTGAATTCACAGGAGAAGAGTCAGTGCAAATGGGCAAAGAGCTGGAGAGCTAGCAACAACAGGAGCTGTTGGACTTAATAGAGGATTTCCGGGCAGTCTTCCAAGAAACCCTGGGACAAGTAATGGGAATTGAACATGAGATCAGAACTCCCCCAGGTGAGCTGGTTAGGGATAGGTGGAGGCCGATATCCCAGCGTTGGCAGCAGGAAATATGACAGGAGATAAAAAAAACCCAGAAACAGGGAATTATGCGATGCCCCATTGTACTGGTGGTCAAACCCAACGGGCCACTGTGTCTGTATATAGACTTTAGGAAGCTAAATGCCTTGACAACCTTCGATGCCTTCCCTATGCCACACATTACCCACCTCATTGAGAGGATTGGTGAAGCACAGTACATATCTACTCTCGACCTGGCCAAAGGGTACTGGCAAATCCCGATGCACCCTGCAGATAGTGTCAAGACCACTTTTGGAACCCCTTGGGGTTTATTCAAATTTATACAGATGCCCTTTGGCCTAAACGGCGTGGCGGCCACCTTCCAGAAGCTGATGGACACCTTGCTTGCACTGCATGCGTCGTATGCGGCAGGATATATCAACGATATCATTATATTTACTCCCAGTTGGCACCAGCACCTTAAAGCCCTGAGAGCCATCCTGGGAGAACTCCAAGCAGTGGGTCTGACTGCCAATCCCAAGAAATGCAAGCTAGCAGGAAGAGAAACGGCATACCTAGGGTTCGGTTAGGCAGGGGAACAATACGCACCCTGACCGACAAGATCAAAGCCACAAGACGATTTCAGAAACCTCGTACCCACAAACAGCTACACTCCTTCTTGGAACTCATTAATTATTATCAATGGTTTATACTGCATTTGCAAGTCTCTCTTCACCTCTCACAGATGTGCTAGGAAGGGGGCCCGCAGCGCCTTTGAAATAGACACCAGAAATGAGAAGGAGCTTCAAAGAACTGAAGGAGGCGATACACCATGATGTCATAGTGCACACCCCTAATTTTGATGCCCCTTTTATTTTACAGACGAATGCATCAGGCTGCGCCCTATGGGCGGTATTACTTCAAAGATGTGGGGAAGAAGAGTGCCTGATTGCCTTCACCAGTCAGAAGCTCAGTCGCACTAAGACCAGGTATGCCATGGTCAAGAGGGAGTGCCTGGCAATACACTGGGCAATAGAGTATTTTAAGTATTACCTTATGGGACAAGAGTTCGTGGTAGTGACAGATCACACGCCACTACAATGGTTAACTCGGGAACAAAGAGTAAACACCCGGATCACTCACTGGGCCTTGGCGTTACAGCCCTTCAAGCTTACAATTATCCACTGCCCAGGCAAAGATAATTTTGTACCTGATTTTCTCTCCAGATGGGGAAGCCCACACCAGTCGGAGGAGGAAGCACGCACATTCATGAAGAGAAGCATCAAGCTTGCCAAGAAGCCGCACGAGGGGTCCAGGCGCCACAAGGCAACTTAAGGGGGGAGGTCTGTGGTTGTGAGGCACCCCCACAAGCTCCCGAAGGGGAGAGGGTAGTCCCCGTGGGCCCCAAACCCCATAAACAGCCCCCCGCATGGAGAAAACTTACCCCTCACTGGGCAACCAGAGTTGGAGCGGGGACCATGGCTGCACAAGCCAGTGTTAAGCAAGTTGTTTAATCAGCTGTTTTCTGGGCGGGGAACAGCTGGACCAATCGCGGTGGCCATTCTGGCCACCAGGGGAAGATTTAAAAGACCTACCAAAACCCGGGGGGTGAAGAAGCCAGAGAGGGAGTGCTCTGGTGTGGAGCACACCAGCTGTGCTGAGGCTCCTGCATGGGAGAGGAGCAGCACAGCCAGTGTAGCGCCGGCAGGCAGAGCAGGGAAGGCATTTGAGCCCCCTGTAGGAAGCTGGGGGAAAGGAGGCAGCTCCACATCCCTCTCCTCCTCAGGGGTTTATTTCTTTTGAAAAAAAAAAAATAAGAGAGAGAGAAGAGGCGTAAGAACAAAACATCCTACTCAAAGGCATTGCAGTAGGTGCTACATTATGCATATATAGCTTGCCAGCCTCGAGGGAGGGAAGGCTACTCATCGAAGCAGGAGGGGCAGCTGGACAAATACCAACCAAGCCCACTCAGACGTGGGTTTCCCCTCCAGGCAAGCTGTGGTCAAGCCAGCAAGACCGAAACACCATTGTGCTGATGCCCATCTGGTTGGCGAGTGGATGGGGCGTAAGGGAGGTGGAGCCCCGTGGAACATCGAGCCTGAATCACGAGTACTGCCATTTCCAGGGGAAGCCCTCCCAGGCAGTAGATCTCCATTGTACCCTCTCTCTGTATAAAATAATATCCAGTCATGGCAGGTGAGTTGAGGGAGGGGCTACACCCTGGCAGACAGTACAACAGTCAAGGCCCCTTTCATCACAGCATGCATAAATATTTTAGTTGAAAAGGCCTTGTCTAGCTTCCAGTATACATTAACGTCTCCTTTAGGGAAGCAGTAAACAGTAGACTGTATCTGTAAAAGAATAGAAATAGGCATTCAGAGAACTGAAATGTTCTTCTCAATGTGGATCCAGTTCAGTTCCTGTTAGACTTCCACTAATTTACAGGCCCTATTTTCCCAGTCATTTGGGACAGTTATTATATTTGCTTCTAGCATGTGACTTTGTAAGAGGATTACTCATTAACAAAATTAGCTTTTCCAAGATACAACTTCAGTGATGACTCTCACTGGCAGCTGTGACTCTTGAGTTCTTTTCCTCGTACAATTGTATTATTTTTCAGATTATAAAACAGAAAAATAAAATAATATGAGAGACACAAATATTGCAAAATGTGAATAATAAAGCTAAAATCCCACCCGCCCAACCCAATACAGTAAATCTTAATGAAGAATTATAAATATGGGATTCTACAGCAGAACATGAAGTAGATTTAGAAAAAAATCAAGCAAAGATGCTATATATTGTGCACTGTAATTACAGATATTAAACTTTATTGGTCTATCATTCCTTAGAGTTTCATTGGAGGTGATCCTCATCTATTGTGCACACAAACAATAGCTCTTCAGTAATAGTCAACAGCTTTCTGAAGTGTCTAGAATATTAGGTAGGCTGAGCATGTATATTAACAATTTAATACCATGGAGAGGATGCAATAGCAGTTCATATAATCCTGATCTCTTAAAAAATAGTCAAATAACATCTTGCAGAAACAATGGTAGTTTGTTTACATTTGTGGTTAATTACCATGTTCACTTGCATAGCAACAAAATTAATGATCAGAATTATAAATTCTAACAATGCAACCAAACTGAAGATCTGCCAAGAATCTTCCAGTAAATCTAAACAAGAATCCTACTCTCCAAAGTTTTATTTTAGCAGCAAAAAATCTCACTTTAAATTGGATTTTTTTTCTAATATCTTAACCACAAATGTGCTTTTTAATCAATACAATATGAAGTTAGCAAGCTTTAATATTGGGATTCCATAACTCTCTTCTCCAGGATAAGTGTGTGTTTTAATTATTTAAAAAGTAGTTCCTGTTGTAATGGACAATTTAGAAATTCCTTGGAGATGAATCTTTTGAGATGCAACTAGCAGGGCATATTAAAGGCAATAAAAATAATTCTATAGGTATGTCAGAAATAAGAGAAAGACAAAAATAGTGTTGGTCTCTTACTGAAAAAAGAAGTCAATCTAGTTATGGATGATGTGGAGAAGGATGGGAAATGCCTTTTTTACTTCGAGGTTTGTACAGAAATTACATTTTTCATGCAATGAGCCCCCCAAAAGTGCTTTGTAGCCATAACACAACAAATGTTGAGGGCTTCACAGAGCTTTTACATTTTCCAGTTACAGAAAAATTTAACCTTTGTCTGATGTAGTATCAGACAGGGGTGCTTTAGGACAGAGCACCCGCAACAGTTAAATTCAGGCGATTCTCCCCACATCCCATGGTTTTGCAGGTCAGGGCTGGTGCTTACATGGGCAAGGACCAGTGTAGCCCCACCCCCAGGGCTGTCAAGGAGAGGAGAGGCAAAACTTCTGTCTCCTCCCTGTATAGCTGGGCACAGGGGGAGAAGGGACTCCATTCCTGCCCCCAGCTCCCAGCATGCCAGCCTCTGCTGCCAACAAGACACTTACATAGGGTGAAGGGGAAGGGAGTACTCCCCTGCCATGCAGGCCTCCCAACTCCCCAGAAAACCCCAACGGGGGTAACTGGGTCAGGCCCATGACTTGGGGATCTCCATTTCCTGTGCTCCAGCTCTGGGATCAGCAGCCTCTGCTGCTGTCAAGATGCTTACATGGGGGGCAGGTGAAAGGGCCCACCCAGGTCAGCTCCCCATAATCCCCCAGCAGAGGTAGTTGTGGGGAGCACATGGCAGGGAGGCTCTGTTTCCCTCCCTTCCCCTTTTTCCAGCCACTGCTGATAGTTGCCAGCTGGTGGGGGGGGAAATAGCTGGGGAATGGAGCAGTCTGGGAGCCTCCTGGGAGGCTGTTGGAGCACCCCTGCCTGCTGGCCTGGGCCAATGCAGGCAGACTGTGAACCTCTCCCCACACCCCCACATCCAACAGATGAACAATCGTTGGGTTCAATGACGTTCTAATTCATGGTGCTTTGTGTAAAGTGCCAGAGTTAAAGCACCTGCCCAACAGGCTGCCTGCATTTCTGTATGCAGTCTCAGACTTCATGAATAAGGTCAGTTACCAGATTAAAGGTGCAGTTGGCAACCAGGATAGAGATAATAAGCATTTTAGAGTAGTGAAAGAATAAGTTAGGAATTACTTTGAGGAGTTGGATATTTTCAAGTCAGAAGGGGCAGATGGGATGTACCTTAGAGAAGTGGTTCCCAACCTTTTTTTTTTATTGTGGCCCAGTGGCAGTGGAGCCGGCTACCTTCCCCTGGGGCTCCCCTGTCACTCAGCTTTAAACCCCGAATCTCAGTTGTGATCCCAAAAGCTGCTCAGCTGGGTGGAAGGAAGGGGCTCCGAGTGGGGGGCTCATGCCGCAACCCTGCAGCTGACCCACCACAGCCTGGTACTGGGCTATGGCACGGTGGTTGGAAACCTCTGCCTTAGAGTACTAAAGGAATTGGAGGAAGTAATTTCAGAGCTATTGGTTATCATCTTTGGGAACTCTTGGAGGTCAGAGAATGTTCTGGATAATTAAAAAAGGGTGCCCATCTTTAAGAAGAAGGAGGATCTGGGGAATTATAGTCCAATCAGTATGACCTTGATATCCAGAAAGATTATGGAGCAGGTCATCAAGGAATCTATGTTGAAGTGCCTAAAGGAGAACAAATCAGGAACAGCCAGAATGAATTCATCAAAATGAAGTCATGCCTGACTAACTGGATTTACTTTTATGACAAGGGGACAGGCTCTGTGGATTGGGAAGAGTAGTGACTGTGATATACCTTGACTTTAGCATACACCTTAACTGTGATATTCCTTGACTTTTGACACTGTCTCTCAAAACATTATCCTCAGTAAGCTAAAGAAATACAGACTAGATAAAAGTACTGAAAGGTAGATACATAACTGCTTGGATCATTGTGCTCAATGAGTAATTGTTAATGGCTTGATGTCTTTTTGGGAAGAGGGATCATAGGGATCATCCCTGGGCTCAGTATTGTTTAATACCTTCAATAATTATTTGGAGGATGAAGATAAGTGCATACTTAGCAAATTTGTAGATGACACCAGTTTGGGTGGACATTCAGACAGTCTGGAGGGTAGGGCTAGGCTTCAGAATGACCTTGATAAAATGGAGAAATAGATTAAAATCCATCAATAAAATTCAGTACAGGCACTTGCAAAATCCTACACTTGGACAGAACACTTGCATGCACAAATAGAGACTGACAAATAACTCGCTTGGGCTTCAGTACTACAAAGGACCTGGGGGCTACAGTGGATCATAAACTTCCTCTGAGTCAACAGTGTGCTCTTGTTTAAAAAAATGCCAATAATATACTGGGCTGTATTAATAACAGCATCACTTGTGAATCAAGGGAAATGATCCCACTTTGTTCAGCAGTGGTAAGACCTCATGGAGTCTGGCATTGGGCCCTGCATTTCCAGAAGATATGGAAAAAATGAAGAGTCCAGTAGAGAACAAAAAAAATTGATTAGAAGCCTGGGAAACATGATTAATGAGGAAAGGCTGAAAGAACTAGGATTATTTAGTCTGGAAAGTAAGGATCAAGAGGGGATTTGATGACAGTCTTGAAAAACGTGGAAGATGACTATGGGGGATAAAAATATAAATTATTCTCTGCGTCCACAGGGGATAGGACAAGGAACAATAGTTTCAAACTACAGTAACAGAAATTTAGGTTAGAGTTAGGGTTAGGATTTCTAACCCTAAAGAACTTTCTCACTATGAGTATAGTCAAGTATTGAATCAGGCTGACCAGAGAGAATGTGAAGTCTACATCCTAGGAAGTTTTTAAGAGCAACCTAGATAGTTGATTGGATGGCTTAGTAAGGGACAGTTGTCTCATGAGCAGGGGTTTGGACTAGATGACTCCTGAGGTTCCTTCCAGCCTAAAGATTCTATTACTCTAAGTCTAATTTGATTGACTTCATATAAGTGGATCAAGTCTGTTTTTCTTCCTGCTCAATTTTATTCCCTGAAGTGAGGTATCATTCCAAGTCAGGAGCCACTGAAGAACTTGTTAACATCACAGACAAGGGTCTGGAATGAAAAGAAGTGTGTAATGGGAGGAAAAGCACAAATGAAAATATAATTTCCCTCTGTGTTTATCATACACTGTACTGCCAAAACAAATTTATCAAAAATAACATATTGGGCTCAATACTCAGATGGCCTACATCTCTGCTGAGCTCTTAACAGTCTGACTGTGATGTGAAAATATACAATGCACAAATATAAACTGTACACAGGAAGAAAGTGAAGCCTGGCTGAAAAGTTGATCTGTTTAGCACATCTGAGGTTAAAAAAATAGTGGATTGTTTACACTCTTTCTTCTAATTATTCCTTAATTTTTTCCCAGGTTAACTTTTCTTTTAAAATAAAGACTTTAGGACATACAGGTCAAAGCTACTGCACCAAACAAGATTATTTTTAGCTCATAATGGCATTGGATTTCAGAATAGTCCCAAATTTATATTAAAACATAATATTAATAAATGAACCTGTTTGCATAATTGGCATCCATTAAGAAAAGTATTAAAACATAATGGTCTCTACAATCAAAGAGTTTGGGCTTCATGCTTCATGAATCCATTTAGGATTATTTTTTTAGAGGTGCAGATTTTAAAGTGTTATTTTCAGTAACACTTGTGACAATAGGGATATCATATCACATATCAAGCCTGATGTCCAACAGCTGGCATGTGAACAATCACAGGCAACTCTGGACACTTCTGGCCTTGATTGGTTACACCTTTTATCAAAGTTCAAGAAGACTGATGGCAAACGTCAGAGCCATAACAGGCATCCCCTCCTGGACTGATTAGCCAGATAGGTCATATGAAGCTGCCCATACCTACATACCTCTGGATTTGATAACAGGGCCATCTGGCCCCTACTGAAACCCTTATGGGGCAAAGGTTCAGGAGATTTACCCCAGAATATTAGTTGCCTTTTTCTGGCCCCAATCTAAGCTTCTTTTTTTGGTGGTGTGACTTTAATTAAAACCTTAGCTTTTGCCATTGTGTTTGATCCCCTACATCCCTATAGTGTAACCATGAAGCAGCTGTAGTCTTTAGACTTAGTTGGTTTCTTGGTTTGCTGTAATGATAATTCTTTTCAAACAGCTTTACTCCACTGTTTTTATTCATTGGCAAGACTTTATGATTGCTTGGCAATTTTCCCAATGCATTTTGTTAATACTATGCAGCTATAAGCTATAGCTTCTTTTAATCACTTTTTCCTTGTTGTTGCTCAACTTTTTCTGCATTCCATCTGCTATTTCATCATAATGCATGCCAGGTGTTCTGGTATATGCTTCCAAATCTTTTGTAGAACATGATCATCTATATTAGAACTTTAGACTATCATGCCAGTCACCTCAATAGCTGGAGCTTGGTCCAGAAAACTTAAATATTTAAAATGCTATTTAGGTAGAGAGTGAGTACTTAAGTCCAAGAGTGCAATGCAGAAATCTCCTGATCTACCACTGCATCAGGTGGTGCTAGAGAGTTTGCTGCATGCCATAAAATGTCATGTAGGCTGTTAGAATGGTTTGAGAAATGCCTTGTGCTGCTCTCAGGAGCATACTTGAGACTGACAGCAGCCCTGGATATATTCCACTTGTATGTCAGGTACACAGCATTTGTCAGACATTCAGTGGGATCAAGTGGGCATGGTGCTTTCATGGCTGCCCACCAACCTAGTACACATATACCCTGAAATTCTATAGAGGCACTTTTACACATGCTCTGGAGCAGACTTGTTTAATCGAGTTTACCGAAGTGTTCTAACCAGAATCATTCTAATCAGAATACTCCAGTGGCATTTCATGTATTCAGCATCCCACATTTCAAAATGGTGGTGGGGGTGCTTTAACTAAAGCTTATTGGACAAACTTTAGTTAAAATGCCCCCATCCCCATTTTGAAATGCAGGATGCTGAATACATGAGCCACTGTGGATGTTTCAATTATAGTGACTTTCAGGAGCCACTCTAATTAAAACACCTCCCTGCCACCTTGAAGCATGTGTATAGGCACCCTAAGCACCTAAACATTCAGTAGTAAAGTGATTTAGGTGCCTAAAGTCTTGCTACTGTGCATGCTCCAAAGTGGTAGCCTAACGATGTTGGTGCTTGGCTTTGAGAGGCATGCTCAGGACAGAATACTTCTTGGGCACATCTATATGTGCACCCAACTGCACAGTTGTTACTGCACAGTCATTTAGTAATTGCTTTAGCTGGACTAAATGACTGCACAGTAACCACTGGTACTGTGCAGTCCCAGTGCTGCATAGATCATTTCCAAACTTACTGTGCAGTAACTGGTGACATCATGGCTCAGTAGCGGTGACATCATGCCCGCCAATGCTACATTGCCATCACAGCTAGCTATGTTGCCATAGCTCATCAGTACAGCAACATAGCATCTTGTGTTGACAACAGAATTCAGTATGAAGCACAGCAATCATTACTACTTTTGTTAAAAAAGTACAGATAAAATAACCAGTGCAGTAGAGGTACAGAACCCTGGAAGTGTAGGGTTCTTCTGCATATTAGGTTTCAAACCTTTAAATGCCTATGCTTGAATTGAAAGCTACCCTAATCAAGCTATAGGTTGTTCTGAGAGTAGGAAAACTCTCTGTTGCTCCCATTGACCCTGTGCCACTATGATTCATGGTCCAGAAAGCATGCAAGAGAGAACTGACCTTCTTACTGGTTGAGGGAAGGAACCTGGGTTCCTGTTTTCTAATGTATTGTGCATTACAAACCCCAGGAAACTGTATGAAATGCAATGAAATTGGATGGAGTGGATGGGTGCATTGGATGAATAAAAAATGTTAAGTGTAGGGATCAGAATCCAGGCCTTCCCTCTCCTAAGGAAGTGCTCTTATCACCAGGGATCCTGGTTTTCCCTGATAAAAAATCACAAATTCTCTGAGCACCTAACTTATATCATTACTGAATGGAGAATTTAGGTACTGACTTGCATTTACATCTACTCTCTGAACCAGGAATCTATATGTAAGGTGCGGCAATAATGAGTGCATCTCCTGCTTCCCATTGTGCATCTTGACCCAAGTCTATGACCTGATGCCCATGTGTATATGCTCATGAGTCTAGAGCACTCCACTGAATTGTTGTAGAATATTTTATCTTGATACTTTCCATTTATGAGTGACTGAAGATGTCTCATATGGAAATTTCCCAGCACTTTCATATATAAGTAGTAGCAAGTCATGTCTCAACATCATTTAACAGAGTGGAAGACACCAGTGCACACTAAAGTATAATGTTTAAAAAATGTCAATGCCATGGTGATTCCACACATATTCAGGGAAAACAAACTCAAGAGTTATTTTGCATATGCAACTGAACATTGTTATTGTTAGAACACCCTTGATAAGAGTACTTCCACTGTGCATAACTTGTGTCACTATACTTATTTTTATAACATTAATTCTAGTGTTTGCTTTGATATGTTATTTTTGTTGCTAGTTGATGCAAATCTTTCACTAAATATACTATGCCAAATTTATGAAAGTGGCAAGAAAATGAAATGGCATTATCTTCAGGTCTTGCCCTGACTGCTCTGCAAATACAACCAACTGCAAAAAATGGTTCTCAGATGAAGGGGTCTGGGGATGCATATAAACAAGATAGATTAAAAAGTTTACCTGTGTGGATTCTCATCTTTATTCCCAGGGGTGGATCATAAACTGCTTAATCTATTTTAGTATAAAGGAACACGTATAGAGGTTAGATGATCACCTGTCTGGGGTCTTGTGAACCCAGCATTCATTCCTGCCTGTGGCAGGGGGTCAGGCTAGATGATCTGTTCTGGTCCCTCCTGACCCTAGCTACTATGAAACTACTATGAAACATGCAGAGGTATAATAAACAAACGTTGCACCCTGGGTAAAACCTGCAGGAGGTCGGGGGAGGGGGGAGAGGAGAAGGGAGGGGGGGTTTAGGGGGATGGTTCTGAGAGGATATAGGTGGGGGTGGGAGTCTCAAAAACAGTCCCAGCTGCTGCTGCCTCAGTTGTGACATGGTCTGCCCTTCCCTGCTGCTGCTACTACAGAAGCAGTACAGTGTTTGTACACCCAGTGTGACTCTGCTTCTGCTGCTGGGATGCAGACTCCACAGGAGGGAAGGACCAATTCTGGCATCTCTACTAGGTTATGTAGGGCTGTGTGAAATGGCACCATTCTATTTTGACTTGAGTTTCGAGGTTTCAACGGAACAGTGTTTCATTTTGAATTTCATTTTGATTCGAAACCGCTGTTCTGTTTTGTTTTGTTGAAACAGTGACACTGTTTCGACACTGTTTCGATGTTTCACCCATAGTCTATAATAGGGAAGCTTGAAACAGCCTCCCTTATCCGGCAGGCAGATCAAGGGCCTGCAACCCCAGCAGGGCTGCAGGGGCTGTGCCAGTCTGCCTGCCAGTCTGTCCCCCACCTGCCTACTAGATGAAGGAGGGAAGCTGGGTGCTGCCACCTGGGATCAGGGATCTGGGGAAGGGAACTGAGCCCGATTGCTCAGTTCCCCAGTGCTAGGATTGTGCTGGGGAAAGGAACACAGCCCAGCTGAGCTGAGTTCCCCTCCCCAGTGCTAGGATCGGGCACTGGGGAGGGGAACTCAGCTCAGCTGGGCTGAGTTGCCTTCCCCAGCTCCATTGTAGGGCTGGGTGGGGGAACTAAGCAATCGGGCTCAGTTCCCTTCCCCAGTCTGATCATAGCACTGGGGAGGGGAACTGAGCCCAGGCTGTAATCGGCTTCCTGCAGCTGAGCCACAGGAGGGAGGGAGAGCCAGGGCTGTGCTCCTGCCTGAGCCACATTGGGCTGTGGAGCCACAGGGAGAGCAGCCCTGGTTTTCCCCATCTCCCACCACCTGGCTGCTAGCTGCTTTAAAACTTGAAACATTTTGAAACATTCAAAACATTTCAACTAGCCTCGTTTTGTTTCAAGGCTACTTCAAAGCCCTTTGTTTTGATTCAATTTTGCTGTTTCAAGCTCAAAATGAGTCGAAACAGTGTCAAATCGAAACAGCCGGCGAAATTTCACACAGCCCTATAAGTTAGTACCTGGAGCTTGTGCCTCACTCACCTACCTCAAGTACAAAGAGTGAATGGGTAATGAGTCATCCAATCAACAGCCCCATGTGGTTGTCAGATAATCTGTTTGTTTTTTATTTTTTTCTGGAGCTCTTAAAAGACTAGAAAAAATGGCCTATTTCCACCATGTTTACAAGTACCACACCACACATGTGCTTCTGCTTTGCTTTCTGGGTTTTTACTGTGATTGTTAAGCAAAGGTTTTGGCAATGCTGCTGTGATGTGATTGAAAATTGGATTATAACCTTATAATAATGAGCTAGATCCAAAAAGGGGCAAGACTCCTTATACAGCACATAAGGAGACTTGCATTCCTCTGAATGGGAACTAATACGCTTAGGACACTGAGCACTGAGCTGCCTGGAGCCAGCTAACAGGAAACACCAACAGGGGAGTGACTTAATCCCGGGCCTTCTCCAGAGCTTAGATGCCTTGCTTTGCCCTGGAGGGAAGCATAAGCCTTTACTCAGGGTCTCCAGACCAGAACCCTCTCCTAAAGATAGGTACCAAAAGCACATCTGTAGGAGACCGAGGTTCTTCCTTGGGGGAATTGAACCTTATCTCTTAGTAAAATGACCGAAGCAATAGGCAACGGATTGTCCTAGGTTTGAACATTCTTTATCCCTCCTATTAAAGTTTTTCTACTTCGTAGAAAAATGCTCAATATATATTTGGCTAGAAAGAGAGCAAGATAGAGCATGTCCCAGAGTAGGGAGTTCTTGCTCTAAAAACTATGCATTTAGCCAATGACCATTTAAGATAAAAATACTTCTTCCACTGTGTTTTTAAAAGAGTGGCTGTCTACAAAAAAGAGTGTTTTGTAGAGAGCCTTTCTGTAGCCATATATTGGGCATCTAGTTCCTGGATCCTGACTGGGCTTATGAAGGGTTACCATATGTCTGGATTTTCCCAGACATATCCTCTTTTTGGGTCCTCCCATCTCCGTTGGGGAAGTTTTTAAAAATATCAGCAAATATTTGAGATTTTGCTCTGCCTTTGCTTTCCCAGTACTTCCCAGCCTGCCCTAGCAAGGAGCTGGTTGGGGCTTGGGGGAAGGGGGGGCAGGGTGAGTGGAGGCCGGGGCATCACATGAGTCTGTGTGGGCCTTGGAAGCTGCAGATAGGTAAATGTGTGTCTGGGGGGGTGGGGGGTGAAAGGTATCAACATGGATGGGGGGGCACTGGCATGGTCTGGGGGTGGGGTACTGTGGGTTGGGAGTGAGAGGAAGCAGCCGGGCTGTGGGGTGCTGTGCATTGGGAGTGAGGGGCAAGGGCAGGGCACAGGAATATCACTGCCCCTCGCACAATCATATACCTCCTCCCCCCCAACAGGTATCCTCTTTTTTGAAACTGGAAATATGAGAATCCTAGTTTATGCATGAGATAAATGTTAGCATGCCGAGCACTTAAGATTTCTCAGTATAAGCAGGAGCAGAATTTTCAGATACCATAAGACCTGTAAGGTCAAAAACTGAGGTATGTATGGAGTTTAGACGCCTAGAGGAACGGATGGCAGTAGATCAGGTGTCATCCTGCTGGCAATTTTGGATGAGTTAAGCACCTAAATTCCACTTAAGTTCCACTTAAAGGGACTTTAAGCACTTCTGGGTCTGGCCAAATGGGTCTGCAATGTATTCCAGCAATTGGCTGGTAAGCGCACCTGCCAATATTTTGCCTATATTTGACAATAAGATTTTTTTCCCAGTAATTACAAAAATTTATAGTCTATTTTTGGATGGGATTGTGTTGGAACATGTTAGCTGGTGTGCTGCTTCTTGCTCTAGATATTAGAGTAATTACTTTATAAGGTTTGTCAGCATATTGCCTGCATGATATAGATTTCTGCAATAACTTTATAATTTCTGTTCCCTGCTATGGCTTTATAACCCTCTTCAAAAGTAAAATGTATATTGAAATAATTCTGCAGTGCCTGCCCTTTCACGTGGGAAGTCACTTTGATCATAGATTTATGATTAAGGTTACCAAAATGTTTAAACTTCTGAGGCGCAATGGATAGATGGCTACTCTAACAGTAGTAATTAATTTTCTTTGATCCACCCCTTATGTAATTAGCAACCTTAGCACACCAAGTACAGGTTTTATGTGCCGCAGAGACTGTTTCCTTTATTTTATCAGTTCTTTCATTCTCATAAGCATATTGAGGGTTAGGGACAAGTAAGTAAGGCCTGAGATCTAAGGCCATGAAGGCTTAGGTCCCAGGCCTTGGCCAAAATAGTTATCTGTGTGGATGGGAAGAAGAAGCTGTCACAAACTAATCCACAGGGGACTCCTGGAACCCTGAGTTTGTCCCCACTTCATTGCCATTTGCTCCAAGAAACAGACTTAGGTTTCCCTAAGCGAGCTCCCTATCCCAGCACTCATTCCTATGCCCTTACACTGGACACTGAAACTGCAGTGAGGGATCTCTGCCAGGCCTGAGCGGCTCTCCACTTTTGAGTTATGGAAGAAATTGTAGGTCCTCCTCTCCATTGAGAGGGTTAGTCTGGAATATCACTTGCCCATAAATCACTCTTTCCGCAAGCAACCAGAAATGAGACAAACAGCAAAAGGATTTATTACATAGGATGAAAGAAATGTGAAAACAAAACAGACCATAGGTTTTGAGCCAGAAACTAAAACAAATACATATTATTACCTTCTCATCTCACTACTCCTAGCCTTCTATAAGAGTTCTTACCAGATGACTAGAAGTTAGGCTTGCTGCTAATCCCACCAGTCCTGGTAACTGGGACTCATGAATCCCCAAAGCCCCAGATTCAATTCAGAGACAAATAGTCTAGCTTAGGCTCTAAAAAGCCTGCAAGGCAGCCCCTGCATTAGCATTAGTCTAATGCTCATGAGCCACTTGAGTCCTTCAGTTCTGGTGTGCCTGGGGTACCTGGCATCCTGCTGGTTGGACGGGTCATTACCCCAAGATACCTTTGCTATTATAGTTTATTTCTTAACTGTAGGCACACAGTGCCCAAGGGTACCCCCTTCCCCTCAACAAAGGTTGCTGTTTTCTGCTATTGAGAAAAGCAATTGCCCTGGCCTTAGAGCACAGTGATAAGGGATAATTAGCAGTTCCACCTACACCCTGAGTTCCCTGGCTAAGTCATATCCCAAACTATCAAGATATACATAGCTAGCATAACATAATCCATATAGTGATAACAACAGCATACATGGATACAGCACAGCACATGTTTTCCAAAGAAACCACACACACTATACCAATACAATAACACAAAAGAAAACAATTATGACATGCTGCTTATCCCAACATGTAACAAGGTATGTGAAAAGAGAGATTTATACCTTTGCCTTTCCCTGGATGCCCCAAGAATATAACACCAAATTTGCTCATAAAATGATCTTGAATAGATTGGAATTCAGTCCAATACTTGCTTTGATATTTTGCATAGCCATGTGTTTTATCTATTGATTAGGTTCTTCAGGATGGATAAGTATATTTAGCCTATAACAGGAGTCTAATGGCCAAATATGTTACATCAGACTATATTTTGTTTTGGAGTATCTTGGATCCAAGAGCCTGAATTGGTGACTGGTATATTTATTCAGGAAGAGTAGCTTCCATATCCCCTGCAGCTGCTTTTTCTTTCTCGGAGAACTCACTGCCAGCCTCAGTGAATTGTCCCTTTCAAGCTAAACCCATTTTACTGTAGCTACAATATCAATATTAAAACAAGCCAGCATTTTTGCTAATAAAGAAATTCTAAATTAAGATCAATTCATCTTTGGGTGATGAAACCTTTTTTGGTATTCCAAATAGTAACACTGGCTCAATATTCGGCACTTTAATATTTTGGTTTGTTTCTTTCAGTGACCACATTTTATAGTTTTTCCCTCCATTCTTGATATAATAGTTTAATTAAATGAGATTGGGTCATCTCCACTTTTTCTGAACTGGCTGTCTCCAGGTAAAGCAAAT
This sequence comes from Alligator mississippiensis, assembly GCF_030867095.1. NCBI lineage: Eukaryota > Metazoa > Chordata > Crocodylia > Alligatoridae > Alligator > Alligator mississippiensis. The sequence goes on from NC_081824.1 coordinate 46,377,828, forward strand.
GGATAATCCAGAATGCTTCCTGTTGTCAGGATTATCACCAGAATAACATTTGAAACTGGCCTAGGTGCATCCACCATGTTAGAGAGCAGGAAGGATGGAGTCACCCACGATAGTTACAGTTCCTGTATAAATTGTAGAATATCCCCACTTCCAGGCTATTGAGTTTTAATGGTGAAAATTAGATTTTGAGAGAGAAAAAGGTATTAATTTTTTTTTAATAAAAACTTTTCTGACCAGTTACAGATTTCATCATTTTGTTTTACTAGATAGTATAGTATAGTGGGTGTCGGGGGATGCGTGCAGGGGCCTGTGGGGGTGTGTGGGGAGTTTGGAGCCCTGGAACATATATATATATATATATATATATTTGAAAGGTTAAAAAGTTATTTGTTTTGAACTTTTCCAAAAAACAGTGTTTTGGAGAAAGCCATACATGGACTCTGTGCTACTGTTTACATGCAAAAAGAAGACCTCTCTGTATACTATCCCCTAAATAGTAGTTATGGGTAATTTTCTATAATTCTGCTTAGGAAAATGGTTATTAGACATTAAACAAATTCTAAAAATAGCATACAGATGAACAGACTAATATACAACAATTCAGACCCAGATTGTATCATTATCTCTTATCCACCTCTGGAGTTGTAAGGCACATAGGAAAGAAGGAAAAATGCCTGAGAAAAATGGCTGGAAAGTAGGATTTTAACCTTCCCAGGTGAAAATTAGTTTGGCTGAGGATACACAATCCTTCCCAAAGATCCTGGGGAAACCATTTGGAATCTGTATTAATTATCCTAGGATCCTTGGTGTAGTGAAAAAACCCTGTTAACAAATGTTCCAAGGCTAGTCATGTCTAGAGAACAGTAAGGAAAGCAGTGTCCATGGCTGCTGCAATGGCACTGGTATCCTCTCACCATCCCTCTTGGAAATCCTGTGGAATCTTTACTTTGGAGATGAACTTTAGGGTCCATTGCTTTGGGGAAGAAAAAATGCTCATCCCTCTAATCACAGAGGGAATAATATGGAACAAACTCCAAAAGAAGAGTTTCCCATTAATTTTCTTCTCCATTGCCATTTCCGATTGGCTTTGCCACTAGAAGGGTAAATCCAGCCTTTTGATATTAACATAAATCAAATACCAGTAGTATCAAGTACCAGCAACACTTTGCTACTTTTGACTATGTTTTACATAGGTTTAACACTGTGGGAGTGCCTACAAGAGTAATTAATGAGAAGCAATAAAATGCTGGCTCTTATTACCCTGGAGTTTATTGCTCCTGGGCACGCCATTTGAATGTGTACCCAGGACTGCAGCAAGTTGAGCCAGGTCAGAGCAGCCCCAGCTGGTAGGGTCCCTGGGGTCAGCCTGCTAGTCTGGAGCTGTCACCACCAGCCTCTTTCCCTCCAGCTCAACACACAGTGGAGGGGCTGGCTAGGGCATGAGGTGCCCCAGCACAGGGCTAGCTGGCAGGAAGCCCCTGCATTGAAGCACTCTCATGTCTCAGCCAGCTGGGGCAACATCTACAAGTGCACTGCTGTGGAATAACAAACTCTGCAGCAGGACAGAACTTGTATTTACAAGTACTATCCTGCTGCAGAGTTAATCAATTTACTGCAGCCTTTTTGGGGTGCATGTGATATTAACCTACTCCACGTTAAATGTCTCGTGTAGACACAGCCTTTGAGTCACATTTTGCTCTATTACATCTATGTAAATTTGATGTAACTCCATGCGGACAAAATTATACAGTCACTATACTGGCTTTATCAGGATATGGGAATTTTTCTCTGTAGAACAGAATTGTTGTCTTTGCTAGATCACTTGAAATAGAAAAAAGGCTATTTTTGCTGTATAGGATCTATGGTATATAAGAGTTATGCTAATCAGGATGATTTTTCAAGCAGTTCCATAAGACTCCAGGTCAGATTTTACTAAAACCGCTCTCTGTGTAAGCAAAAGATTTCTAGGCAATAACTTATCCACTTCAGAAACTAATATGGAAAAAGATACAGTCAGATAATATAAAGTTATTTAAGGACATGTACTAACATCAATAACAATCTACTGGGTAGGCTGATAGAAAAGATGATATACAATTTTAAAGAGCTCAAAAAACCCCCAGAATTTTAAGAAAAAGTATGAAAATACACATAGAGAGAGGAAATTAATTATTACAGTCACCTGGCTTTTCCCTTCCATGACTCCAAGTGTTTTTCCACCTTGATTTGTAATTTTGTTGCCTCTTCATACATTCTGAAAATGTTTCTTGTTTCTGCAGTGCATCTACCACATCAAAACTGTGTATACTAACGTTTAAGCATAGGTAAATCTTTATTCAATAAAAAAATGTTACATTAATACTACACTTGTTTGCATTGGTTACATCATAATAATTACCACCTCCTATTTTCAAAGAGTATATATTAACAAATGGATCTTCACATCTCCCTGTGAGATAAGTATTACTGTCTCCTGTTTTACAGCTGAGCAATCTCAGACAAATGTAAAAGACCAGATTCTGATCTCACTGTCTTCCAACTGAGAGCAGTGATATTTCATCTGATTTACAGTGGTGTAACTAAGGCACCTTCTACACATTACAGGTATTGCATAATTAACTGTGCAATTACTTTGAGACCAGCTACACATGCAAAGTACTTACCATGCCATAAAAGGCTCCAACCAGCTATACAGTTAGACCTAAAAATGTGTACTAACTTTATAGCTGGTTGCTATTGAGCTCTAATTTGCACATGTAGCGGGTCTCCCAATCAGAACCTGACCCTCAGATGACTTTACCAAAGCTACACAGTGAATCAGTGGCAAGGCTGGAGGTAGCACTCAGACTCCTACTCCTGGTAGTCATCCCATTTTTCTGATATTCAAGGATAGACAAGTTCACCATAAAAAGGTTAATCCCTAACTAACAAAATGCCTACATAAATGACTACACTCCCCACTCATTCCTCCATCTCATAATGACTGCTGGAGCTTGACAGTGGAATAATTGGAGATGAAATACACCTTGCAGGGGAATAACAAGTTCCTTCAGATTTTATGAGCAGCTTACAAATTGCAATAAACAAAAGCACAAGTGCAGCTGGCAAATATGGGATGCTTTATGTTTTATTATAATAAAGTGTAGTGTGTACAGCTGCCTGGGCTGCAGGCTTAATTCATTAAATACATTAGCTACCTTTGTGGGAGCTTTTTGCCTTTTCAGGATCTGTATAGAATGCAGTCTAGTCTTTCTCCTGTAATCCTGTGGTATAGTAGCCTGCTTCTCCTCTGCATGCAGGGAATTATTTCTTTCTTGTGCACCTGTGCTTTGAGCAAGCCAAAAGAGGGGGCAGACTCAGCGGAAAAAGAGTGTGCCCTGCAGGTTTAGCTTGTACTTTTGACATTTACACAGGATTCTGCTCTAGTATTTATTCTTAATATTAAAAAAAGAAGCCCCGGCAGTGCTTGATACACAGAGACACGCTGCTGATGGCTAAGAATATGTCAGATCAAGCCCATGCATATCAGATGACAATAATCGGAAATATGAGAAAGTTTTAAAAAATATCTTAATAAGATTGATTTTTTTATCATGCTAACTTAAACCAGGGGAGAGACAGGGTGAAGAGCGTTACCCAGGGGGGCTGGCAACAGTCTTCTTTCTATATGGAACTGGATCTATCCTGAACTTTTAAGGTTTCTTACACAGTTATTGCCCTTTAAGTGTCTCCTCAAAACTGTCATAAGTCATTCCCGTGACACATGCATGGTTAGGTTTTATGCAGCAGAGCATATGCTATCTGTTTTGCTGCTTCCACTAAGTGCCTTGTGTTTGGTTTTCCTGTTATCCTTGAATTGTGGTAATGTGGCTTCATATTTTTCATCAGGACAAAAAGACATTGATCTCCTTTAAGTCAGATTCCTCATTTGAGCACAAAGCTGGCAACAGCCACACTTCCTGAATGTACCAGGTCATTGGTATGGAGTGGCAGAGCAATTCCAAACACTGTAAGGAAAACATCTATTTTTCCCTAATGCGTAGTCAGCTGGGGAAAGAAAATAAATGGTTGATGCCAGTCAACATTGGGCTTATATTTCCCTCCACTGCCATTGTTGTTCCCCTGAGCACTTATCAGATTTTCATGTCCAACTGCATGTTCACCCACCTTATGCCTCATTCCCTCTACATGAATGAGTAATGAAGGCATTTCTATTTTTTACTCTAGTATCCCTGATTCACACTGACTTCTGTGTAAAAGTTTCATGGGAAAATGGGAGAGTAGCCACGTAACTCTTTTGCTTCTGAATATAACTCTATCTGTGCAATGCAGAACTAGCTTATCCTGTTGTACAAAAAAGTCATTTATTTATGCAGAGGCAATGCACCCAGTTGATTAAGTGCTGCCCCAAATCTATTACCATGAATTATATTTAAATTCATAGCATTTTTTTTCCCCTCTTCTTCAAGGTAACACAGTAGAGTCTATGAATACATAAAAGAAAGAAAGGAAGTCAGCTTAGTCAGCAGTTATTAAAAAAAAGCTCTTCTAGCCTTATTCCTTTAAAGTATTTGACTGTAACTCCAGCTTGTTAGAAGTGATAAAAAGTCATTGAGCTAAATATTGTTTCATGTTGGGAGCAATATAAATCTTTTCCCCTTAGACCATTATTTCTATAGGGCAGATGCATCTATTTAAAAAAGAAAAAGAAAAAAAAGTTGTTTAATGCCATTTTCATATACCAGGTACAGACATTACAAATAAACTGGTCTAAGTGATTGGAAATTGATCTAAGCCCATAATCGTACAGAAGGTCGATGCACATAGGCCAATCTAAAAATGGTGGAAACCAGTCTAAGATAGACCTGGTTTGATGTGAACTCAGATTTAAGAGGTTTAGCTCAGACTGATGAATCAAACTTCTGTACCAGATCCTCTATTGATTCAAGTTAGATTGTTATCATTTGGGATCTCAGCCTCCTTTTCAGACTCCATAACTCCTGCCTTGCAGGGAGGCACACTAGCAGATAGGCCATGCTTGGCTGCTCTAGCTGAGTGTCCAGCTGGCCCTACCCCCAATCTCTTCCAGGCTGAGCCACCACAGACTCTCTCCTGAACCCTGCCTTCTGCCTCCAACCATGTTTCACCCACAGGCAGACAGTGGGAGAAAAAGACGCATATGTGTTTCCTGCATGAGCCATGGGACCTAGGCACCCAAGTCCCCAGGCCAAGCCCCTGCACCTAGTCATGAAATACCATGATGTATACATACATACTTGACACTGAGCCCAAGAGAACACCTGGTCTCAGGTGCAGCCCCATGGAGACTGACCCTGGCTCCCACATACCTAGACAAGGACCTCCATGCCCCTGTGCTTGGGCACAGCACCATGGAGCCCAATCATGGCTCCTGCACACCCAGCCAGGGACGTTTACATCCCCATGCTTGGGAATAGCCCCACAGAGCCTGACCCTGGCTCCTGCACACCAAATCACAGTGGCCAGAGCCAAGCACCCTGCCACTTGGATCCCAGAATGGCATGCCCACCCCAAGCAGGACAAAATGCATGCTCACAGCAAGCAGGAGCCAGTGTGGTCAGCTCACCTCTGGTGGGTCAGGGTGACATGGGGGAGAACATCAGGACTCGGACTACACTGTGGCCTCCATGGCTTGGTCACTGCCAACAGGTACCCAGGCTATGGGCACCTCGGGTGTTGCAAGGCTTTAATGGCCCACAGCTACAGGGTCCTGGAGTATAAGGGTATGGAGCATGCTTGCCCATGCCCAGCAGCCAATAAGGGATGGCCAAGGTCCTCAGCTATGCTCAGAAGTCTCTGGCAGCCTGGAGAGCCTGTGGAGCATGCTGGGAGGCATGTAAGAATGACCCCCAAGCTGCAGGCCTCAGTCAGAGCAAGCAACCTGCATCCCTCACAAAAGTATATGTGTATGTATATAGTTCACTACCGATCTAGCCTAGGCCACTTACAGAAAACGGCATAACTCAGATCAATTCTGAGCTTTTTGAACATCTGTACTTCACCTTAACTTAACTCAGCTCTAGATGTTCTTGTTCTAGATAACTGGATGCTACTGCAGCACTCAGACTCACGAGAACAGTCATCTAAGTACTGCATGTATCATCACAGGACTCAGGAGACAATGCTTTCTAGCAGTGCTCCGACAGACTCACCACTTACACACTTCTTCACTACAGGCTAGATAAAAGCCCATTTTGGTCAACACTGACTTCTGCTGGGCTTTGGAATTCCTTTCTATTACATAAACATTAATTACCTACTTCTGAACTAATGAACATCTGAAACTGTCACTGAAAAAAATAAAAAGCAGCTATACCAGGAGCTTGGATTACCTTTTTGGAGCTTGGGTGGAGTCCCAGGATTGACGGTCTGCTGTTTGATTGGTGGAGCCCACTCACCAATCCAGAGGCAGCACAAGGGAAGCAATGCCCCGCCCATTTCTGAAGGGAGGGGGCAAGGAGCAACTGGACCTGAATCAGAACGGCACCAGCCAGGTCCGGACAACTTCTGGGGTGGAGCCCCTGAAGAGTATTAAACGGGAGCATGCTCAGCAGGCTGAAGAGATAATGAGGGATGGCGAGGAGAGAGGAGCTCCAGAGATCGCCATCCTTGGGACCCTGCTTGAGCTTTAGCGGTGCGCAAATCGGCGCATGGGGATCAGGCTCTAGGAGCTGCTTGAAGCGGCTTGAGTCTGCGAACCTAGCAAGTAGCTGGGGCAGTCGATGTGCAGATTGGCACATGGAGTGCTGGCCCTGGGAGCAGCTTGAGGCTGCTCGGGCCCTGCATGGTGTGCAGGTCAGTGCATGGAGAACCACCTTGGAAGCAGCCCATGGCTGCTCACATTAGCCCCAGCTGTAGGCTGAGTGACCGGAGCCCTGCAGTGTGGCTCCACTTTTAACTAAAAGAGCCCTGGTGCCGAGAGTAGGGCCTAGGAAAGGGGAGAAACTCTGGTGTGAAACTGGGGAGTCGGAGCCTGCAAGGGCTTGGCTGCTGCAAGAGAGAGGGAGAGCCCTGGGTGCCCAGTGCAGGACACCAGGCTATCGAGGAGAGCCGAAGGCACTGTTGGGAAGAGGCTCTTGTGGGATCGGTCACCAGGGGATGAGCTTTGAATTCTCCAGAGAGGAAGCGTGAGTTACTGGGGAAGCAGGCCCCACGAGGGAGGCTAACATGGGTGAGGAGGGTCTGCCACTTCCACCCTCCATTGCAGGAGGGGCACATCCACATTCCAGAGCCCTAAAGGAGAGGGGCTGCAGGGAAACTCCTCGGGGAGGTGCTGAGTGCATTCTCTATTTTGAGGTTGTCGTGTTAAGGGCTATATAGCTAGGGGTATTCTTTAAGGGGGGTTATATGGTTTATGTTTTAATGTCTCAATGTATATATTGGTATTGTTATTTGTGAAGGTTTAAAGAAATATTATGGTTAAGTTACTTGGGTTATATAGGTTAATATCCCTATGTGTTAATTGTGTTGTATAGGTTGCAAGTTATTTGGTTTATATTTGGTATTATATGTGACTTGTGGAATATTATATATAGTATTAGATGTTAAGTCTTGTAAATATTCTATGTTTTATATTAAGCATCTGTATTTATTCTTGCAATAAATTGTACATAGTTAAGTATTTGGTTTTGGCCTAGCTCTACAGAGAGGGGAGGAAGCCACTGTAGTAGCTGACCCCTTCCTGAGCACCCTGCCTGACCAACACCACTGTCATTGGAGGACAGGGCACACGCCCTGGCTCTACCCAGGCTACACAGGAAATAAAACTTCAGTTTTGAAGAACAGATTTATAATGGTGAAACTACATAAGGCTGAAACTGTAGTAAAAGGAAGAGGGGGGACATATTGGTAGTCAAATCAACAGTAACAAAGATTTTCTTACATATATATATATACATGCACACACACACACACACACACACACACAAGATGAATATAGTGTGTGTGTATATACACATGTACATATATTTAGGTATGTGTGCATGCATATGTATGTATGCTTGCATATAGTTATATATACATACATATATACAGATGTATATATGTTTATATGTGTGTATGTATACATACACACACACGTGGGTGGGTGTGGGGGGGTGTACATACATACACAAACATGCATACTATATTAATCGTGCCTGGGTGTTATCTGTGAAAATGTGGATCAATAAGAATGTGTGCTGTGAATCTTAATTATTTTCTGTGGAAAACAATAGATTTTGAGCAACTGCTTAAGCTGTCATTTCTGCAGGTCTGAAATCTGTCCTTCTCCAACTAGTGTTGAATGTCAGCAGAGTGAATTGGAACTGCTTTAAGCATGGAGAGAACTACTGTTCTTATTGAAAACAAGACCCTTAGGGTGACTTCTGGAAATACAATCACTTCAAGAGCAGCCAGTTCAAACATCGTAGAAGCTCAAGTGCATTTTCTTTTGAGCAAAATTAAGTTTATAGGTGTCACAAAAACTTTTCTTAGGAAAAACAGCAACAGAAAGTATCCTTATTTGACAACAACAGTTCAGGTTAGAACATATTTAAATTGTTCAGCTAGTCAATCTGTAGTCCCAGAGTTACAAGAAATTAATCAGTTCTTTTAATTTTTAATTCTTTATCTCAAAGTCCTGCCTATTTTATTTTGAAATGATGTCTGGCCTAAGAAGAAAATTAAGCTTGTTGGGTTGATTCAGTATCTCTGAAGATTTCTGAATGTAAATGTATATTCTATATTGTATAATGTATTGCCCAATGTATATTTTTCTGATGCATGCTGCCCCAGCCATTTCTTGGAACTGCTGTTGGAAACAGCCCTTTTATTGCTCATTTCTCTCTGCTAAAACTCAGTGAAATTCAATTATCAGAAAACAGTCAGTAAGCTTCAATTTTGGGTGTCCTGTTACTTTTTAAATTTGGAGCACCTCCCAATTGCTGTCACAGCTATTGCATTGTCTAAATCAATTGCCATGGCATACTCACTAAATTGAGAAATTCTGTTGTGAATGCAAAGCAGGTCTCGAGCATCACCAGAAACAGTTACAAACAGGGAGAAAATAAAAAAGGTAGGGGAATTTCTCATCTGCTGCAAAACTTTTTTATTCTTTGTCTGATTTCCTTTGAGGATTCACCCAGGGACAAATAATACTTCACCTCTTCTGCCATAGCACTACTGCTTGTTTCTTTCAAAGCTTCTTAATAAGACAAAAGTACTTCTAAAACAGGGATTCCAAGAAGGATGGTTACAAGTAGAAGTTTTGTGGCTTCAGGGCTGCAAACTCTTTTTCTTCTATATCAAATATTATACCTTTCTTCTCAGAGTTTACTGTCAAATATATTGTATCAGGGCCAGATTGTCTGACATACATAGCTGTATATAGGGAAAACTAAAAAGAACAAGGCCCGAGCACAATGATAATTTCTATGTTCAGCAGTTGTTCCCCGCTTATGAACGGGGAGCAAAGGCAGATAGGAGTCCCATTCCCCATGTACAGCTACCGTGAACTGGCTACCTGTGTGTCCCCAAAGAGCTCTATCTTAAATACAGCATCTTGAGGGGACAGAATGGCTCCTACTGCTCTAGAAGCAGTTCTGTATCCCACCAAACTGGCAGGAATTATCGCCATTTGAACTGCACTGATTAGTTTGACTCGTCAGTTATGTCTTGGGTATTGTGTCTGTTCCTTGATTGAGTATACAAACTCTTCTGAAACCAGTTCTTGTGCATGTATCAGTGAATACCCTCACGAAAGATTTTGACATGCTCTTTTCATGCAGTAGTGAGACTCAGTCCCACAAATAACTGGAAAAATGAATAAAAAGGGACATAAACTTAAATGCAAGATAGTTTTTAGAAATGAGTATTTTCTGAAAATATATTGTGCGGCATTTGCTCAGTTTTTCTTTTTGTCTATAAAGGTGGCAACATTTTCCAATTTGTTTTTAAAAATGAGTATTTCAGGATTCTATTTTTCTAAAAAACTTCCTAGTTTTGGATCAGCACTGTCTCAATATCCACCTTCTACTTCTGCCAGGTCTATTAATTTCTCCTTCCGTCATTCACTTGTTTTCCTACCCAAGGAACCGAGATTCGATATGAAAAGAAACTGGTGGAAATTACACCTACTACTTCTGACACTTAATAACTCCACAAAAGTAGAGACTGGGACTGAGTAAATAAGGAAAATGGGACTTTTGAAGAGGCAGATCTGGTTTAAAAACAAGTTGGGACAGAAAGACTCTGCTCAGAGAGTATGAAAAGAGGACAGTGACCTCCAGTATGGATCCTGGAATGGAGTCCATGATTTCCAACTATCACCATTCTTCTACTGTCATTAAACTATTTAAACAAACTGGTGACCTATGCCATCCTTGTCTACTTCTCATATAATAGAAAATAATATTCTAATCACTTACTTTCTAATTCAAGTGGCATAGATATATCCAGAAAGTGCTGGCTTCTGACTATGATGATGAAGACCATGTCAGTATCATGAAACATGATAGAATTCTGTTTTTATTAAAACATGAAATTACACACACTAACGGAAACAAATGTAAAAAGAGCACTATTAAGGGGACAGTCAAACATTCCAAATGTAGGAAATGCCAGAATTAGACTTGTTTATACTGTTTTTCCATGGGATACCGGCTTTGTTTATCTGATATGGTAGACCTTCCCCGGAGACAAACAAGAGAAGTGAAGTCACTTATTGCCTGTAGAAACTTCCTCATTTTGTGCAGAAGGTATATATGAAAGAAGGTGAGAATTGCAGAAAAACAAAGGACAATGTCACATGGTTAAGCCTGTTGAACATTGACTTGAGTATTGGATTCCTCCCCAGTTTTGACCATACACTTCCTATGTGAAAATACTTAAATCATTTAATCCAAACTTTAAACAGGTGGTCAGTGTAAAATATATTCCTCATTTTTGAGTGTCTGATTTGACATTGGTGTCTGAATCTATAGAAGGACTGAGGACTCAGAAGCATTTGACATCAATGGGACCTGTGGTTTTAAGGACTAAGTACTCTGAATTCAGGTTGAACATGTTTCACCTTGAACACCCCAATGTAGTGATATTTTTGCTTTTAATGTCTCCATGCCTCAGTTTTCTACAAAATGGGACTAGTATCCCTCATTTCAGAGAGGTTGTGAAAAGGAAATCAATTATAATGGTGAAGCCCTGAGATGCTCTTGTGATGAGGAAATGAGCAATTCTGCCCTAGAGCAAAGTGTTAATACTGTGCAGTAAATAAAGCCTTGGATCACATATTTAGCAATAAGAAAGCAAAAGATCAAATAGCAGCTCCTTAAGTGAACATCATCCTTTCCATGCACTGAATGAATCAGGGATGCAGGGGAAAAATATTATGTGATCAAGTAATAAAGATTGTCTCATAATGCAATAACCTAAAGAGAACTGGATTAGTTACACAAGCAACTTCAGTTCTGGAATTTACTAACTTACGAGTACTTGACTTGCAACCTTGATAATATTCTTTCAAATAATTTTTGTGTGATTGTGTACACACACACATTTCTGCCATTCCCCATTTCCATTTAAATTAATTACACATTAGCAGCAGCTTTTTAAATCTGTAATTTAAAACAAATATTTTCCTAAATGTACATTTTTGAAACCTCTATAATTTCCTTACTTGTAATTTTTGAAATAAAAGAATCTAAAATAATTTCAGCAGATTTCTTAGCTTCTCTCTCTTTCTCTGTCTCCTGTCTATGCCCTGCCAGAGTCTATCTGCTGCCACCTGTCAAGATAATTCTTGCACAGAAGAAAAGAGCCAAATCAGTTCTCAAGCTCCTGACACATTCATTGCTGCTAAGTTATCACTTAGGACAATAGGATCTTTAGTGCATGCCAGGGTATGTTCAACCTCATCCTGGTACAACTCAGAGACTCAGTGCTTGGTGCAGCACGCACACCTCTGTATTAAGGGAAACTTCATAGCCATCACCATAATTGTAGCTCTAAGACAGCTGACATCCTCTTTGCAACACTGGACTGGTGCAAACAAATCTTACCAGAAGATAGGATATATCTCTTGCTAATACATTTCTTGTATTCTGACTTTGGTGAATAATTCCCTGATTTTATAGATGCTAGGAAGAATTGTGTGTGACTGCATAGGAATTTAGAAGCAGTTTCCAAAATCAGTGGTAAACCCTGGGATTGAGACTGAACTCTAAGCTATTTCTGTGAGTACTTGTAAATAACCTTAGTGGGTGTCCTGGTAATGCCTTGTGTAATCAGCTGTGAAGAGGTCTCAAGTTTTGTCTTCCAGTAGTTCTAGCCTTACAGAGATTCAGGTCCTGGACAGTGTTTCTATAGTATCTAAGCAATCACACTGGGTGTCAGATTTTCCCTGAAAGGCAGGTGGTGTAATGAGCAGCACTAGTCTATCATCTCTCAAAGGGTCAAAAAGACAGGGAATCAATGAATCTGTATACATGTATAGCTTGGGAAGTTTAAAAGATAGGCATCTATCTCTGCCCCGCCCCCTCCCCTTTTTAAAGAAATTAAATATATCAAGCTTGTAGAGGTAAATTTTATTAATGCTTAGTTTAGTATGTACCTCTATCAAATTCCAAATACGATTTCAATTTCAGGACTTGAAGCTACTTATTATCAATTAAAAATAACTCCCAAATAAGAAGGAAAAAGCAGATAAGTGCAGAGTAATGGCCAGGAAAATTGTGAAAACAGGATTATTTTTAATGAATTGCAGGTCTTTGTGGCTCATTTTCTCAACAGGCATGCACTATTGCTTGTTCTATTTGAAAATCTGGCCCTATCTGTCTTCTCACTACCTGTTCATGGCTCCACGGAATTATAATGTAATTATAATGAGGGTGAATCAGAGTGCATGCTTGTACATACTCCTCATTGAACCACTGGGCAAAGAACCCTGCAGATAAAGTGCAGGTAATTGTAGGATGTCATGCTGTGTATTTGTTTTGTAAAGCATAGTAAAAACAGTGGCTGATTTGGTTTTGGGGAGTAGGTGAAAGTTTAATCAACTCCCAAAGTGTCCAGTTAAAGTACTTTATTTTCTGGAGGAACTATAAAGGGTTTTACTCTGTAGATAAAGGTTGTTTACTAAAACCACAAGGCCCAAATCCAAATCTATCTTTAAATAAGCTAGTGCTGGGATATTTACATGGAATTTACCTCCTATTCTGACCATTGGTTTGTATAGTATGTAATTCTTTTTAAGTCACAGAAAAAACTTTTAACCCAATAGTGGCTAGGGCACTTGTCTATGGAATGAGAGAACTAGGTTCTAGACCTCTTCAGTGGGGTTAGGGTGGTGGTGAACCTGTATCTCCCACTTTCAGGAAAGTGCCATAACCATTAGATAATTTCTAGGCAGGACCAAGTATAGCATCCACCCTCTCTGCTGAAGATAGCCCACTGGGGAGGAAAAAAAGGGAAGACAGAGGGCTACCAGGAGAGGAAGCTGGGGCAGCCTGACTTTCAGGTAGGGGGCCCTGAGGTCTGACCCTTGACACTGCCATCTGTCCATTGTATCTAATTATTATTTAATGCAAAATGTAGAAATACTGTTAGGGCCCAAGACAACACATACATGGCTGAAGTTAGGCATATACATGCATGCTACTTACCTATCTGAAAGAGGAGTTGGATTTGAGCCTGGGACCTTAAGCAAACATAATATTTCATGATGACTGCTATGAATTGATTTTCAGTATGTAAGTATATTTGACTGAAGAAAAGGATCAGCTGTTAGTTATCAGAGTTCATGCCTTCAGGATGGTTTCAGATCCTCAGCTGTTGTTTGACAATTTTGCTAAAGCAGTGATCCAGTCAGCTTTTCACCATCTGCATTCAACTAAGTGCTCATGACCTTTCCTCTCAGATATAGACCTGACCATTGTTATCTCTGCTTGTGTCATGCTAAGACTAGAGTATTGCAATGAGCTCTATGCCTTAAAATCATTTTGGGACTGAAGCTATATAATTTAAAATGGTATCACTCCTCTCAAAGCTAGCAGGTATAGAAGGCTGGGGTCATTATGCTGACATCATTTCACCTTCAAGGTTCAACAGGCTTTTTAGTTTCCTACTGTGCAGCTGTGCAGAGGATCTAGGGCACTATGGTTAGGTGTGTGCTCTCTCAATGTGAGGATTTTGGGGTCATGGCAATGAAGGCACAGTATAAGAAAAGAACAGGAGAGCAGGAGAGAGGAAGGCAGAATCTCATTCTATGTGCATTAAAAGAGTCAAATATTCACTAAATAATTGATAGCTTAAAATTAGCATCTACTAGGCTATCCTTTTTTCTGCAATGTCACTCATATTTTACTTGGATTATAGGGAAAGACAAAGAAAATGAAAAGATACTCAAGGATTGGGGGGGAGGGGGTTGTAAAAAAAAAAACAAAACCAGAAAAAATAGCATTTCTTTGGGTGTTCAATTGACACCCATTCATTAACATTATTTAGAACTGACCAGGCCAGCTTCTGAGAGGTTGGAGACTGTACATGCAACTGGTTGTGGACACCAGGATTGCATACCATGCTGGCTGCATGTTTCTGGGGCAGCACAGCACACAGGCCACAGCTAAAAGTACATGTCAATGATATGACATGAAAAGATACATCTTCAGAGGTGACATCATATAGAACAGTACTTTTGTCTTCTGGCTTCCGGATTAGTAAAAAAAAATTCTACAGCATATATATTTGCTGGAATAAATGATTTTGGTTAAGAATGGGACTTTTTAAATGATAGCTCCATAGCAATGGAAAAAGGCATTTTCTGCTATAACTTATTTTATTCTAGGAACCATAAGTATTTTTTTTGGTATAAGCAGCCTCCTGTCAACACTATGTCTCCTTCTAGAAAAAGATCTGTATCTGGATACATTATGTGATCCATAGTAATTAACTGTAAATAAAAATCAGCAATGCCAACCAAAACTGATTACTCTTGAATTGTATTTTTAATAAACATTCTTTTTTCTACCTCATTTCTATTCATCTGCACTACGAGGTTTTGCTGGCAAAGCGATAGAGTAGACTATAACTTAGAACCTGAGTGTTTTATAGTCTTTTCTATTTTCACAAGGAAGTGGTAAAAAAGACAAGTGGAGGCTTTTGTTTGCTTGAACAAGGAAAATAATTAAATATGTTTGCTTAAGGGTAAGAAAAAATAACCCACCTGTATACATAGCTATAAATTAGTGGGTATATAAAATGGATGGGGAAAATGTGTCTTTTTTCCATCCAATAAACAGGATCACTTGTGAAACAGACACTTTCATCTCTCTATGTGAACATCTGTAAGTACTTTAAGTACCTTAGACTTGCAGTACTTTGCTGGAGGGACTTCTATCAATTTCATAAGGTCTTCTCTCTAGATCAATGAGTTAAAGATCAAATGGTGGATATCACAGCACCAATATGTATTTCAGTAGCAGCTAGGATGCTTAGTTATGTACCACTATCAGTTCATCCATGTAGGATCACTGTGCCAGGCTCTGCTGAAGCAGAGAACCAAAAGATGGCCTGTGCCCCGAAGACCTAATATCATGTTTCTTCTGTCTGCAGAAAATGCATCTACTTTTGTGGATTATGTTTCCATAGTAAAATAGGACGTGGTTATAGCATCCTGATGTCACAGATTCCTCCAGGGGATGCTTGCTTGGGACCTCCAGCTTTCTCTCATCTCTGACTACCCCCTGAAGACAGAGACAGCTCAGGTATGACTTCCTGAGAAGGGGGAGCCCTGAATTCTTTTAACTTTCACTTTGTCATCAACTTTCTGTAGGCCTTCCTCAAGTAATTACCTTGCAGTTCAGCTCCAGAGAGAAGGACTTTGCCTCTCTGAAGGGGAAAAGAGTATATTCCAAGTTCCAAGCAACAAAACACATCATTCATCTTCCATGAATGCAGTTACTGGGGCAGGCAAGATGACCCTGCCTCCTTCTAAAGGGTTAAGTAGTCCCTCTGTCCCCAAGTTCAGCCCAAGCATAGAACCCCAAGGTTAGCTCAGTTCCAATCAGCACAGAATTACCCCAAAGTAGCTTAGCTGTTCTCTTGCTTCAGACTTTTCAGCTCCCTGGCTGACCACACATACTCCTTTTGCTGCTGGAGGTCCATCTTATCACATAGGTAGTCAGCTCTGGGATCTAGCAGAGACTCTATTAACCCTTCTTTCCCCATGTACAACTATTCAGGTAAATTGAGGCATGCAACATTAATACAACATGAACACATTTTAAACAGAAATGTTATAATAAAATCCAGAGTCTATCACACCCTATATTAGATAAATCTAGCTAGCACCAGCAACATTAATGGCACAGGCTTTAGTTTGTGTGAGTGATGAGAAAACAAACTCTCCAGGGAACCCTGGATATATACATTAGTTGCTAGCACAGGGGTGGGCAATTCTTTTGGCTGGAGGGCCATTTTATGAGTTTTAGTGAGCTGTTGAGGGCCATAAGGGTAGCCCTGCTCCTTGACAGGTTTCCCAACCCCTGGTTGCCATCTTGGGACTGGAAGTCCACCCCTAACTCCTGACCTTTACCATCAGAAGTCCCTCGCCTTGCCCCCAGAAGTACTCCTTTTGCAGGGTTGGGGGGGGGGGGGCTGCTATCTTGGAACCAGAAAAAAAAACCCAAATCATATACTAAAAATAAAATATCTACTATAACATATTTCAATTTTATTTCCAAAAATATTTTTGTCCTGATTTATGTGTTTGTGTAGTGTATATAGAAGTGATTGCATAGTTGCTCAAAACAAAGTCTTACTCTTGTATATAGTGTGTGTGGGGGGTGGAGGTGGGAGAGTGTGTGGGGTGTAGTTGGGGATGTATGTGTGTGTGTAGAGAGGTGTGGGGGATATGGATGTGTGTGTAGGTGGTTGTGGGGTTTGTGGGAGATAGTGTGTGTGTGTGTGTGTGTGTGTGTGTAAAGATTGTGGGGGCATGGGTGGGTGTGGGGTTTGTATATGGCGTGGGTGTGGGTGTGGGTGTGTGTAGGTGTGGGACAGCATCTGGGTGTGTGTGTGAGGGGTTTATGGGGGCATGGGGTGTGTGCGGGAGGTGTGGGGGAGTGTGGGGTGATGTTCATATGTGTGTGGGTAGGTGGGGTGTGTATCATAGAAATCATAGAAAAATAGGGTTGCAAAGGACCTCAGGAGGTCACCTAGTCCAACCCTCTGCTCAAAGCAGAAGCATCCTCAACTAGATCATCCCAGCCAAAGCTCTGTCTAGCCGGTCTTGAAAACCTCCAAGGACAGAGCTTCCACCAGCTCTCTGGGTAACCTGTTTCAGTGTTTTACTACCCTCCTAGTGAGAAAATTCTTCCTAGTATTTAACTTAAACTTCTCTTGCTGCAACTTGTGACTGTTGCTCCTTTTTCTGTCATGTGCCACCACTGAGAACTGTTTAGCTCCATCCTGTTTCAAACCCCTCTTCAGGTAGTTGAAGGCTGCTATTAAATCCCCTTTCAGTTTTCTCTTCTCTAGACTAAATAAGCTCAGTTCCCTCAGCCTATCCTCATAAGGCCCCCTCACCATTTTTATTGCCTTCCACTGGACTCTCTCCAATTTGTCTGCATCCTTTTTGTAGTGGGAAGCCCAAAACTGAACACAGTACTACAAATGTGGCATCACCAGTGCTGAATGGAGGGGAATAATCACTTCCCTTGACTTACTGGCAACACACGTACCAATGCAGCCAAGTATGTCATTAGCCTTCTTGACAAGAAGGGCACACTGATGGCTCATATTCAGCTTATTGCCCACTGTCACCTCCAGGTCCTTTTTTGCAGAGCTGCTGCCCAGGCAATCAGCCCCCAGCCTGTACTGGTGCACGGGACTGCTCTTTCCTAAGTGTAGGACTTTGCACTAGTCCTTGTTGAACCTCATGAGATTTCTTTTGGCCCAACCCTCCTAGGTCACTCAGAATCCTGTCTCTACCCTCCAGCATATCTATTACTCCCCCCAGCTTGGCGTCATCTGCATACTTGCTGAGGGTGCACTCTATGCCATCTTCCAGGTTGCTGATGAAGACAATGAACAAAACCGCCCCCAGGACCGACCCCTGGGGCACTCTACTTGATACCAGCTGCCAACTAGACATTAAGCCATTGATTACTACTTTCTGAGTCAGATGCTCCAGCCAGTTTTCTATCCTCTTTACAGTTCATTCAGCCCATAGTTCCTTAGCTTGCCTGCAAGAATGTTGTGGGAAACTGTGTGAAAAGCCTTGCTAAAATCAAGTTATACTATATCCACTTGTCTCCCCACATCCACAGAGCCATTCACCTCAAAATAAAAGGCAATCAGGTCAGTCAGGCATGATTTGCCTCTGGTGAATCCATGCTGACTGTTCCTAATCACCTTTTTCTCTTCATAGTGCTTAGAAATGAATTCTTTGAGCATCTGCTATTCTGATTGCATCATGATTTTCTAGGGACTGAGATGAAGTTGACTGGTCTGTAGTAGCCTGTCCTCCTTTTTCCCTTTCTTAAATATGGCCACTATGTTTGCCCTTTTCCAATTATCCAGGACCTCTCCTGATCATGATCAGTTTTCAAAGATGATGGCCAATGGGTCTGCAATCACATCAGCTAACTCCCTCACCATCCTCGGGTACATCTCACCCAACCCATGGACTTGTACATGTCCACCTTTCCTAAATAGTCCCTAACCTGGTCTTTCACCACTGAGGGCTGCTCACCTCCTCCCCAAACTGCTTCTAGGTGCAGTAGTTTGGGAGCTGACTTTGCCTGTGAACATTGAGGCAAAAAAGACATTGAGCACTTCAGCTTTTTCTGCATCCTCTGTTATAAGGTTTCCTGCTCCATTCAGCAAGGGACTCAAACTTTCCCTGATCCTCCACTTGCTACTGACATACGTGTATAGACCCTTCTTGTTACCCTTCACATCCCTTGCTAGCTGCAACTCCAATTGTGCTTTGGCCTTTCTGACTTCATCCCTGCATGCCCGAGCAATACTCTTATATTCTTCTCTAGTTATTTGTCCAAGTTTCCACTTATAAGCTTCCTTTTTGTGATTTAGTTTATGGAAAAGTTCCCTGCCAAGCCAAGCTGGTCTTCTGCCATACTTGCTAGTCTTCCTGTGCATTAGGACGGTTTGCTCCTGCACTCTCAGTAAGACTTTAAAGTACAGTCAATTCTCCTGGAGGCCTCTTCCCCTCAGACTGGCTTGCCCATGAGTTCCCTGAGCAAGTCAAAGTCTGCTTTTCTGAAATTCAGGGTCCTTACTGTGCTGCTGTCCATCCTTCCTTTCCTCAGGATCCTGAATTCAGTCAGCTTGTGGTCACTACTGCCCAAATTGCCATCCACTACCTACTACATTCCCCACCAATTCATCCCTGTTTGTGAGTAGCAGGTCTAAAAGAGCATGGACCCTAGGTGTCCGCTCCAGCAGCTGCACCAGGAAGTTGTTCCCAACACTCTCCAAAAAATTCCTGAATTGCCTGTGCACTGCTGTATTGCCCTCCCAGGAGATGTCAGAGTGATTGAAGTTTCCCATGAAAATCAGGCCTGTGATCAGGAAACTTCTGCTAGCTGTTTGAAGAAAGCCTTGTCCACCACTTCCTCCTGGTCTGGTGGTCTATAGCAGACCCCCACCACATCATCATCCTTGTTGCTTTCCCTTCTGACCCTAACCCAGAGACTCTCAGCAGGCTTATCTCCAGTTTCGTGCTGGAGCTCTGAGCAATCATATGGCTCTTTTACATAAAGTGCAACTCCTCTTCCTCTTCTCCCTTGCCCATCCTTCCTAAACAGCTTGTAGCATTGGTGATGCATAGTGGGTGCATGTGGGTGCAGCCCCTGACAGAAGTGCCACCAACACTGCCGGCGGCACCTGTGGTCAGTCACCATTCACCACACCCCCTTGCTGCCATCACCACCAGTGGCATCTGTGGGTGGTCCCCGATCACCACTGGCCACTGTCAACACTGCCAGAGGCATCTGCGGGTAGTTGCTGACCACAGGCTGGCACTCACCACCCCCTCCTCCCCACTGATGCCAACACTTCTGTGACCACCTGTGGGTGCTCCCAGCTCACTACTGCCATGTCTCTGCTGCCACTACTGCCTCTGCTGCCTTTGGGTGGCCACCATGCCCCCCCACCCCAACTTCTGGGGGCATGCATCGTTCATGGTTTGTACCCATCCATGACAGTGCTCCAGTCATACTAGCTATCCCACGACATCTCTGTTATTCCAATCACGTCACAGTTCCATGATTGTACAAGGACTTCTAGTTCTTCCTGCTTTTTTCCCAGGCTCTGTGCATTTGTGTACAGGCACCTGAGGTAACTAGTTGATTGCCCTGATTTCTCAGGAAGTATGAGAACACCTCTCCTATTTCCCCCTCCTGCTGGCTCTTCCTCCAGGACTCCTGCTTCCCCACTCACCTCAGGGCTTTGGTCTCCATCCCCCAGTGAGCCTATTTTAAAGCTCTCCTCATTAGGTTAGTGACCTTGTCTGCAAAGACGCTTTTCTCTCTCTTCATCAGGTGGATCCCATCTCTTCCCAGTAATCCTTCTTCTTGGAAGAACATCCCATAGTTGAAGAAGCCAAAGCCCTGCTGCTGACACCACCTGCGCAGCCAGGTGTTGATCTGAAGGATGCACCTGCTCCTGCCTGGGCCCTTTCCCTTGACTGGAAGGATCGATGAGAACACAACCTGAGCCCCAGGCCCCTTCACCCTTGTACACAAAGCCCTGTATGTGAGGTTCCCTTCCAAACATCCTGCACCTCATGGTCCACAGCCCCCACTGCTGCAGCAGCAGGGGGTGGGCCCTCAAGGCATTCATGACCTGTGCAGGTGGAGCCCCCCAGCAGCATACAGTGCTAGCCGAGTCCCAGGAGCTGCACACAGTGGCAGGGAGCAGGGACAGGTCAGCCTGGCTTAATTGCACAGGGCTCCCCACAGCTCACATGTAGCTCCGGGACTTGGCCAGAGCTGTGCATTGCTGGTGCTAGCCCTGCATGATGGAGCCAGCAGCCTGACCCCAATCCCCATGTAGCTCCTGGGACTCAGCCAGGGTGGAAGGGAGCAGAGCTGAGCTGGCCTGGCTCTACCACATGGGGCTTCCCGCTGCTTCCAGTGGAGTCCTGGGTGTTGCACATAGCAGCAGGGAGTGGGGAAGGCCACAGGCTCAATCTTGTGGGGCTATGCCTGCTGGTGTGCAGCTCCTGCTGAGTCCCAGGAGCTGTACATGAGTCATAGGGAGCCCCACATGATGGAACTGGACTAGCCCCACACTCCCACCAACCCGGGCTCTAAACTCCCACCACCCTGCCCAACGCAGGCCCCACACTCTGGGCTCTGTGCTTCCACTGGCACCAGCCCTGCACTCTGGGCTGATGCCCAACTGCAGCTTCTCCCCTCCTGCTGCTGTTTCCCTACCTGCTGCTTGGAGTGCAGCGGCAGTGACAGGAGGAGGAGCCGCTGGAGGCTGGGGAAGCTGAGCAGTTCCCTGGGCAGCTGCAGCAGCGGCAGTAGCAGTTCTGCCTGGAAGCTGTGTGTGCTGGCTGAGGCCAGGCCTGGGGCTGTGGCCAAGTCACTCCTGTGGGTGAGGGTGGGAGTGTAGCATGCTGCCCTGGCAGGATACAATTTATTGGTGGATGCCTGCCCGCAGGCTAGATGAACTCACCTGACAGGCTGGATCAGTCCCACAGGCCATATTTTGCCTGGTCCTGTGCTAGCTCCTGCTCAAGCCCACACTGCCATGGCATGATGTAGTTACTCATACTAGCTAGATTAAGCAAGCACAAGGATGCTATACTTTCATTTTGCTGTATAGACACACCGTTTGTAACTGGGCACATTTAAACCTTCCAAGTCATTTAATAGTAGACATGACAGGTGTTCAAGGACCTGCATGTGTAAAGACACATCAAAACAAGGAAAAGACATTTTTAAAAAAATCTACAAAATATGTGTTCATTTATTTTTAATTAATTCAGTTCCTCCATTTCACATTCCTTCTCTTGTTCATTTCTCATTAATTTTTAACTGACCAAGCTACTAGCACAAAGGTTCACAAACAAATCTTAAAAATTCATACTTAAGTATTTGCAAAAGCTTCAATTTCAATTTGCATGCACACATTTTTTTTGTTTAATATCAGAAATGTTTGCATATTCACTCAACTGGAAAATGTCAGTAACATTCTGTGGCATAGCTAACCTATCACAATGAAATGATACAGATCAATTATGAATATACATTATCAAGGAGTGAATTGTATTTGTCAAGTAAATTTAAATGTTGAATAGTCAAGACTCATGATTTACTCTCAGATATGAGAACAAAAATAGGTTAAATTAGCTGGGGATATTATTCATTAGGAATTACTTGCTCAGTCTCTAGTTGATAACAAGTTAATCTAAGTGTTTATGGAAGAGAAAACAGTCTCCTAAATCTTGGTAGACTGAAACAAAATAGATCAGAGCAGGATTATGATCTAATTGAATTTTCTTCTCTTCTATAAGAGGAGTTTGTGCCCTTTGGATTTTCTTGTTTTCCAGGGTTTATTGGTTGTTGAGATTTAGTTCCGACACCCAGGTGGATCAAGGAAGTATGCATAGTTTAGCAACTAAAGACATGCTACAACAAGAGGAGCTGTCAATTAAAGTTAAAAGATTTAACAAGATATCCCAGAGGAGTCATCTTTAGATTTAGAGAGGAAGCTTGAATGGCATGTTAACTCCTTGATACTAGTTACTGCAGGAAAAAAAAAATAAAGCCAATGTGAATGCAGTTTTAATAGTGCCAGGGAATGCACTGACTAGCCTGACAATCAAGGACTAGAGGCTATATCTTAAACAAGGGAATTTAATTTCTGGCCTTCCTTTGCTCACAAGATGAAGCCTTACAAACACAGTTGATTGTGTTGGTTGTACTTTTCTCAGGGACAGAACAGGAGTCTTAGAGTCTGTTTGTAAAACTCTTATATTTTGCAGTGGTTTTCCATCACAATTCATGATGATCAGAGAGATTAATTCAAAGCAGAACTGACACCAACTTAATTAAAAATCCATGGTTCCAGGAGGCTTGGTTTACATTACTGGGTCTCTTGCACAAAGCTGCAAAATTGTTTACCCTGACAATATGTTGTGATCAGGGATACATATTCCCATGGGTGAACTCTGGGGCTATGGTCACCTCTGCCTTTGCCTCTGGTCTGAGAACTTCAATGTTGGTCTGAGAACTGGTATGAGAACTTCAATCTTGGTCACCAAACATATGTGCAGTGAGCTCTCTGCTGCTGCTCTAATCCCCTTGAACATCCCAGATACATGCTACATATAGTAGAGATCCTGGAATAACACACTAGCTAAATTCCATTATATTCCATTTATAAAATTATTCTTTCAAGAGAACCTTAGATATATTTGTAATTTGGATGCATGATCATATTTTCTTGGAAACATCCAGTGTAAATAGTCACTGTCGGTTTTTGGAGAAAGTCCAAGAAAGAGCTGGTTGGCTTATTGAGAGGTTTAAAAAAGAAAAAGACCCAAGTTGAAGCTACATCTAACATCTAACTCTTGTCCTGAATAGCTGGGCAGTAGGGCTATGTGAAGCTTTGGTCACTGATTCGATTCGATGGAGATTCAGCCCAATTCAGTGGCCAAATCTCCGAATCCGAATCAAATCAGGAGACCCTTTAATGTCTCTGAATCAAATCAGAACCCTCCGAATCAATTTGGGGAGATTTGGAAAGATTCGATGATTCAGACATAGAAACAGCTTTAAATGTTTTTTTCTACATATTTCTAGGTATCAGGTGGCTCATAAATGCTGAGCTGATGGGATGGATGGAGCATCCTACAGGAGCGTGGGGGGACCCCCGCGCCCTCGATAGCAGACCTGGAAGTGGACCACAAGCACTTCCAGTCCACTTCTAGGTCCACTGGGGAGTGTGCTGGGGGCCCCCCTGCTTGGTGACTGGTGCTTCCTGTCTGGGGGTACCTTGAGGTATGTAGAAAAAACATTTAAAGCTGTGTCAGTGTCCAAATAACTGATTCTCCAAATTAGCATCAAATCTTCAGATTTGGATTCAGCTGAATTGAATCAGGACAGTGATCCAAATCAATTAATCAGATCACTGTCCCTAATTTGGGCTGAATTTGAATTGAATATGGCCCATTTTGCACACTCCTACACAGGCCTGAATGAAAAGTATATTGAAATATAAAGAGCAGCTCATTTCTTGGCCTTGTAAATTGGGATTGTCAACTGGGAGTATACTTACCCCCAGGAGTACTTAAAAAGGCTGAAGGGGGTACGCGTGGCTGGGCAGGGATGGACTGGTGTGTGGCAGTGGCATCTCTCCTGGGGAGGGGGAGGGAAGTGTTAGGTGCTGCTGGCTGCACACAGCACACCACAGTGCCTCCCTGCCCTCAGCAGGTACATCTGTAGGGGAAGAGGAAAGGGCTAGGGAGGAAGGGATTGGGGCTGGGGCAGGTGCTGCCCAGCCAGGGAGGGGTGTGGTGTAGGAAGTAGCCATGGCTCTTCCAGGGGGGTGCAGGGAGGGTGGCAACTCCTGCCACTGCATGTGTCCCAGGAGGGCATGGGGGACATGTGCCTCCAGATCTGCGTGAGGCAGGGTAGGCTGCCACTGTGGGGTGGGGCCAGGGTAGTGCCGGGCTCTTCCTGGTGTGACAGGCTGGGAAGGTCTGTGCTTGGGCTGGGCAGTGGCAGCTCTGGGCATGGGGATTGGGAGGCTACAGTGAATTTTGAGGTGGCTGCAGCCCGCTCCCCCATAGCCCCTCCCCAGTGCCATTGTCACCCACCCTGAGTGCAGCCCAGCCTAGCTCCCACTAGGAACAGCCCAGTGCTGCCCCAGCTCCAGCCACAGTGGCAGCCTGCCCTGCCTCACACAGATCCGAGGGCACACACCCCCATGCCCTCCCAGGGTGCTCATAGCAATAGGAGCCATGCCCCCTGGACAAGTTACTCATGGCTCAGTCCCACCCCCTGACCCGGCTGTACAGCGCCTGCTCCTCCCTTGGCCCCAGCCCCACTCCCTCCCACACTGCTGAACCTGCTTTCCTCCCCGTCCCTGTTGCAGCTGCTGGAAGCCCACAGCTGGGCTGCCTTGCAGCCCTACCACTGCCCCGTGTTTGGGAGGGCTAAGCCCCATTAGCCTCCCACTCTGCTGCCTATACACACTACCCCCTTACAGCAGAAACACAAGGTTCTGAATAGTGTAGGGGTGAAGGGGAGTGTGTTCTATGTCCACCCCTAGTGGCACGTGATTGGCCGGGCATGGGGCTCATTAGCAGTCTGCGGTGCTGCACGTGTGACTGGCCATGGTGGCAGTGACACCAGTGATGGCAAATGTTTATGCAGGTACCTGAAAGTGGTTATTGTAAATTGAATTAGTGCCTGATTAATCTGCTCCTGGACCTGCTAGCCCAGCGAGGCACCTTTGGCATTGCAACCACTATTCCTGCAGGGCAGTGGGACTCTAGCAGCTGCCCTGCTACCAGCTGCTCCCTTGACAGTCTCTGAACTCACTGCCAGCCTCCCATTGTCCCAGGACCCAACCCAGCCCCATTCCCGCCTGCCCTTGCTCCACTCCCTCCTGCACTGTGGAGGTCTCCATTTGCCCCTTAGCCCCTTCCCTCTCCCCTGCCCTGTCCCTTCCCCCACAAACACGTATCTGCTGGGGGGAGGGGTGTGTGTGTGTGTGTGTGTGTGTGTCCTCTGCCCAGCAGGTGGCAGCAAGCACATAGTGTTGCATGGCTCATGGGGCAGTGGCACTGGGGTGCACTGTCCAGCCTGCAGCAGCAGCTGCCTCGACCCTGCTCACAGATTTGGAGGGCATGTACCTCCTGGGCCTCCATCTGGGTGCGGACACTGGTGGGAGCCAGCCCTCCCACCCACCCAATCCCTCAGCTGAGCTGCTCTCACAGCTCTGTCCCATGCTCTGCCCTGGCTGTGCAGTGCCTTCCCCTGACCTACTCCCTTCCTCACTGTGGGGGCCTCAATCTGCCCCCACCTGCCACTTAAAAACAAAACTAAAAAATAAAGAGGTACATGAGCTGAAACTTTGAGGCAAAAGGGGTACACTTGTTTAAAAAAGGTTGAAACCCCCTGTTTTAGACCAATGGCTTGAATAAGCTACATGACTGTCTTTACACGTACTCTGGAGGTGGGGGAGGGAGGTGCTTAAACTAGAGTGGCTCTGAGAACTGCTCTAATTAAAGCAACTGCAGTGTCTCATCCATTCAGCATCTAGCACTTCAAAATTGTGATGGGGGCACTTTAACTAAAACTCATTTGACCAGCTTTAATTAAAGTGCCCTCTCTGCCATTTTGACATGTGGGGACACTGAATACACAGGACACAGAGGCTGCTGGAGTTGTCTAACTAGCATGCTTCAGCAGACTCAATTAATCAAGTCTGCTCTGATGCATTGTAATTCCACTGCATCTGAGCAGCATCCCCACATATCTACATGTCTTACCTAAATGCCTCCCCCAGCCCCAACCTCTTGGAAAAGTAGATAGGTAAAAGATGCATATAGCAGTGAATTGGACTCCATGCCAGGCTGCGCCCTAACTCAGGGGTTGTCAACTGGGGGTACACATACCCCTGGGGCTACTTTGGAAGGCCCCAGGGAATACATGGCAACAGCATGGAGAAGCCGGCGGCACTTCTGGTTTCACAGGCAGAACTTCTGGTGCTGCTCATTGACTGGCCACTGAGGGACACCCCCTCACCCCTGCTCATTGACTGGCCACCAGGGAGCAATCCTCCCCTCTTGTCAACTGGCTGTTGAAGGATGCCCCCCCTCCACTCGTCAACTGGCTTCTGGGGGTCCTCCTCACTTCTGGACTGGCCGCCAGGGATGCACCAACCAAAAAAAGGTGAAAACCCCTGCCCTAACTCATCCATGTTCTCTCCTTTCTGTTTCTCCTGCTGCAGAGCAAAGTTCCATACTTGGCAGGAAGGAACTGAGCTTTCTCAACTGTCCAGTGTTGCTGAGGATAATGGGACTTAACCATCAAATCTTACCGGCACCTTGCAAGGCAGCATGTTCTATTAACCAGCATACTGGCTTGTAAGGTAAAGTGAAACTGGAAGTACCCACCGTGGCACTTCTGGTTTTTCTGAGCCCCCATGGCCTGGGGCAAAGCAGCCTGTGCTGCTGAGCCCCCATGGCCCAGGGCATAGCAGGCTGTGCAGGGACTGCCTCCCTGTCCCTCAGGGCCCACAGGAGGGTTGTTGATGCTGCGGGAGGGGCGGTGATGCCCCAGATACGGTGGGAGAAGCAGCGGCCTGAATAGGCAAAGATGCCTGTTCGGGCCACTCAGTTAACTGACATATTTTGTTATCCGGCACCCCACATAGGGAGTGGGGGGTGCTGGATAACAAAGCTGTTAGTGTCTTATTTTTCTGTCCAGTGATCTGCCTATCTTGTCATCTGGGCTCATTTGTATCTACACAGCAGAACACTATTTACCTTCAAGGGCAATATCCATATTGTCCGCTTAACTACCCCCAATGTAAGATTCTTCATGCTTAAAAATTAGACAAAAAGGGCAAAGATGGCAAATCAAAGACATGATTCATAGATTCATAGATGTTAGGGTCGGAAGGGACCTCAATAGATCATCGAGTCCGACCCCCTGCATAGGCAGGAAAGAGTGCTGGGTCTAGATGGCCCCAGCTAGATGCTCATCTAACCTCCTCTTGAAGACCCCCAGGGTAGGGGAGAGCACCACCTCCCTTGGGAGCCCGTTCCAGACCCTGGCCACTCGAACTGTGAAGAAGTTCTTCCTGATGTCCAATCTAAATCTGCTCTCTGCTAGCTTGTGGCCATTGTTTCTTGTAACCCCCGGGGGCGCCTTGGTGAATAAATACTCACCAATTCCCTTCTGTGCCCCCGTGATGAACTTATAGGCAGCCACAAGATCGCCTCTCAATCTTCTCTTGCGGAGGCTGAAAAGGTCCAGTTTCTCTAGTCTCTCCTCGTAGGGCTTGGTCTGCAGGCCCTTGACCATACGAGTTGCCCTTCTCTGGACCCTCTCCAGGTTATCCGCATCCTTCTTGAAGTGTGGCGCCCAGAATTACATGCAGTACTCCAACTGCGGTCTGACCAGCGCCCGATAGAGGGGAAGTATCACCTCCTTGGACCTATTCGTCATGCATCTGCTGATGCACAATAAAGTGCCATTGGCTTTTTTGATGGCTTCGTCACACTGCCGGCTCATGTTCATCTTGGAGTCCACTAGGACCCTTTCCACCTCTGTGGCACCCAGCAGGTCATTCCCTAGGCTGTTGGTGTGCTGGACATTTTTCCTCCCTTGGTGCAGCACTTTGCATTTCTCCTTGTTGAACTGCATTCTGTTGTTTTCTGCCCACTTGTCCAACCTATCCAGGTCTGCCTGCAGCTGTTCCCTGCCCTCCGGCGTGTCCACTTCTCCCCATAGCTTTGCGTCATCTGCAAACTTGGACAGAGTACATTTCACTCCCTCGTCCAAGTCACTGATGAAGACATTAAAGAGTATCGGTCCAAGGACTGAGCCCTGCGGGACCCCACTGCCCACACCCTTCCAGGTCGAGACCGACCCATCCACCACGACTCTCTGGGTGCGGCCCTCTAGCCAATTCGCCACCCACCAGACTGTGTAGTCATCCACGTCACAGCCTCTTAACTTGTTCACCAGTATGGGGTGGGATACCGTATTGAAGGCCTTCCTGAAGTCTAAGTATATGACATCCACCCCTCCTCCTGTGTCCAGGCATTTCGTAACCTGGTCATAGAAAGAGACTAGTTTGGTCAGGCACAATCTGCCCGCCACAAACCCGTGCTGGTTTCCCCTCAGCATAATTTGCCCTGCCGGGTTCTCACAGATGTGAGCCTTGATAATTTTTTCAAAGACTTTACCAAGGATGGAGGTGAGGTGATGGAGGTGATTCAAATGACAAGCAACTAGATTCCTTATGGAGCTAGTTAGGAGAGAGAGACACACACCTCCTAAATGTACTCCACAAAGACTGACACCCTGAGCAGGAAACCACATACAGCCAGCCAACTGTAATAAGGATCATACTTAGCATGTCCCTGAATTCCCATCCTCATTCTAACATCCATGTCTGAGGAAAAATTTAAAATATGTTTATGTGCTACAATTTGAATTGTTGGTGCTGATACCAGCTGGGATTGATCTACTTTAGTCCAGCCATTTTGCTTGCAAAAATCTTTAATTTCTTCCATGTGTTTGTCTCCACAATTTGAGAGTGTAAGTATTAGAAGGATGCTCTTTAATGCAATTGACCTGGTTAACTATTAAGTGGTAATTAGCTGTTTTATTCTGAAGCCAGGTTAGATATGCACCTTTATAGACTAAATAAGATATATATGGAGACAGCACAAGCTTTTGTGAAAGCAAGTTCATTTCATCAGATGCTGTGAAAGGATATGCAAAAAGCAGAGTATAAGAAGGAAAAAAGAAATTAGAACACAAAAGACAAGGGCAGGGGAGGGAGAGAGAGATGTAGGGGGACCGGGCATTGTTAGGAGAGAAGCAAATAAGTAGTAAACCTGTAGGAACAAAGGGCATTGACAGATGTGCAACTCCCCCCTGTAACTATTGGTGCTTCACGTAAAACACCATGAGTTACAGTAACCTTCTCCCCCCCTCCACCACTGCTGCCACTAACCCAACAAACATTTACTTTTGGAGCCAGTTCAAGAGGAGCTGCCTGTCTGCAGCTTCTCTCCCCAAGCCTCACCCCTGCACAGCTCCTGTGCTGTCTGCAGGTTCGAAGAAAAAGAAGTGGGGGAGGGAACTCCAGTCTGGGGTTTTCCCAGCCTTCACTGGAAGTGGGGATGTTTGGATTGGATCCCCCCAAATTGGTTTGCTCTCACATGGAAGGGTTTCAATCCAACTGCCCCTCCCCTCCAATGCAGGCTGAGCAAACCTCAGACCAGAGCTCCCTCCCCTCCCATCTTTCCCTCCCATTCTGCAGACAGCACCAGGGGCAGGGTTTGGCTGCATCATCCCAGCCCTGCTGGCACCCAGGGACAAACAGAAATTAATGGAGGTGCTCCACTTTGGAGCACCTTCATCTGAACCCTCATTAAATGAGAGTTAATCTGTCATGTGATTGGGAACTTTTAAAGTGCTCTGCAGCCATGCACTTCTGTCACAGCATAGCTATAGGGCACTTGCAAGGGGCCAATTGTGTAACAAATATCACTTCTGTTAGTGTCCAAATGAGTCACAAAGGCTAATACAGACATTAAAAAAACCTGAGGTGGAATCAATCTAAATAACGTGGTTTTCTGTAAGTGGCATAGTTTAGATCAGTAGTGAACAGAACACACATTTGCCCTTTGGTGCGGATGCAAATCTTAGACAAGGTTCTGCCATTTTAAACCAGTCTATGTGTCCTGAACTTCTGTTCTACTATGGATATAAACTGATTTTGTGTGCCAAACATCTGTTCTGTTATAGGTATAGATGGGTTTCCGATCGCTTATACTGGTAAAAGTGTAATGCCTGTACCTGGCCAAAAGCTAATTCAGGCAATGAGATAAGAATTGATAGTCCCTCTTTAAACCATGCTTAACACAGATTTCTTGTTCTGCAGTTTCCTGTTCAAGCTGGTTTTTATTTTTTATTTTTTTGAGTGAGAACAGCAATCCTTATGTCAGTGATGAACTGTCAAGGAAGGTTGAAGCGTGCTGCCACAGACTTGTGTCTTTCTGCAGCTGATGTCAGATTGGGGTTCATTCATTCTTACACGTAGAGATCTCCCTGTGTGTTCAATGTAGACAAAAGAGAGCCATTTTAAGTAGGTGATGGCATATATGATGCTGGTAGGGTTGCAGGTGAATGAATTTTGGATATTGTACTCATTATCAGATCCAGTGATGATGGTCTGTATTTATGTGGGGACACAGCACTATTAACATTTAAAAATGCTTCTTAAGTATTAACATTTTAAAAGGACAATTCATATTTAAATAATCTGAAAGTGCTTTTGCCTCCACAAGAAGTCAGTATGGCCTAGACAACAAAACAGTGCAAGGGGCAGAGTCACATGCCTAAGTTCTGATAACAGGGATATAGGTTGTAGCAGTGTTGGTCTAAGGACATAGATTCATAGATTCATAGATGTTAGGGTCGGAAGGGACCTCAATAGATCATCGAGTCCGACCCCCTGCATAGGCAGAAAAGAGTGCTGGGTTTAGATGACACAAGCTAGATGCTTATCTAACCTCCTCTTGAAGACCCCCCAGGGTAGGGGAGAGCACCACCTCCCTTGGGAGCCCATTCCAGACCTTGGCCACTCTAACTGTGAAGAAGTTCTTCCTAATTTCCAGTCTAAATCTACTCTCTGCTAGTTTATGGCCATTATTTCTTGTAACCCCCAGGGGCGCCTTGGTGAGTAAAGCCTCACCAATTCCCTTCTGTGCCCCCATGATGAACTTATAGGCAGCCACAAGGTCACCTCTCAACCTTCTCTTGTGGAGGCTGAAGAGGTCCAGGTGCCCTAGTCTCTCCTTGTAGGGCTTGGCCTGCAAGCCCTTAACCATACGAGTGGCCCTTCTCTGGACCCTCTCCAGGTTATCCACATCCCTCTTGAAGTGCGGCGCCCAAAATTGCACGCAGTAGTCCAACTGCAGAATGACCAGTGCTCGATAGAGGGGAAGTATCACCTCCTTGGTTCTGTTGGTTATGCATCTGCTGATGCACGATAAAGTGCCATTAGCTTTTCTGATAACTTCGTCACACTGACGAATCATGTTCATCTTGGAGTCCACTAGGACTCCAAGTTCCCTTTCCGCTTCCGTGCCTCCAAGCAGGTCATTTCCTAGGCTGTAGGTGTGCTGGACATTTTTCCTCCCTAGGTGCAGCACTTTGCATTTCTCCTTGTTGAATTGCATTCTGTTGTTTTCTGCCCATATGTCCAACCTGTCCAGGTCTGCCTGTAGTTGTTCCCTGCCTTCCGGTGTGTCCACTTCTCCCCACAGTTTTGTGTCATCCGCAAACTTGGACAGAGTACACTTCACTCCATTGTCCAAGTCGCTGATGAAGACATTGAAGAGTATCGGTCCAAGGCCCGAGGCCTGCGGGACCCCACGGCCCACACCCTTCCAGGTCGATACCGACCCATCCACTACGACTCTCTGGGTACGACCCTCCAGCCAATTCGCCACCCACCGGTAGTCATCCAAGTCACAGCCTCTTAATTTGTTCACCATTATGGGGTGGGATACTGTATCGAAGGCCTTCCTGAAGTCTAAGTAAACGACATCAACCCCTACTCCTGCATCCGGGTGTTTTGTAACCTGGTCATAGTAAGAGACTAGATTAGTCACGCATGATCTACCTGCTACCAACATGTGCTGGTTTCCCCTCAGCATAATTTTTCCTGCCGGGCTCTTGCAAATGTGAGCCTTGATAATTTTTTCAAAGACTTTGCCTAGAATGGAGTTGAGACTGACTGGACTATAGCTGCCTGGGTTCTCCTTCCTCTCCTTTTTGAAAATGGGGACCACATTGGCCCTTTTCCAGTCATTCGGGACCTGGCCCGTGCGCCATGAGTGTTCAAATATTCTCGCCAGTGGCTGCGCAATGACGTCAGCCAGTGCCTTCAGCACCCTCGGATGGAGCTCATCCAGGCCTGCCAACTTAAATGCATCCAGTTCCTCCAAGTGCCTCTGCACCATCTCAGGGTCTACGCTTGGTAGTCTGGCATCTTGCTGCTGCCTCTCTACAATCCCAGTGAGACTTGTCTTGCCCCTCACTTAGGAACACTGAGGCAAAGAACTCATTGAGGAGTTCAGCCTTGTCCCCCCTGTCCGTCACCAATTGCTTATGCCCATCTAGTAGGGGTCCTATTCCACCCTGGGCCTTCCTTTTCTCCCTATATATCTAAAAAACAATTTTTTGTTATCCTTAACTTGGGATGCCATCATCAGCTCCATGGTAGCTTTGGCCCATCTAACTGCCTCCCTACAAGCGCAAGCAGAGGAGGTATACTCCTCTTTAGTAATCTCTCCCCATTTCCACTTTTTATATGCCCCCCTTTTAGCCTGTAGACTGCTCTGGATTTCTCTGGTCAGCCAAGGAAGCCTCTTGGCCCCTTTCCCCGCTTTTCCCCACATCAGGATCGTCTCCCTCTGTGCCCAAAAGATCATTTCCTTAAGGCACAGCCACCCTTCCTGGGCTCCCAACTCTTTAAAACTCTTACTCTGCAGTGCGTCCTTGACTAAACGCCTGAGTTCATTGAAGTCAGCTTTCCTAAAGTCTAGCACTTTCACCCTACTAGTTACCTTACCCACTCGATGTCTTATGGTGAATTGTAATATTTGGTGATCACTGTCCCCCAGGTGACCACTGATCTGTAGCTCTCCTACCATGTCATCCCCCATTGCCAATACCAGGGCCAGTAAGGCATTCCCCCTAGTGGGACCATGTACCTCCTGCGTCAGATGGAGGTCCTGTACGCAGGATAGGAACCTGCGTGAACGGTGGGACTTTTCTGTCTGCGTCTCCCAGCAGATGTCTGGGTAGTTTAGGTCTCCCATGACTACCGCCTCCCTAGTTTTTATGGTCTCTGAGAGCTGCCTCAGGAGCCCCAAATCTAGTTCTTCCCCTTGGTGTGGGGGTCTGTAGCAGACCCCTACCACCAAATCCCTTTCTCCTTGACCTCCATGTAACCTAACCCACAATTCTTCTACTTTCTCCTCCTCTGATTCCGTTTTGATAAGGGTCGATGTATATCGCTCATTGACAGAGTGCCACCCCTCCCCCTCTCTTCTCCACTCTATCCTTTCTGTACAGCTTATAACCCTCAATGTGTACCGCCCAGTCATGGGAAGAATCCCACCAGGTTTCTGTTAGCCCTACTAAGTCGTAGGTATTTTCTGCAAGCAGGAGTGCTAGTTCATCCTGCTTGCTCCCCATGCTCCTAGCGTTAATGTACAAGCACTTGATCCCTGTGACTGGTGCGTTTGTTGCCCCCCCCCCGACTCTGATGCCCAAAAGGCCCCTTATTGCTTACCTGCTTATTGCTTACCTGTGGTGTACTGCTGGCCGCCCCATGAATTGCAGGTTCCTGATGTTCTCCTTCTTCAGGCTGGGCTGTCCTTGTGGGTGCCACATGGTTTGGTAGTCCATGGCTTCCCCTGCCCTCATCATCCCCTCCCCCCAATGAGCCTAGTTTAAAGCCCACCAGAGGAGATCCGCCAACCTAGAAGAGAACACATGCTTACCTTTGGGGGACAGGTGAAGCCCATCCCAAATGGGCATGTCTCTCGTTGTGATGTGCGGGTCATTGTCAAGGAAGCTGAAGCCTGCCTCGAGACACCATTGCCAAAGCTGCTAGTTGGTCTCTCTAACGCAGTTCTCGTGTCGTCTTCCACGTCCACTCACTGGTAGGACAGAAGAGGATACCACATAGGCAGACAAGGTTCTGAATTCTGAGTTCTAATAATGCAGATTCTGACACTGACTTGCTGTGTGACCCAGAGCAATTTACTTAAACTCTGGCCTCAGTTTTCTCATCTGTAAAATGGAGCTTATAATTCTTTATGGTCTATCACCCAGGAAAATCTCGAGGATATCTTTAATTACTTGCAGTTGAATTTTCCTCTTGGAATATAAAAAGTTCTGTAAAGTTCAGCATAAGTGTTATCAGCTGTTATTATCATTATTATATTTTGTGTTTTCCTATTGAACACAACTAGATGTAGTAAAAATAATGTAATTTCTCATTCAAGTCCTAGAATATTTTCAGCATCTGATCCAAAATCTACAGCATTTAGATATATGTAGTTGATATCATTACTAAGGCCAAAAAGGTAGATTTCCCATCACCATTATTTAAATGCCAAAATATGAATAATAATATCTGAGTCCCCTCAAACATGCATGATTACTTACTCTTGATTTCAGATCTTTTAGTAAGTCCTGATATGAGCAGGTGCGACAATACTTACTACACCAGACAGAGCTAAGAGATTATTTGTTCCAAGAAACTAAAGCTAATCTCTGATCTCTATTCCCTCTTGTTTTTTTAATATTCAATTTAGAGTTTGCATTCCTGAGCAATAGATCTTACGAATTATAAGTAAACTCTTTACTTTAATGCAACAATACAAACCCCAGTTATTAATAAAATAAAAGGTTTATTGATAATTTTTGTACATAACCTAAAGGAAAACAGAAAGTCTTAATACCATGCAAGACACATAAATTCTACTTTTGCATAGCCAAGAAATATAATTATGATTTCAATTTCCCTAGCATGCCATATATGTTATTCTTTATCTCCCCATTTTTCATTTTCTTTTGTTTTCTTTATTTTTTTACTTCTAAAGAATGAAATGGGTGACTGTATGGATGCCACACAGTGGGCACATCTACACATGTATATGAATGCAAAGCAATACATTCTGGTGCTTTTTGCTCCTGAATTTATTGCTCTGGGCAATAAATATGCACCTGTTTGCACAGGACCACCGCACATTAAGCTGGGTCACAGCAGCTCCAGCTGGCAGCGGGTTTGGGGGTCAGCCTGACAACTCAGAGTTGCTCCCCTCCCAGCTAGCCCCACGCTGAGGAACCCTCATGCCCCAGCCAGCCTCATTAATGTCAACACATGAGCTGCTGCTGAGCAGAAAACTCCACAGCAGTACAGTAATATGCTGTGCCATGCCACAGGGGCAGGTAGCAGAGAGGATTGGGGTGGGAGCTTCTCTCATTCTTATATCACAAGAGATTTTTTTCCATCCTCAACGTAAAGCTCACTGAAACTAAAGTAAAAAAAAAAAAATTTCCATTTCATTGGTTGAGGCCATCCTATGCTGCAAGTTGATAAATTACCAGAGAGAAACATCTTATCACTAGAATGGCAGTGGCTATAAATGTGATTGCAGAAAAGTTTAACTTTGTTGCAAAGGTGAACATACATAATCCTTTCATAGGGAAGGGGTGGTTAAGCAGGTAGAAAAAGTCTAGTTTGTGTTTTCAGTTATGCCATGCATTGGGGTGAAGGCAATTCATCTGTTTATCTGGAGAACTTTGGACATGGAAAAGCCAAAATTCAATAGAATATCAGTGCTCATAATCTACAGAAATTAGGTGGGTTGCTCCCCTTCCTACATTATATCTGATACTTCTTTCACAGGAGTGTCAAGATCCTCAACTATTACTATTGTAAGCACCAGAGAAAAGTCACTAAAATTCATAATAGATCAGTGGGTGCATCTACAAGAGACACTGTGTCACCATAGCTATGAGCTACGGCAACATAGCTCACCACTATGGTGATGTAGCTTTGGCAGGCATGAAGTGTGACACCACCACTACTGCGCAGTTGTAATGAGCTACTGTGTGGGAGGGTCAGAAATTACTTGTGTGGCACTGGGACTATGCAGTACCAGCGATTACTGTGTACTCATTTAGTACTTGCTAAACAAGGACTAAACAACTGTGCAGTAACAACTGCACATTCGGGTGCACATGTAGATGCACCCAGTAAGAATCAGTAGTGAATTATACAACATCAAGATAGAGATAAAATGTGTTCTTTCCAGGCTTTTTATAAACATCTCTAAATGAACTCCAAGTCTCCAAAACCTGCAGAGATCTTCCTCATTTCCTGTATACTAATGATGATCTGTGACCAGCTCAGTGATTTTTAGGGGTTCAGAAAGTTTGGACTATATAGAAGGAAGACAGACTTTTCCCTTTTTCCAGCTGCTAGGATGGAAAACTAGCAAAAATTAATACAGCCAAATCATAAAACAGATCTGCATAATTCCAAATGCTGCTCTGGCTCTTGTGGTATCTGCCAGGGCAGTTCCCTAGTTGGTGCACTTTACACAGATGTTCTTAGTGCTATTTTGATATATAGAGTGGTTAAGATATCACAAAGGAAATCTCCAGCACTCCTGTGCCTCTCATTCCATTGTAACCAACCTTGTGGTCATTAACTCAGGGGACACAAACACTTCAGTGTGACCTAGGAGACTAATCATACTAAGCAAATTCCTTACATATAATATTTATACAGCTAATCCCTCCAAAGAGTATGCAAACATTCCCCGGCTAAAAGATATTAATGAAATCTATTCAGTAGCCAATTATACATGGTAAACACATAAGTCAAAATTGGGATCAGTTTATAGTAAATTCAAACAAAGAAATGGAGGTTATTTGATAGAATCCATTGTTTGTAATTATTCATTTCTACTGGATTTTATTAACCATAAAAATTCTAAGGTCAGTATTTCTCTTTATATGGCCTATCAGTAAGCCTGTTAGGTAAAGGGCTACAGAGAATCGGCCACTTTTAGTGGTGTTTCCTATGTGTTCTGTAAGCAACACTGATAACTGGTTGCAGCAAAGACAGGTCCCCGTAATCATACCTAACAGCAGAGCAAACATAATATGTTGAGCCCTTCCACAATGTGCATGCAAGATGTTTGACACACTTTAAACAGATGCCTGCCATTAAAATATTGACAAGGATAGGAAAGCATAGACAACAGCCTGATTTACTACTGTCATTGACTGGCAGAATGACTGGGCATCATGGAACAGAAGTACAGTGCACTGTGCAAACATTTGTACCTTTAAGTGATGTTACAGTACCATTGGCAATGACAATCCAGTGCCTGAAGAGGACTGTAGTTTCTAAAGATGTATTATTCATATCCTTATTCTAAAAGTTGGACTTGGCATTGAGGTTATGCAGTCAGGTGGCTTGAAATGTTTGAAACAATCATTTTCCCCATCAGAAAATGGAACTTTTTTGTAAGAGAAAATTTGGGTCAGAAAAATCTAAATGCAAAAATTGGTATCTGTTAGAATATCAGTCAAACCTAAATTGAAACATTTTCTTCTGGAAAAACTCCCTGTGTGTGTCATCACAGTAACTCACAGGAATCACTGTACTAGTCATATCTCCTTGAGGCCTGCTCTCCTGATGGACTTCATCTCCCCTGGTAAACTGCATCAGCCCAGGATGAACTGGAAATTTCAACATCATGTTTCACCTGAGTTACTTTCAAAATCTGCAAAACAAAAGGTACTCAGTAACTAATTACAACTTCCATAAGACACCTCAGCATCTCAGGCAGCCTAAGAATTTTTTAACTTAAAGTTATAGACAAAGTTGCAATCTTGTGGTCTGAACATGTAGAAATGCAACTTACTAAAGTTTCCAAGTAGAACTTTTGTCTGAACTGTTCTTAGAGTAGGAAGTTTCAATAAATCAAGATGAAAATGTATGTCGAAATATCAGAATTTGCTAATGGAAGGAATTTTTTTTTTCAAATGTGTCTAATGAACAGAGGAGGGAGGTCTTTACTTCAGCCTACTATAAAGTTGCAGTATCCCACTCAACTCCTAATCAGTCTGTTTGTAGGAAGAGAAACAGAAGGATCCACACAGCCTGGTGGTTGATGGAGAGGTAGGTATGACAAGAGATGGATCACTCTAGACATGCCCCATTCGCATAGCCTCCCTCTGGAGCATTTACTGCTTTCCACAATTGGAGACAGGATATTGCACTAGAGGCACTGTTTGTATAGCACTTCTTATATCCTGTACAGCAGCAAATTCTCTTGTGCCAACCACTGTGAACTGGTGCAATGTCTGCTGCCATCCAGGGGTGACTGGTGCCAAGTGAGTCGGGGGGGCATGTGCCCCCTCAGCGTCCAGTCAGCAAGCGGGGGGGGGAGGGGGGATCCCCCTGAGGCCAATTGTGCTGACCGGAAAGTGCAAGCAGTGTCACAAAAGTGCCAACGGCGCTCCTGGAAGTGCCAGCGGTGCTTCACCTGGCGCCCCCACTCCCTGACCGGTGCTCACAAGAGGGGACCGGCACTCTCACCTACCCCTGCTGCCCATTGCCTAAGTGGGGAGCACTGCCTGTCAGAAGGTGCACCAGCACTCTCAGGGAGTGCACATGCACCCCTGTGCAAGCCTTATGTGTTGCCACTGCTGTTATCTGTCTTAAAAATTTAATAGATGCGTAAGAGCACTTTATATTCTTTAATGTACTTATCCTCACAACACTCTTGATGGCAGGAAAATAAAAGATCATTATCCCTAATTTACAAATAGGGAACTAAGACACAAAGACACAAGTATGCTTACACAGCAGTGGCCTCATATCCCAAACATATCATGCCCATTCAGCTCCACTTGCATACTCCAAACCTGGAAATACTGTGGTGATTCCATTCTGGGGTGTCCGTCTGCAAATGTTCTCAAAGGTCCACCCCCATCTAGAAGGCAGCTGCTGAGGGAGACCCTCTGTAGCATGTGTCTGGGTTTGGGGCATGTGTGCATGAGTGGGTGGATGACTCATTCTCAGGAATGGCCCAAGTGAGAACCACATTTGCTTTTGGGTATAGCTGCTTGTTACAATCAGAATGTGCTAACTCTAAGGAATATTACATCATTAAAGTTAGTACATGCTGGAAACCTCCACATGCTGTGTTAATACCCTCTCTTAACATGCACAGCTCAGACTTGCAGCTAGAAAGCTGGTGAGTGGAGGCATAGTTAAGAACTGCCAGGTTTGCTCCGTGTCTTCCTAGCTTGTTGACTCTAACAGGAGTATAGGTTCCAGGATTGCCCCACTCCTTACCCCCCCCCCCCCTTGCTGGTCCATGTTAGGCTCACATCACCCCCACCAGCTTAGATCTAGCTGTATCAGGCCCACATCACCCCTATTGGCCTGGATCAGGCCCATGTCACCCGTGCTGGCTCAGATCAGGCCCCTGCTGACCTGGATTGGGCCTATGTTGTACCTGCTGAGCCTGTACTGCCTGTGCTGTGCCCATCACTCCCACTGGGCCCTCGGACTTCACATCAGCTCCCCATAGGGAAAATGAAGAGGGAGAGGAGGCACGGGAGCAGGTGGAAGAAGAGCTGCCAGGCAGCTGTGGGGCCTGCAGGGCCAGCACGGGCCTGATTTGGGTGTATGGGAGCTGCTAGGTCCACTATCCCTGCTTCCCATGGCTGCCCACCCACCTGCTCCCCACTGCCCTCCTTTCCCTCCCCTCTCTTCCCCCTCACCTCCTACCCACTTCCTCTCCTGACTCGTGGAACCAACTCCCAGTCCGTGGAAGTCCAAGCTAGGTGCTATCACTCTGTATCATCCTTTTGCAAAGCAGATTGCACAGATAGGTGACATCCACATTTGGCCCTTCCCTTTTATGCATTGTGGTGAATTTAGGATTTATATTTGTCTCATGGTGTTCTGGCAAAAGTGAGTGATATAGAGCATACTAATTTCATATTTCATAATAAAACGAATCTCCCAATAAAGAGTTAAAACAATGTACACAGTCCCATTCTGAAAGGCAACTGAGCTCAACAAGCATTTAAGTTAATGTAGACACCTTGTCATTCAGGGGTGTCACATTTTGCAGTTTGCTGAATACCATCAAACCAGTGATGGGCCCCCTATGGTACTGCAGCCTAGCCTTAATCAAGACACAGCAGGGAGACACTGACTAGAGAAAAAATGAGCTATAAGATGTCACTGTTGCCTTTGCATGGTAAAATGAGCCTAGAGAAAAGAGGTTCTAGTCACAGCTTCTGAACGCATGCGTCTTTTAAGTGTCAGTGATTTAAATTCAGAGCCTGTTGAGAGAAGCAGAAGTGCTGAGTCTGCCTGCACATAGGCTGGCTGACAGAACAGACAAGTTTTGTCCTTGCAGTGGCTTTGTTCAGGCTTGTGAATAATTGAGATTAAGCTAGGCTGATTTTCTTATTTATCAATCATTTTTCTTCAGATCTATGGCATCCAGATACTGCTTACATGGTAAATAAAATGCACCGAAATAATGTGGTAATAATATAATCTACTCACTACTGTGCTAAAGAAAGACATAATGGGGTATTCTTAAGTCCAAATCCACAGCTTGGAAATTATGACAGGAATACAGGATATTTCTGGGGAGACATTAAGTTAGGAGGAGCTTTGTTCCTGCTTGGAGAAAGAAATTTCCAATGGCTTTCATAACTGTAAAATTAAAGCTGATCAACAGGAGATGAAAACAAAGACAAGAACCTATCTAAAAGGAATTTAAAGCCAGCCAGGAAGTTGCCCAAGAAGATGTGAAGGCTGTTCAAGAAAGGATAAAGGTAAATCGACAGATGAAAGTTAGTTTAAAATCCAAGATCACAGCTGGTTAGTCAGCTGGGAGGAAACGGGTACAAAAAGAGACCCATGCATCCTGAAGGGACATGTATTTATCATTAAAATTGTTGACATGAGCTTAGTAAAATGATCCGTTAAGGGCATGAATTTTGGGAGGGTCTTAACACCAGTAAAAATTGAGGATCCTAAATAATTTGCAAACCAACAGAAATACTGGCTGTTTTGGATGCCTGGCCGATACCTTGAATTAAAAGCCAAGTTATAGTTATGGTTGCCCTGAATAAATACTCAGGAAAAGCCAAAGATGCTCATTAATAATTACGTTAGAATCATGCCCTCAGTTTATGAGGCAAAATACTTAATTTCTTCATTGTATGATGGAATTACTTGTAATGTAGAAATCCAATGTATCAAACATTAAATGTTTTGAAAAATGTGCAGCAAAAAAGCTGGTTTTTTTCTGTTCTGGTTCTTGTTTAAAACAAGTTTTGATGCCAAGTCTGTGTATGAATTGTTATTTAACTTATTCTAGCTGTAGTATTTACCTTCTGCAGCCAAGGGCAGAGGAATAGTAAGGCATCTCTCTGTCTGGGGAGGCCATGATGCACGAGGCAGTGCTGATTCCTGCCATGTTGACTATGTCAATGCATTCAGTAATCTCTGCAGCAGCAGCACAAAGGTGGTGCCCAGAGCTGCTGCCCCAGTTGCCCTTGCTCAGTTGGGGAACTAGAAGGAAAATAAGTTAGATGGGGTGTTATGCAGTGAGAAGTTCATTGCCATCGAAAGGAGGGAACCCTGCTTCTTTCCTCAGTGGTAGTTCTGCACTTTGCATTAAATAGTCTTTGGATAAAAGGGACACTAAGGATAGCTTCCACCTCACAGGGAGAAGAGGCAGTATGCATCCTACTGAATCACACTCCCTTCAGCTTGCTCTCCTTCTGGCCCCACATATCTTCCTCTCTTGGCTGCCAAGAACTATCTTCAAATGAGGGAGGAAGGCGGTACTTGTGTCAGTGTCTAAGCCATGGCTTGGTGAACAGGAAATATTTCTGGGTCATATACCATAGGTTCGAACCCCATTGTGTGTGTGTTTATGTCAGGGGGAAACTAAAACCTGGGTCTTCTACTCTCAGGGAGGTGCCCTAATCACTAGGCATTTGGGCTACAAGGATGTAAGGAATGTCCTCCTCCTCCTCCTCCTCCTCAACCATACTTCCATCTATTGGTATTCAGCTTGATTTCACTCACTAAGATAGATAAGGAACCCAACCTATTAAATGGGTACTACTGAGACTCAGCTCATCTAAAGGATATCTCTAAAGATATGTTTAACTGTCAGAAAGCGGTATTACCTCTAGTGTAGACAATAAGGGACAACTTACAGTGGTAGTGCTAAGGCTGCCCACCTTTTTTCATAGTTTCATAGTTGTTTCATGGTTGTTAGGGTCAGAAGGGACCTGAGCAGATCATCAAGTCCAACCTTCTGCCATGGGCTGGAATGAATGCTGGGATCAAATGACCCCAGCTTGGTGATTATCTAGCCTCCTTTTGAAGACCCCCAAGGTAGGAGCAAGCATCACTTCCCTTGGAAGTTGGTTCCAGATCCCAGCCACTCTAACTGTGAAGTAGTGCCTCCTGATGTGTAGCCTGAACCTACTCTCAGTCAACTTGTGGCCGTTATTCCTAGTTACTCCGGGTAGTGCTCGGGGGAACAGGGTCTCTCCCATTCCCTGCTGGTCCCCCTTGGCCAGTTTATAGATGGCCACCAGATCCCCTCTCAGCCTTCTCTTGTGGAGGCTGAACAGGTTCAGGTTGTGTAGCCTTCCCTTGTAGGGCCTGCCCTGCTGCTCCCTGATCCTGTGAGTGGCCCTCCTCTGGACCCTCTCGATGCTGTCCACATCCCTCCTGAAGTGCGGTGTCCAGAACTGGACATAATACTCCAACTGTGGCCTGACCAGTGTCACATAGAGAGGGAGGATCACCTCCTTGGACCTGCTTGTGATGCATCTGTGGATGCATGACAAGGTGCAGTTAGCTTTACTGATTGCGTCATAGTTTCATAGTAGCTAGGGTCAGGAGGGACCTGAACAGATCATCTAGCCTGACCCCCTACTACAGGCAGGAATGAATGCTGGGTTTACAAGACCCCAGACAGGTGATCATCCAACCTCTTTTTTAATTTACCCAAGGTAAGGGCAAGAACCACTTCCCTGGGAAGCTGGTTCCAGATTCTGGCCACCCTAACTTAAAATATTGCCTTCTGATCTCTAATCTAAACCTATTCTCCATCAGCTTATTACTATTGCTCCTTGTCACCCAGGTGGTTCTGGGGAGAATAGGGCTCTTCCTATTTGCTGATGATCTCCCCTGATGAGTTTGTAGGTAGCCACCAGGTCCCCCCTCAGCCTCCTCTTGCCGAGGCTGAACAGGTTCAGGTCCCTCAGTCTTTCCTCATAGGGCCTGTCCTGCTGCCCTCTCACCAAATGGGTGGCCCTCCTATGGACTATCTCCAGGCTGGCCACATCATTTTTAAAGTGCTGCACCCAGTACTGGACACAGTGCTTCAACTGCAGCCTGACCAAGGTTGAATAAAAGGAGAGTATCACCTCTCTGGACCGACTTGAGATGCATCTTTGAATGCATGACAAGGTATGGCTGGCCTTGCTGGCTGCGGTCTGGCATTGGTGGCTCACGTTCATCTTGGAGTCAATAATGACTTCAAGATCCCTTTCCACCTCTGTGGTTTCAAGAGGGGAACTCCCCAGCCTGTATGTATGCTGTGGATTCCTTCTCCCAAGGTGCAGCACCCTGCATTTATCTACATTGAACCACATCCTATTCTCATCTGCCCACTTTTATAGTCTGTCTAAATCTAGTTGCAGCTCACTCTCCCTTCAAGTGTGTCCACCTCGCCCCACATCTTAGTGTCATCAGCAAAATTAGACAATGTGCTTTCAACCCCCTCATCCAAGTCGCGTCCTCACATTGGCAGCCCATAGATTTCATAGACATTAGGGCTGGAAGGGACCTCAGAAAATCATTGAGTCCAGCCCCCTGCCTGAGGTGCAGGAAGTTAGCTGGGGTCATAGGATCTCAGCAAGATGAGCATCCAATTTTCTCTTGAAAGTCTTCAATGTAGATGCTTGAACCACCTCCGATGGCAGGTTATTCCAGACCTTGAGGGCTTGGACAGTAAAGAAATTCTTCCTTATGTCCAGCCTGAAATAGTCTTGCAGTAGTTGATAACCGTTCAAACTCATCATCCATTGGGGTGCTCTGGTGAACAAATATTCCCCAAGATACTGATGGTCACCCCTGATAAACTTATAGGTGGCCATCAGATCACCCCTGAGCCTGAGCTTTTCAGGACTAAAGCGCCCCATGGCTCTCAGCCTGTTGTCGTAAGGTCTGTTTTCCTGTCCTCTGATTATGCACGTGGCTCTTCTCTGGACTTTCTCAAGCTTCTCCACATCCTTTTTGAATTGTGGGGCCCAAACCTGGATGCAGTACTCCAGCTGCAGCTTCACCAAGGCTGAGTACAAGGGGAGAATGACGTCCTGGGATTTGCCATGGATGCAAGCCAGCGTTTTGCTCGCTTTACTAGCCACAGCATCACATCGAAGGCTCATGTTCATGTTGTGGTCAATGATGACCCCCAAGTCTCTTTCTTCCGTAGTGCTAGCCAGCGTAGCACTGCCAAGCCTATAAGGATGCTGCAAGTTTTTCCTCCCAAGGTGGAGAA
The DNA here is from genome assembly GCF_030867095.1 of Alligator mississippiensis. NCBI lineage: Eukaryota > Metazoa > Chordata > Crocodylia > Alligatoridae > Alligator > Alligator mississippiensis. Next base: position 46,422,796 of record NC_081824.1, read on the forward strand.
CCTTGCATTTTTCAGTGTTAAACACCATCAGGTTCTCATCCACCCATTTGCTGAGCCTGTCCAGGTCAGCCTGGATCACCCTCCTGTTTTCAGGTGTGGAAGCTTTGCTCCAAGGTTTGGTACCATCAGCTAACTTGGCCTGTCCACTTCTGACTCCAATGTCCACATCATTAATGAAGATGTTGAAGAATATGGGTCCAAGGACAGAGCCTTGGGGACCCCACTGGTCACAGGGCACCACGGCAATTGTCTTCCATCGATTACCACCCTCTGGGTCCAACCACGGAGCCAATTTCCCAGCCAGTGGATCATGGTGGACCCAAGGCCATAATTGGCCAGTTTCGCCAAGAGGTGATCATGGGATACCAGATTGAAGGCTTTTTTGAAGTCAAGATATATGACTTCAAAAAGCCGGGAGGACCCAGGCAACTATAGGCTCGTCAGTCTTACCTCAATCCTGGGGAAACTCTTTGAGAAGATCATCAAGGAGCAAATCTGTGATGGGCCGGCATCGGGGATGATGCTCAAGGGCAACCAGCACAGTTTCATTAGAGGCAGGTCATGTCAGACCAACCTGATTGCCTTTTACGATCAGGTCACAAAAGCATTGGATGCAGGTGTCGCCATGGATATAGTCTTTCTGGACTTCAGCAAGGCTTTTGAAACTGTCTCCCACCCCATCCTCATTAAAAAACTAGGTGACTGTGGCATCGATGCCTACACAGTCAGATGGATTGCAAATTGGCTTAAGGGTCATACTCAGAGGGTGGTGGTGGATGGGTCATATTCGACCTGGGGGGAAGTGGGCTCGGTCCTTGGGCCTGCACTGTTCAGTTTCTTTATCAGCGATTTGGACGACGGGGTGAAAAGCAACCTTTTCAAATTAGCTGATGATACCAAAATTTGGAGTGAGGTGGCATGCTAGTAGGGAGGGAAAGAATGCAGAAAGACCGGGATAGGTTGCAAGGGTGGGCTAACAAAAACAGGATGTGTTTCAATACTGACAAGTGCAGGGTGCTGCACTTGGGTAGTAGTAACCATCAGCACACATATAAGATGGGAAACTCCCTTCTTGAGAGCACAGAGGCAGAAAGGGATCTTGGAGTCATTATTGACTCCAAGATGAACATGGGCCGACCATGTGAGGTCACGGTCGGCAGGGCCAACTGGACCCTATCGTGTATCCACAGGTGCATCTCAAGTAGGGCCAAGGAGGTGATCCTCCCCATTTACGCGACACTGGTCAGGCCACAGCTGGAGTACTGTGTCCAGTTCTGGGCACCCCACTTCAAGAGAGATGTGGACAACATTGAGAGGGGCCAGAGGAGGGCCACCCGCATGATCCGGGGACAACAGGGCAGACCCTACATTGAGAGGCTATGGGACCTGAATCTGTTCAGCTTTCACAAGAGAAGGCTGAGCGGGGACCTGGTGACCATCTATAAACTCACTAGGGGGGACAAGAAGGGTTTGGGGGAGACCTTGTTTCCCCTAGCGCCCCCCGGGATAACAAGTAATAACGGCCACAAGTTGTTGGAGAGTAGGTTTAGATTAGACATCCGTAAGAAGTACTTCACAGTTAGGGCGGCTAGGATCTGGAACCAACTTCCAAGGGAAGTGGTGCTGGCTCCTACCCTGGGGGTCTTTAAGAAGCGGCTCGATGCCTACCTGGCTGGGGTCATTTGAGCCCATTTTTTTTCCTATCCAGGCAGGGGGTCGGACTTGAAGATCTACAAGGTCCCTTCTGACCCTACTTCTATGATTCTATGATTCTATGACATCAATCTCTTCTCCCTTGTCCAGGTGATAGGTCACCTGGTCATAAAAGGAAATGAGATTGGTCAAGAAGACCTACCTGCAACAAACGCATGCTGGCTATCCCTCAGGATGTTGGCATCAGCCAGTCCATTAAGGATGGCCTCTTTAATAAACTTTTCCAAGACCTTCCCCAAGATAGAGATCAGGCTGATGAGTCTGTAGTTTGCCAGATCTACTTTACTCCCTTTCTTGAAGATAGGCACCATATTGGCCTTCTTCCAATCTTCGGGCGCTTTGCCTGAGCACCAGTTCTCAAAGATCCATGGCAGGGGCTGGACTATGATGGTTGCCAGCTCCTTAAGTACCCTGGGGTGTAGATTGTCAGGGCCAGCTGACTTGAAGGTATCCAGCCTCTCAAGGTGTTCCTTCACAAGGTCAGCATTGATGGAGGGCAGGGGATCTCTCTCACCCATACCTCCCTGTCCTGTAGTAGGCATGGGCGTCCCATGGGACTGATGAAATACTGATGCAAAGTACCCATTTAATAGGTTGGCTTTTTCCTGGGTGTCCATGTTCATCTTGGAATTAATAATGACTCCAAGATCCATTTCTGCTTCTGTGCTGATGAGAAAAGAGTTCCCCAGCCTATAGGTATGCTGCTGGTTCTTTCTCCCTAGGTGGAGAAATACTCCACCTAGTATTTCTCCCTAGGTGGAGAAATACTTGTCAGTATTGAATCCCATCCTATTCTCATCTGCCCACCCCTGTAACTTGTCCAGATCTAGTTGTAGCCTGTCCCTCCCTTCTAGCATGCCCACCTCTCCCCACCTCTTAATGTTGTCCGTGAATTTGAACAAGGTGCTTTTCACCCCCTTGTCCAAGTCGTTGATGAAGATGTTGAAGAGTATAGGACCGAGCCCTGGGGGATTCCACCGCCCACATCCCTCCAGGTTGAAAATGACCCATCCACCACCACTCACTGGGTGCAGCCTTCTAGCCAATTTGTGACCCATCTGGCTCTGTAGGCATCAATGCCACAATCACCTAGTTTTTTAATGAGAATAGGGTAAGAGACAGTGCCAAAGGCCTTCCTAAAGTCCAGAAAGACTACGTCCACCGCGACACCTGCATCCAAGGATTTTGTGACCTGATTGGAAAAAGCAACCAGGTTGGTCTGACAGGATCTGCCCCTAATGAACCCATGTTGGTTGAGCCCTGAGCATAATCTCCCCTGCTGGTCCCTCCCAGATGTGCTCCTGGATAATTTTCTGAAAGATCTCCCCCAGGACAGAGGTAAGACTAACGGGCCTATAGTTACCTGGGTCCTCCTCCTTCCTCCCTTTTTTGAAAATGGGGACCACGTTGGCTTTTTTCCAGTCATCTGGCACCTGGCCTGAGCACCACGAGTGCTCATAAAGCCATGCCAGGGACCCTGCAATGACCCCTGCCAATTCCCTCAGCACCCTGGGCTGGAGAGCATCTGGACCTGCTGATTTAAACACATCCAGCCCCACCAGATGTTCCCTAACTAGGTCCTCCCTGACCCTAGGCCTAGGAGTGCCTCTCTTGAGTCCATCCAGAATCCCAGTGGGGGGGATGTCCTGGTCCCTGCTCAGAAAAATGGAGGTAAAATTTTGTTAAAGAGGCCAGCTTTTCTGTCTGGTGCAACCACCATATTGCCAAGAATGTCCTGCAGGGGCCTCACATTACCCGGTGCCTTCTTTTTACTCCCTATGTATTCAAAAAATAACTTCTTGTTATCTTTAATCCTGATTGCTAGTCCTAGTTCTGTCTCCACCTTAGCCATTCTAACAGCTCCCCAAAAGTCTTGAGCAATGGAGGTATAATCCTCCTTGGTGATAGCCCATCTCTTCCACTGGATGTATGCCTCTTTTTTAGCTTTCAGACATTCCTGAATGCCATGGGGGCTTCTAAGCACTCTTGCCCCCTATGATCATGTTGGGACTGTCACTCTTTGGGCTCAGAGGATTGTCTCCTTAAGAAACGATCACTCATCTTGGACTCCCAACTCCCCTACCCTCTGGGACCTCGGTGCCTCTCCTACTAATCTCCTCAAGTCTTTGAAATTGGCCCTCCTGAAGTGAAAGGCTACTGCCTTGCTGAAGGCCTTTGACACCCTGTGCTGGATAGTGAATTCCAATAGGTGATGATCACTATTGCCCAGGTGGTTGAGAACCCACTGTCCCCAGTAGTCTAGTTGTTAAGGCACTTGCCCAGGAAGAAGACTAGGTTTCCTCACATTGAGGATAGCTGAAAACACAACTCCTACTCTCCAGTACAGTGGCCTAACTGAACACTCATGAGCTGGAGCCCTAACCATATGGCTAATTCTTTTGTTGTTGCTAGAAGGAGAGCAATTGTGGGAGGCTGACTTTATGTTCTTATGATTTGGGCACTCAGTGGAAGAATGGAGTCCTGATTTGTAATCCCTGCTAATAGGACTGCTGACACATCTTGCCTTAGTCTGACATTGAGGGACAGGAAACAGACAATGTTCCACCTCACAGGGCAATAAAGTTGTCATTGGTTAAAAAAATAGGAAAAACCAAAAAAGCACATCTTGGTAGCATGGCTCAGAACACAATTTTCTCCTTATCTAGGTGAATGCCTGTAACAGGGAGCCCTAACCCTGTTACCAGGAAGCAGGCAGGTCCCTTTAAGACCAGAACTCTCTGGGCACATCCTGCTGGCAGGGTAGGGGTAAAACGCTGAGCCGTGCTGGCCAGTCAGGTGACAGGAAGGGGGCAGGCCAGAACTATAAAAATCCTGGGCTGAGCTGGAAAAGGGGCTTGGTGGCAGAAGGGATGAATTCCTGATGACTCCCAGAGAAGCTGTGGCAGCCCCACAAGAAGGAGCATAGCAGATGGTAGAAAGCAGAAGCACAGAGCCATGGACAAATGTGAGCTGGAATACTGCCTTCCTTAATTTTATTTTTGTGATTATAGCCCATGGCCTCACTGTTTGTGTTTGACTGGTAAACCGGTGGTTTGTGGTCAAGGCTGTAGGGGAAGAGGCCTCATTAGTGCCTTGGGGCACAGGCATAAAAGGCCAAAGGGCCCAGTGCACTAGTGAATGCAGCCATATAGGGCCAGTAGCCCAGAGCTGGCTGCAGGACTTTGAAGCCAGGTCCTAGTGCGTGGATCTTGGCTAGTAGCCCGAGCTATAAGAAAGGGCCAAGCCTAAGGAGGCAGAAGACCCAACAACTTGGCACCAAGGGGCACAGTGTGAAAGGGGGCCAGAAGGCCTGGCACCATACTGAGCACAAAAGGAGGGTCACGGGCCCAGAGAGTATTAAGGAGCTAGAGCCTCAGAGTCAAACTCTACCTGGTGGGTATAGGCTGGTAGGCCTAGCTAAAGAAAGATGGATGGCAAAGCCCATGGTGGCTGAGAACCCCAACACAGAAGTACAATAGGCAGTCTCCCGCTTGTAAGAACATCTAAACAATTTTTACATCAAGATGTGGCAGGAGAGTAAAGGTGAGATACAAGACAAAAGACAGAAATGACTATTAAGGGACTTCAAGGATGCCCCTCATAAGTCACTAGAATGTTGCTGGGGAGGGCAACCTGTTAGTACCCCATCTCCCAATGAGTTTAACATTTCCAATTTGTGCAACCATAGCACTTCCTCCCCCTTTTTCCAAAACAGAAAATGAAGTTTGAGGTTCTTTTCTATGCTGATGATCCTGCATCTCAAAACAAAAGAAGGATTCTGAAGATGCCCAGGTCAGAGCTGTCAAACCTGCAGAGGCCCCATGGCACAGTGTATATAAGCCAATGTGGCCCTGATCCAAATCCATGTCTAGTCATATTGCATAAGCCAGGAATAATACAGGCCTACATTTGAACAGACATAGTTGAAATTTACACTCAAATCCAATTTTGCAGACAAATGTGTGGCAGGCTCACTGCTTTTGCTTGGCAAGCCAGGCTTCAAGAAGGATACTTTGGATTGGTGGAACATTTACATCAATCTGGTCTCGTGGAATTCAGGGCAAGGCCTCTGGTGGAAATAAAAACCCAGCATGCAGATGCAGCAAGGGATGGTGAAGAGAGAGGAGCTCCAGAGAAGACCATCATCAGGACCCCCCACCTGAGCCTCGATGGTGTGTGGATTGGCGCATAGAGAGTTGGCTCTGGGAACAGTTTGAGGCTGCTTGGGCCCCACATGTTGCGCAGGTCGGCACACAGGAAGTCGACCTTGAGAGCAGCTCAAGGCTACTCAAGTTAGCCTGGCTCTAGGCCGGGTAGCCAGAGCCCCGCAGTATGGCTCAGCATTAAACTAAAAGAGCCCTGGTGTCTAGAGCAGGGCCCGGGAAAGGGAAAGACCCTCAGCGTGAGGCCGGGGAAGCGGAGCCAGTAAGGGCTTGGCTCCTGTAGGAGCTCCCTGGGTGCCCAGTGTGGAGCACAGGGTCATTGGGGGAGCCCCGGCAGGAGGCTGGGTGGGTCCAGAGCAGGGCACCAGGCCATCAAGAGGATCCAGAGGCACCGTCAAAGAGAGGCCCTTGTGGGACTGGCCACCAGGGGATGAGCCTTGTCTGCTTCAGAGTGGGAATGTGAGTTGCCTGGGAAGTGGGTCCCACAGGGGAGGCGGGCTTGGGAGAGGCGGGTCTGCAGCCTCCACCCTCCTCCATTATGGGGGGGAGGGCATGTCCACATCCCAGGCCCTAAAGGGGAGAGGTTCCAGGGAACACTGCATGGAGTACTGAGTGTACCTTATATTTTGTGATTGATGTTTGCTTCAAATTGTTGAGGTTAATATAGTTATGGGTAAGGGGGTTTATATTGGTTTACTTGTTTTCATTACCCATATATGTTTACTTCCTATTATCTGAACTTGCCTGTATTGTTGCCTGTGTATGTTTATTGCATTGCTATCTCAACTCACCTGGGTTTATCTGAGTTGATGCTTATATGTGTTTACTGTGTTGATGCCTTGACTTAACTGTTCCAGGGTGTTAATGTTCATCTGTGCAAGGGGGTTAATTATTGCCTGCACTGTGGATCACCTGTACTGAGTTCCCAATTACCTGTTCTATGTTTTACAGTCCCTTGAAATGGTGCAATGTGTTGATTGCAGGTTATTGTATATGGTGTCACATACCAGTTCTACTGTAAATATTTAACATCTCATTCATATTTATTTAAAAAAAATACTTAATTGCTTTGTCCCGGTCTGCCTCTATAAAAAAAGAAGAAACTAATGCCCGGTGGCAGGCCCCTCTCACAACACTCTTGCCTGACCACCCCATCCCTTCCACTTGCGGACAGGGCATACCCCTGGATGTGCCCAGGCTACAATGCTAAAATGGAATGAGCTCCCAAGCTCATATTGAATGTATGAAATCTAGCTTAGGTTACAAATTCTATGAAATAAACCTATTTATTTCTGTATTGTGGAAGATTTTAGGATCCATTTGGTATATGGAGTGTCAGATAACACCAATGTCCATTTTATTCCACTCTGCAGGCCTAAAGCAGCTAAAGTTTTTCCTTATAACTTCCTTCTGTGAATCTCCGAGGGAGGGAACAGGTGAATTAATTCAGCTAAATGGAAATAAAATGACATCTTTCATGACACATATACATTTTGAGACTTGTCACAGTTGGCTGTAGAAGGTAATGCAAAGATTAACACAATGAGCAGCTGCATGAGATGCATTCTAAAAAGGTACGTATTTCTTATATACAATGTACCTTTAAAAGCATGCACTCTTTTTTTTTAAGTCTTCCCTATATGACTATGGAGTTTCTTTTAACTGGAACAGAGGCTTGGGGAGTTTTCTCTGAACCTTTATCTCTTGTGCTGTCTGCTGGACTGCATGATGTAACCTGCATGGCATGCTGTCTGGAGGATAATTGTGTGACTTGTACTGCCATAATGGATCATAGTATGCAGTCAGATTGTTGAGTCCACTTAAAAGATAAGTGTAAAATGTTCTTTGAAGTATCTTAGCTGGGTTTGTCCCAGTTAACATCACACACTAGACAAAATTTTCACAGAATAATGCAAGTAAACCAAAATTTACTGACTTTGGCAAATGAATTTTAGTTCATGTGGAATGTGTTTGAAGTAGTCCCTAGATGGTGTCACTTTCCCTGAACTTTGCTTTCAACCTGTTTGCTTTCCAAAGTAATTTCCATCAGGATATTCAGATTACATAGCATACATCTATAAATGCCATTTAACATTAAATTCTACCCTGGTAACATCATAATCAGGAAAGATGACACTAGTTTGTCATTCTCAGCTTGTCTACAAGACAAATGATAGTGTTGACTATAACTTCCCATTATCTGGTCACTAAGTAAAAATGTCAATGATCTGTGTTTTTTAAATCGATAAGGAGAAAAATTAGGAAATTCTACCAATTAAGTACAATAACAACTAACTATGGATTTTTTAAATTCTAGGTAAAGCATACAGTCCTGTATTTCTTTGACAGTTTTAGTAAATGAGTTAACAGTTTCATCTTCATACAATTTTCATTGCTCACACTATTCATATTATATTCTAAAATTACATGAATGTTGAAACATGAGTCAATGGTATCCCTGGTCTCAAAATACATTTAAAATGGTTGGATACTTGTCATGGTTACAACCCATGACAGGTATATAACAGCCCATGAAAGCTGTTCTTCAGATCCCTTTGGCCACATCCAGGTGAGCAGGGGCATGCACTTGCAGCGGCACAAATAGTAGTGGCACAAATATGTGCCACTACGTTGTGCCACAGCACATGCCCCTGCACGTGCACTTTGTTGTGGGACACGTCCCGCTGTCGGCCAACTGCCTGTGCCCAGCTGCTTCTGGCTCTAAGCCAGGCTCCATGTGCTGCAGGGGTGGAGGCAGGCTCTCTGTGGTACCCTGTGCACCAGCCAACCAGGGAGCAGCATATGGAGAAATGGGAACAGGCAGCCCAGGGCTGCCTGATTCCCCATCTCCACATGCTGCAGAGTCTCTGAGCTGAGACACACTGTGCCCCATCCAGCCAGGGAGCAGCATGCAGAGATGGGGAGAGCAGCCAGCCCAGGGCTGCCTACTCCCGTTTCCATGTTTGTCCTGGCACATACTATTTTTGCATCCTTTACACTGCTTTTTTTCCAAGGGGGGAAGGGGAGGGGTGGCAACTCCCAGCAGCAAATTTTGGCCCCATGCTGCAAATTAACAGTACTGCACATAGTTTAATGTGCAATGCGTGTGATCTGAGGTGCCACAAGGTTTGTGGCACCACAAACTGCACATGCCTGCATGTGTGGACACAGCATTTAAGTCCATTGTAGGAGGTTTCAACCTCCTTTTCTTGCTATTTAATAGCTGTCTTAATACAACAGACTCAACCATGTTTGACACCTATATGTCCTTTTCCTTCAGACTGTGGCTAGTCGCTGATTGAAGTGCTTAAAAACTAAATCGCATTTTTTCATCTCAAGGTACATAGAAGTAAGAGATAAGGTTCAAATAATAGAGGCCCACACACATATTTGCTGTTAACTTAATCTTAGTTTGTTCCTTGCTGTTAACTTAACCCAATTATTCTCATCACTGGCAAGAACAGACAGCCTGCTTGCTACAGCTTTTCCTGCTCCGAGTGTATTTCTGTCAGTATCCCTGTTCCAGCATCTCCTAACAACCCACTCCCTCCTTCCTTGCTTGACAGTATCTTTTTAACTGTTTATGGTCTCTTGGATCTGCAGGCTTTCAGCCTTGGCCACAAAACCGTGTGGTTTTGCCAGGTGCCGGGAGTAGGCATACCATTATCTTAACTTTTTTGAAGCCATTTTATTTCTGTTATTGTTTTGCTTACTCTTTCTTCCCTCAAGAGCCTGTTTTGATTTAGCTCCATGCAGATACCAAGCAGGTATATACATAAATCCACACAAAATAATACGGGCATTTCCTTCAACACCGTCCAATTAGCTACTTGTCCTAAATGAAAAAAAAAAAATATTATTGGGACAACTAACCTAATGGTTTTAAGGCCTAATTCTGCCTATATTACATTGAAAAATACAGCTACTTGCAGTGTAGGGAACTAATCAGGGTAAGTGGCAAAATGTGGCATATGTGCTTTAATGTGAATTTTAACAACAGTGTCCATATTTACACTAGCTAAGAAAGAAACCTTGAGCAGGTCCAAGGAGGTGATCCTCCCGCTCTATGCAACACTGGTCAGGCCACAGTTGGAGTACTGCATCCAGTTCTGGGCACCGCACTTCAGGAGGGATGTGAACAGCATTGAGAGGATTCAGAGGAGGGCCACCCGCATGATCAGGGGGCAGCAGGGCAGGCCCTACAAGGAGAGGCTAAGGGACCTGAACCTGTTCAGCATCCACAAGAGAAGGTTGAGTGGGGATCTAGTGGCCTGTTACAAACCAGTCAGAGGGGACCAGCAGGCACTGGAGGAGTCTGTGTTCCCCTGAGCACTACCAGGATTGACTAGAAATAACGGTCACAAGCTGGCAGAGGGTAGATTCAGACTAGACATCAGGAGGCGCTACTTCACAGTCAGAGCGGCTAGGACCTGGAACCAGCTTCCAAGGGAAGTGGTGCTGGCTCCTACCCTGGGGGTCTTTAAGAGGAGGTTAGACGAACACCTTGCTGAAGTCATTTGACCCCAGTACTTTTTCCTGCCATAGCAGGGAGTCGGACTTGATGATCTGCTCAGGTCCCTTCCGACCCTACCAACTATGAAACTATAAATCTATGAAACTATGAAATGTAGAAAGAAGCCAATCATGACTCTCAGGCTAAACATACCACTACCAAGGAAACCAATTTATATTTGATTATATCCTTGTCCATTGTGGTGAGTATATATCTTTCTCTGAACTCTATAACAGTGTACCATTACTAGAAACAGGATAATGAACTGGATAAAACTTTGGCTTCTTCTGATATGACGACTGGGAAGTACATATTGAGGGCTATAGATTGTACAGAAAGGACAGGGTGGGGAAGAAAGGGGGAGGGGTTGCGCTCCATGTAAATGAGCAATATACATCAACCCTCATCAAGACGGAATGCAAGGATGAGGAAGTAGAAGGATTGTGGGTTAGGCTACATGGGGGGCAAGGAGAAAGGGATTTGGTGGTAGGGGTATGCTACAGACCCCCACATCAAGGGGAAGAAAGAGATTCGCGACTCCTGAGGCAACTCTCGGAGACCATAAAAGCTAAAGAGGCGGTAGTCATGGGGGACCTAAACTACCCGGACATCTGCTGGGAGTCGCAGACAGCAAAATACCACCGCTTACGCAGGTTTCTAACCTGTGTACAGGACCTCCATCTGACACAGGAGGTACACAGTCCCACTACGGGGAATGCCATACTGGATCTGGTAATGGCAACGGGGGATGACATGGTAGGGGACCTCCAGATCGGTAGCCATTTGGGGGACAGTGATCACCTAATAATAGAATTCACCATAAGACGTCGAGTGGGTAAGGTAACTAGTAGGGTGAAAGTGCTAGACTTTAGGAAAGCTGATCTCAATGAACTCAGGCGATTACTCAAGGACGCACTGCAGAGTAGGAGTTTTGAAGTGATGGGAGCCCAAGAAGGGTGGCTATGCCTTAAGGAAATGATCCTTCAGGCACAAAGCAAGACGATCCCCGAGCGAGGCAAAAGAGGGAAAGGGGCCAGGAGGCTTCCCTGGCTGACCAGAGAAATCCAGGGCAGCCTAAGGGCCAAAAGGGGAGCACATAAAAAGTGGAAACAGGGAGAGATCACCAAAGACGAATATACCTCCTCTGCTCGTGCTTGTAGGGAGGCAGTTAGACGGGCCAAAGCTACCATGGAGCTGAGGATGGCAACCCAAGTAAAAGACAACAAGAAATTGTTTTTTAGATATGTAGGGAGTAAAAGGAAGGCCCAGGGAGGAATAGGACACCTGCTAAATGGGCAGAAACAATTGGTGACGGACAGAGGGGACAAGGCTGAACTCCTCAATGAGTTCTTTGCCTCAGTGTTCCTAAGCGAGGGGCATGACAAGTCTCTCACTGGGGTTGTAGAGAGGCAGCAGCAAGGTGCCAGACTTCCAAGCATAGACCCTGAGATGGTGCAGAGTCATTTGGAAGAACTGGATGCCTTTAAGTCGGCAGGCCCGGATGAGCTCCATCCGAGGGTGCTGAAGGCACTGGCCGACGTCATTGCAGAGCCACTGGCGGGAATATTTGAAAGCTCGTGGCACATGGGCCAAGTCCCGGAGGACTGGAAAAGGGCTAACGTGGTCCCCATTTTCAAAAAGGGGAGGAAGGAGGACCCGAGCAACTATAGGCCAGTCAGTCTCACCTCCATCCTTGGCAAAGTCTTTGATAAAATTATCAAGGCTCACATTTGTGAGAGCCCGGCAGGACAAATTATGCTGAGGGGAAACCAGCACGGGTTCGTGGCAGGCAGATCATGCCTGACCAATCTAGTCTCTTTTTATGACCAGGTTACGAAATGCCTGGACACAGGAGGAGGGGTGGATGTTGTATACTTAGACTTCAGGAAGGCCTTCGATACGGTATCCCACCCCATACTGGGGAACAAGTTAAGAGGCTGTGACTTGGATGACTACACAGTCCGGTGGGTGGTGAATTGGCTGGAGGGTCGCACCCAGAGAGTCGTGGTGGATGGGTCGGTTTCGACCTGGAAGGGTGTGGGCAGTGGGGCCCCGCAGGGCTCGGTCCTTGGACCGATACTCTTTAATGTCTTCAGTGACTTGGATGAGGGAGTGAAATGTACTCTGTTCAAGTTTGCAGATGACACAAAGCTATGGGGAGAAGTGGACACACCGGAGGGCAGGGAACAACTACAAGCAGACCTGGACAGGTTGGACAAGTGGGCAGAAAACAACAGAATGCAGTTCAACAGGGAGAAATGCAAAGTGCTGCACCTAGGGAGGAAAAATGTCCAGCACACCTACAGCCTAGGAAATGACCTGCTGGGTGACACGGAAGTGGAAAGGGATCTTGGAGTCCTAGTGGACTCCAAGATGAACATGAGTCGGCAGTGTGACGAAGCCATCAAAAAAGCCAATGGCACTTTTTCGTGCATCAGCAGATGCATGACGAATAGGTCCAAGGAGGTGATACTTCCCCTCTATCGGGCACTGGTCAGACCGCAGTTGGAGTACTGCGTGCAATTCTGGGCGCCACACTTCAAGAAGGATGCGGATAACTTGGAGAGGGTCCAGAGAAGGGCAACTCGTATGGTCAAGGGCCTGCAGACCAAGCCCTACGAGGAGAGACTAGAGAAACTGGACCTTTTCAGCCTCCGCAAGAGAAGGTTGAGAGGCGACCTTGTGGCCGCCTATAAGTTCATCACGGGGGCACAGAAGGGAATTGGTGAGGATTTATTCACCAAGGTGCCCCCGGGGCTTACAAGAAATAATGGCCATAAGCTAGCAGAGAGCAGATTTAGATTGGACATTAGGAAGAACTTCTTCACAGTTCGAGTGGCCAAGGTCTGGAACGGGCTCCCAAGGGAGGTGGTGCTCTCCCCTGCCCTGGGGGTCTTCAAGAGGAGTTTAGATGAGTATCAAGAGGAGGAGGTTAGACAGTCTGCATGAACCAGTGCAAAGACATTTGGGAAGTTTCGTTAAATTGTAGTGCATTAAACAAGTGTTTCAAATACTATTCCTGAATCTGAAAAAAATTATGAAACATATTAGGTTAGCACTGACTGGCTCACCTTAAATTTAGCAAGAATAGACTACTTAATTGTACCTGATTTGGATGAAACAGAAAATCATTTAATTGTTCTAACTTCTTTGTACACAGCATACGGTTGCTTTCTTGTTCATAAAATAAATTAGAGGCCTCATTTTCCATTTGTTTATGCCACCCCTTAGCAAATTCTGTCTCTGTTTCATGGACCCATACTTTTTAAAATCTGTACAAGCACTTCTGTATAAACTCTTCTCTCAGCTTTGCAGAATTGGGATAGGAACAAGCAGTTTTGAGCAAAGTTACAAAGCAGGACAACTATTTAGGATTCTTGCTAGTCTCAAACCTACAAGTGAAAACAGAAGAAACTACATAGCTATAGAAGGTTAGTTCTTAGCTACGGTAAGTGGAGACTAGGTAACCACTTTCCCTGGAAATCAACATAGATCAACATGGATCTTGGCAGATCTGAAGGTTTAGGGAACAGGAATATTTCTTTAGTCACTCTTCCTAAGCTTCTTCTTGGGCAATCCCTCAGAAGTGAGGATGATTGTCTTCCAGGATTGTTTTATCTGTGGGTCTGAAGATGGCTGAGGAGGCCAATCTGGGATTGACAGGCTCTGTTGCAATTTGGGCATGCGTTTCCATGAGTGATGGGTGGCTTTAGATTCTTGATTTGAGCCATGACACGCTGTTCCTGCCACTCCTTCTTTTCCATCTCCTGTTGTTGTCATAAAGTTTCAAAGAACTGAGATCCTGGCAGCAGACTCTTCCTCCATTTGGGGTGAACCTGGGTGTTAGGCTCCAATTAATTGATGTCTATATTGCATTTTTTCAAGCTGTTCTTGAGGATGTCCTTGAAATGCTTTCTATGCCCTCCTCTTGAATGTATGCTTTGACCACGCTGGGAGAATAAAATGTGCTTTGGGAGCCTTGAGTCAGACATCCAGATGACATGGCCAGTTCAGTGAAGTTGATGTCAAGTGATCATCACCTTGATGCTCATGGTGTTTGCTTGCAAGAGGATGCTAATGTTGGTGCATCTATCTTCCCACCGCATTCAAAGGATCTTCTGCAGGTAGCAGTGATGGTACTTCTCCAGTGACTTGAGGTGTCTTCTCTATGTTATCCATGTCTCAGCTCTGTACAGTAAGGTGGAGATTGCAACTGCTTGATAAACCATGAGCTTGGTTTGAGATCTGATGTGGCAATCTTTGAACACTCATTTCTTCAGTTGTCCAAAGGCTGCACTTGCATCTTTGAGGTGTTGTTGAATTTCTTCACTGATGTCAGCCTTCTGCGAGAGATGGTTTCCAAGGTATGGGAAATACTCAACATTTCCCAGACTCACTATGAAGCTGAATTACTGGAGCTGGGGACTGCTCATTAAGACATTGTTGATGGAGGATCTTTGTCTTTAGAATATTAAACATCAATCCCAATTTCTTGTATGCCTCATTAAAGACATCAATGATTGCCTGAAGGTCTGCTTCCAAAGTTTGTTGGTGGTCAGATGTAGCATCATGGTTATGAATATTGAGAAGAGTGTTGGAGCGATGACGTAGCCTTGCTTAACTACTATCTTAACCTCAAAAGGATCTGTGATATATCTGTTATTGAGAACCACCTCTCACATACTGTCATGGAGCAGGCAAAGGATTGTGATTCATTTTGGTGGGCACCCATACTTCAGAAGGATCCACCACAGTACATCTTAGTTGACAAGAGTTGAAGGCTTTTGTGAGGCCAAAGAAGGCCATGTAGAGAGGTTTATGTTGCTCCTGATAATTTTCCTGCAGCTGGCAAGCTGTGAAAATCATGTCAGTTGTGCCTCTTGATGCCCTAAACACACACTGAGATTCCAGGAGGAGCTCTTCAGCAAGTGGGAGGAGATAGTTCAGGAGGGTTCTTGCAGTGATCTTTCCTGTGGTGAACAGCAAGGTGATCCCTCTATAATTTCCACAGTAATATTTATCTCCTTTCTTGAAGACTGTCACAATTATGGCATTTCTGAGGTCATCTGGGATTTTCTCATCATTCCGGATCCTTATGATGAGAGGAGCTGTCATGAGCTCCTCTCCCCTTGCTTGAAAATTTTGCTGGGGATTCCATCAACTCCAGATGCCTTGTTGTTCTTCAAATCTTGAATCTCCCAGTTATTTTCATCAAATAAGTCTTGATGTTTCCTGGTAAATAATCTAAATGTCTCTTTGCAGGCAGTGACAACGGTGGACTTGAAGGCACCCCAAGTGCTACTGACATTCTCCCATTGTTGTTGATTGCAATTTGCCAGTTTTTCTTAAGGCACTGATGTGAGAGGTCTCACGTGAATGGGTCTTTAAGTCCTTTGATGGTGAGCTTTCATCAGCATTGCTTCTGCTGCAACTGTTGTTTAAACAATGACATAGTCAATCAGGTGCCAGTGCTTAGATTTCGGGTATTACCATGATTTCTTGTACCTATTTTTCTGGCAAAACAGGATGTTGGTGATGGTGAGTCCATGTTCCATGCATTTGGTCAAGAGGAGGATACTGTTGAAGTTGACCTTTTCTACTCCTTCCTTCCCAATGGTTCTGTTCCAGAGGTTTGAGTCCCTTCTGACTCTGGCATTCAAATTGCCAAAAAGAATAAGACCATCTTCCTTCGTAATATCAGAAAGGATTTGGCCAAGGTTGGGACAGAATCCTTTGTTGGTTTCATTGGCAGCATCAAGAGTTGGGGCATACATGCTGATGACAGTAGCATATTGGCTCTGTAGCCTAATAATACTGCACAGTAGTGTATTAGGTTAGCACTGTCCATGCTGTGATGCACTACTGCACAGCATATAATTAGGCTACTGCTCAGTCAGTGTCTCATGCAGATGCACCCACTGACTCTTATCCAGTGCAATGATATCTATGCTGTGTCACTTGAGTTCTTGAGCCATGATTGCAGTGCAGCACTCTGGGCATTCACTATTAGGATTGTCTATGAGGGTCCTGATGTTCCAGGTCTCAAAACTGATTGATTGTGCATCTTCACTGATTTCAACCACAGTAAAGGTGGTCCTACTGGGTACGGTTATCCAGTCAGGAAAAAAAGGTAGGCAGACTATGTTTAGGGCACCTTTTCTAGCCCTTTCCCCATATGGAGTGAACACAGCAGATCCTAAAGGGCTGCTTAGTAACAGCTACAGCTTCTGAATCACACTCCTGCCTTGCCCAAGGACTAGACTACCTCTTGTAACTGTCACCTTCATGCCAGCTCATGACTAGACCTCACACTTCTGCTGCCATCATCACTAACTGGTTATCAAAGGGTTTGAAAAATGTGCTGGAAAAGCTATTTTCATGGAAGATATCTCTGCATAATTTCACAGTTTCACAGTTTCATAGTTGGTAGGGTCAGAAGGGGACCTGAGCAGATCATCAAGTCCGACCCCCTGCCATAGGCAGGAAAGAATGTCGGGGTCAAATAGCCCTGGTTAGGTGATTATCTAGCGTCCTTTTGAAGACCCCCATGGTAGGAGCGAGCACCACTTCCCTTGAAAGTTGGCTCCAGATCCTAGCCGCCCTGACTGTGAAGTAGTGCCTCCTGATGTCTAGCCTGAACGTACTCTCAGTCAACTTGTGGCCATTATTTCTAGTTACTCTGGGTAGTGCTCGGGGGAACAGGGTCTCTCCCATTCCCCACTGGTCTCCCTTGGCCAGTTTATAGATGGCCACCAGATCCCCTCTCAGCCTTCTCTTGTGGAGGCTGAACAGGTTCAGGTCCTGTAGCCTTCCCTTGTAGGGCCTGCCCTGCTGCCCCCTGATCCTGCGAGTGGCCCTCCTCTGGACCCTCTCGATGCTGTCCACATCCCTCCTGAAGTGCGGTGTCCAGAACAGGACACAGTACACCAACTGCATCCTGATCAGTGTCGCATAGAGGGGGAGGATCACCTCCTTGGAAATGCTTCTGATACATCTGTAGATGCATGACAAGGTGCAGTTAGCCTTCCTGACCGCATCCTCACATCATTGAATCATAGAATTATAGAAGTAGGGTCGGAAGGGACCTTGTAGAACTTCAAGTCCGACCCCCTGCCTGGGCAGGAGGAAAACTGGGCTCAAATGACCCCAGCCAGGTAGGCATCGAGCCGCTTCTTATAAACCCCCAGGGTAGGAGCCAGCACCACTTCCCTTGGAAGTTGGTTCCAGATCCTAGCTGCCCTACTTGTGAAGTACTTCTTACAGATGTCTAATCTAAACCTACTCTCCAACAACTTGTGGCCGTTATTACTTGTTATCCCGGGGGGCGCTAGGGGAAACAAGGTCTCCCCCAAACCCTTCTTGTCCCCCCTAGTGAGTTTATAGATGGTCACAAGGTCTCCCCTCAGCCTTCTTTTGTGAAGGCTGAACAGGTTCAGGTCCCATAGCCTCTCATTGTAGGATCTGCCCTGCTTTCCCCGCATCATGCGGGTGGCCCTCCTCTGGGCCCTCTCAATGTTATCCATATCCCTCTTGAAGTGGGGTGCCCAGAACTGGACACAGTACTCCAGCTGTGGCCTGACCAGTGTCGTGCAGAGGGGGAGGATCGGCTCCTTGGCCCTACTTGAGATGCACATGTGGATGCACGATAGGGTCCGGTTAGCCCTGCTGACCGTGACCTCACATTGTCGGCCCATATTCATCTTGGAGTTAATGATGACTCCAAGATCCCTTTCTGCCTCCGTGCTCTCAAGAAGGGAGTTTCCCATCTTGTAAGTGCGCTGCCGGTTACTACTGCCCAAATGCAGCACCCTTCACTTGTCCGTATTGAAATGCATCCTGTTTTTGTTAGCCCACTCTTGCAACCTATCCAGGTCTTTCTGCAGTCTTTCCCTCCCTACTAGCGTGCCCACCTCACTCCAAATTTTGGTATCATCAGCTAATTTGAACAGATTGCTTTTCACCCTGTCGTCCAAATCACAGATAAAGAGATTGAACAGTGCGGGCCCAAGGATTGAGCCCTTGGGGACTCCTCTGCCCACTTTCCCCCAGATCGAATATGACCCGTCCACACCACCCTCTGAGTATGACCCTTCCACCAATTAGCAATCCATCTGGCTGTGTAGGCATCGATGCCACAGTCACCTAGTTTATTAATGAGGATGGGGTGGGAGACAGTGTCAAAGGCCTTGCTGAAGTCCAGAAAGACTACATCCACAGTGACACCTGCATCCAATGCTTTTGTGACCTGATCGTAAAAGGCTATCAGGTTGGTTTGACATGACCTGCCCCTAATGAAACCGTGCTGGTTGCCCTTGGGCATCATCCCCGATGCTGGCCCATCAGAGATGTTCTCCTTGATGATCTTCTCAAAGAGTTTCCCCAGGATTGAGGTAAGACTGACGGGCCTATAGTTGCCCGGCTCCTCCCTCCTCCCTTTCTTAAAGATGGGGACCACACATTGGCTATCTTCCAATCATCTGGCACCTGGGCCAAGCACCATGAGCGCTCAGGCCCAGTGCCAAGGGCCCAGCAATAACCCCTGCTAGCTCCCTCAACACCCTGGGGTGGACAGCATCTGGACCTGCTGACTTGAACACGTCCAGCCCTTCCAGAAGCACTCTAACCTGGTCCTCCTCAACCTTAGGTCTTGAGGCGTTCCCCTTGAGTCCATCTTGAAACACGGTGTGGGAATCCCGGTCCCTGTGCAAGAAAACGTAGTTGAAGAATTTGTTAAAGAGGTCTGCCTTCTCCTTTGGCACAACCACCAGATTGCCCAGCGCATCTTGCAGTGCCCCCACATTTCCCGGTGCCTTCTACATCCTCCCTATATATTTGAAAAAGGACTTTTTATTATCTTTGATCTTGGTCGCTAGTCCTAGCCTTAGCTTTCCTAACAGCCCCCCTACATTGTCAGCCCATGTTCATCTTGGAGTCAATAATGACTCTAAGATCCTTTTCTGCCTCTGTGCTGATGAGAAGGGAGTTCCCCAGCCTGTAGGTATGCTGCTGGTTCTTCCTCCCTAGGTGCGATACCTTGCACTTGTCAGTATTGAAACCTATCCTGTTCTCATCTGCACACCCGTGTAACCTGTCCCGATCTAATTGAAGCCTGCCCCTCTGCTCTAGTGTGCCCACTTCTCCCCACATCTTAGTGTCATCCATGAATTTGAATAAGGTGCTTTTCACCCCCTCATCCAAGTTGCTGATGAAGATGTTGAACAGTGCGGGCCCAAGGAGCAAGCCTTGGGGAACCCTACTGCCCACATCCCTCCGGGTTGAAAATGACCCATCCACCACCACTCTCTGGGTGCAGCCTTCCAGCCAATTAGTGACCCATCTGATGGGATAGGCATCGACACCACAGTCACCTATATTCTTTAATGATAATGGGGTGAGAGAGAGTGTCAAAGGCCTTCCTAAAGTCCAGAAAGACTACGTCCACCACGGCACCTGCATCTAAGGATTTTGTGACCTGGTCATAAAAGGCCACCAGGTTGGTCTGACAGGACCTGCCCCTAATGAGCCCATGTTGATTCCACCTAAGAATAATCTCCCCTGCTGGTCCCTCGCAGATGTGCACCTGGATAATTTTCTCAAAGAGCTTCCCCAGGACCAAGGTAAGACTAATAGACCTATAGTTTCCTGGGTCCTCCTTCCTCCCTTTTTTGAAAATGGAGACCACGTTGGCTCTTTTCCAGTCCTCTAGCACCTTGCCAGAGCACCATGAGTCCTCGTAAAGCCATGCCAGGGGTCCCACAATAACCTCTGCTAATTCCCTCAGCACTCTGGGGTGGCTATCATCAGGAACTGCTGATCTAGTCCCACCAGAAGTTCCCTGACTAGGTTCTCACTGATCCTGGGCCTGGCTATGCCTCCCCTGGGACCATCAGGGATCCTGATGGGGGGGATGACCTGGTCCCTGCTCAGAAAAATGGAGGCAAAGAAATTGTTAAAGAGATTAGCTTTGTCATCTGGTGCGACCACCAGATTTCCTAGCGTCTCCTGCAGAGCTCTCATGTTAACCAGTGCCTTCTTTTTACCCGCTATGATTATAAAAAAGGACTTCTTGTTATCCTTGATCTGGATTGCTTGTCCCAGTTCCATCTCCGCTTTAGCCTTCCTAACAGCCCCCCTACAATCTCGAGCCAAGGAGGTATAATCCTCCCTTGTGATGGCCCCTGCCTTCCATTGGGTGTATGCCTCCTTTTTAGCTTTGAGACATTCCTGGATGCTTTTGGTGAGCCATGGGGGCTTTTGAGCACTCTTGCCCACTTTGGTCCATGTTGGAATTGTCACCCTTTGGGCTTGGAGGATCGTCTCCTTAAGGAATGACCACTCTTCCTGGACTCCCAACTCCCGTTCCTTCCGGGACCTCAGAGCCTCCCCGACTAGTCTCCTTACCTCCTTGAAAAATGCCCTTCTGAAGTCTACGGCTGCTGCCTTGCTGCAGGCTTTTGACACCCTGTGCTGGATGGTGAATTTCAGTAGGCGATGATCACTATTGCCCTGATGGTCAAGCACCTGCAGTCCCCTCACAATGTCATTGCCTGTGGCCAGGACCAGGTCCAACAAGGCATTTTCCCTGGTGGGACTGTGCACCTCCTGGGTTAGATGGAGGTCCTGTAACTCAGCTAGGAACCTATGTAAGTGGTCAGACCTGGCTGACTGCTCTTCCCAGCAGATGTCTGGATAGTTTAGGTCACCTATGATCACCACGTCCTTTGACTTAACTGCCTCCACAAGCTGACCTGAGAATTCCCAGTCTAGCTCTTCTCCCTGGTTGGGTGGCCTGTAGTAGACACCCACTGTTAAGTCCATTTCCCTTCAACCCCCTTGTATTCTGACCCAGAGCACTTCAGTCTGCCCCTCCTCTGACCCAGTGCTGTTTGTTGAGGATGTGTATTGCTCTGTGACATAGAGCACCACACCCCCACCTTTCCTCCCTGTTCTATCCTTCCTATACAGCCTATAGACCTTGATGTTCACTGCCCAGTTGTGCGTTGGAGCCCACCAAGTTTCAGTGAGCCCCACTATGTCTCTGTTTCATCATGGAGAAACTGCTACACATCATCTTCCACATGGTTCTTGACAGAATGGGACCTTAATCCAATGGCAAGGAGGCTAAAACATCTGCTGCCCCCACCACAGCTGTCTGAGTGGTGCTGACACTGCTTGGTCTGCAACTGCTTCTTTGTTAGAATTATCCCTGCTTATTTAACTTATAACCTTGTCTACAGGTCTGCCACCTCCTAAGCATTCAACAAATGAATGATTTGGAAACTTGAAGTGTTTAGATTTATCAAGCTTCCTCTCCTCAACTTAATTATATAGAGGTATTAAAATTATACAATAACCCCTAGATTTGTCATTTTAAGGTAAGAGTATATAAATAGCTGACTATGTTGTGTCTTATCCTGATCAATTAGCCAAGATTAGAGACCTTGTACAATTGTTTTCATTAGCAGAAAAGACTGATGATGAGTCATACATATTCTTTTATGTAATCTTATTTATTTATCCAGAACACTATCCCATTTGGGGGTCCACACTCCCATGTACTTCTTACACTGTCTGTTCATTTCTAATTGGTTTTGCTTTTGATATAGATACCCAAGAATCCAATCAATCAATGTCCCACCCCATGCACTTGCCATCACACTCAAGGAAAAGCTTTCATCCCATACAGCCTTGCCCAAACCCCTGTTTTGAATAATAACCTCTTCTTTCTCATTCATTCCTTCCCAAAGGAGCATTTATTTGTTCTCCCATTTAGCCTGAATGAAGGTGCAGGCCTGTCATCTCTAATGAGGTTTGTAATTACCTGTAGAACAAAGCTAGGATTGATGGCTGCCTTAAAAATTCTGTCATAATAATTCATTAATTTCTGGGCTGGACATCCCAAATTATCTGACTTCAAGGAATTTTGATCTAATCCAGAATTTTCAATTTACCCATCTTCTCTGTGTTTTTGAGGCTGATTCTCAATTTCCTATAACACAAATCAGTGTATATTTTTCATACATTTTCTATGCCTGTGAATACATGTAATAAAATATGATAAATTTAACTATTTAGCATAAACTGTACTGTGAATACATGTAATAAAAATATGCCTGTGAATACATGTAATAAAATATGATTAATTTAACTATTTAGCATAAAATGTACATTGCGAGATAATGTGCTCTGTGCCTTTCAAAAGAACAATTTATATTAATTTCTTTTTCATACTAATGCCTGCTTAGATATTGTCATATTATACAAGGAAAACCTCCTTAAACTCCCTTTTTGTTTCTGGCATTTATTTCTGGAAATAATGATGCTTACACTTTGGTAAACAAGACACTCAAAAGGTTTGCAATTGATTTTGTGTTCTGATAAGCAACCTTTTTAAATGACTTCTCCTGTCTAACTTCAGCAGTCACTAAAGTTAGGATTCAAACTCATCCTACATTTATGTATTAAATGCTTAAATATTAGAGTCTTTGTTCCTGAGGGCAATTCAGTTTAACTAGGTTAGTTGCCTATGTTTTCTGAACAGACAATTGGAGAGAATCTGGAGGCATGTAAGAACTATTCAGGTTTAAGTGCCATAGAGAATGCAGAGTGACAGTTTTTCAAAGAATGGTAAAAAAGCACCTAGAGCTAGCCAATAGGAAATGTTATTGAACTCTGGCCCCTCTCAGGAACTTAGGCTCCTGAATCATATTGTCAACCAAGCACCTCCATTCACTTGTGATTTACAATGATTCACAATACTTATTTCCCCTTCTGGAAATAGCCACATAATGGTTTCTACAGAGGAGGTAGGGAATAGATAGATGCCTAGTTTGTGTATCCCAATACAACTAAGGCTCCTAGCTGACCAGAAAGTAGGCAGTCATGGGCATGTTCAGAAGTATATAAATGTTTAAAGAACTTCACAACTTAAAATGTAGTCACCCCCAGAGTTAAGCAGAAGCTGAAAAGGGTTTTTGAGGACTTAGGCTGTCTATACACATGCTTGTAAGTGTTGGGGGAACATAGGTGGATTAACAGATGGGCCAGCTCTGCCCGGGCCCAGGGGCCACTACCAATTTGGGCATTTGGAATCCTCATCAGCAGAGAGGTGCAAGCCACCTGGCCAGGCTGGGCCAGGAGCGCCATACCATGCTGTGTTGCTGTGCCGCAGCTATGCCCCCTCCCCAATTCATCTTAGCCCCACTTGTAGCCACCCCTCCCAGTGTCACTGCCCACCCACAGAGGTGCAGTGTAGTGCTCCTGGCCTGACCCAGCCCTGTGCATCTGAGCAGCCACACGGGACACAGCCAGGAAGCAGCTCCCTGCATGTAAGTCTAATAGGGGCCAGGCAGGGAGCTAGACAGAGCCGCAGGCAGCTGGTGGGGGGTGGGGCTGCCTCAGAGTGATCAAGAGTGGGGGAGGGGGGAGATCCTGTGAGGGGAAAGTGTGTGCCTGGGTATGTGTGTGTCTGAGTAAGTGTGTGTCTCTGTGTCTCTGTCTGTGCCTGTGTGTGTATGCGTGTCTGTGTGTTCACACCTGTGTGTACATCTGTCTGTGTGTGCACATCTGTGTGTGTGTGTGAGCATCTGTGTGCATCTGTATGCCTGTGCATCTGTGTCTGTGTGTGTGCATCAATGTTCATGGCAGGGAGAGTGTGTTTGTGTCTGTGTGTCCATATGCAGAGAGTAGAGTGTGTGCATGCCCGTACGCACGTGCACGCGCTTGTACATTCAGCTATAGTGGGAAAGGCAGGGAGAAGGGAGAAGAAGCAGGCATGTGACCCCCCCTCCCAACCACCAGCCCATCAGAGTCCACCCAGCCTCCTCCTGCCAGCACCAGGAGGGGAATAGGCCCCTCTCCCCACCTGAAGCCCAGCTCCCATGGGGGAGGGGGCTTCCAATGTTGTGTTTGCCCAGGGCCCCAGTACACCATAATCCATTTCTAGGGAGGGGGAGTTAATTAGAGTGGTTCCCAGACAACTGCTATAATTAAAACGGCTCACTGTCATATGTATTAAGCCCCTGTACATTTCAAAATGATTGTGGGACACTTTATCTAAAGTTCATTCAGTTAGATTTAGATAAAGTTCCCCCATGGCCATTTTGAAATGCATGGAAGCTTAATACATCTGATAGTGAGGCAATGCTGGAGCATTCTGATTTGACTGCAGAGCTGACTTGATTGAGTCTGCTCTAACATGTTCTAAGGTAACTCTTAGTTTAGCTACCTACAATAGTCATTAGATGGAGATTTGGTGCTTAACTCCTTTTTCAATCAAACCCAGGGATGCTCAACCTTTCAGCCCCACCTGTGGGTTGAATGGTGTGGGTTATCTACCAGCTAGGCCAAGGCCAGCTTGGAAATTTGGAAGCAGGGGAGTGGTGACAGTGTTAATTTTTACCACTGTACCACCACGGAATTTCCAGACCCATGGGGAGCCCTGAACACTGAATGACATGGGTCCATGGGCTGAATGTGGCTTGCAGGCCAGAGATTGAGCATCCACTGATCTAGCCTTTTGTTCCTGACACTGTTAACACTCATCCTCACAAGTGGCCAATAGGAAAACCCACGCAGATAAAGACTTCTTTAGTGATACTGGGCTTTCAGTAGTATGACCTAGATTTATTTTGACCTAAGAGTATAACCTAACTTTTTAGTATGTCTGCTATTTAGGTTTAACGCTTTATTTGACTCCCCAAAAATGGAACTGCAGCTACTGCATATCTAGCAAGTATGTGGTTGTATTGTTTGTTTTAATGGTCTACGTTAAAAGTGTGGGGGCTTTGTTCTGGTGGATAAATGGTTAACGGCTGAATTGCAAAGGGGTTAAGTGTGGTCTGGCTCATTGGACTCCACCCTCTCAATGGTGCTGGAAGGGCCCCTTTTGCAAAACGCTGGCTATTTGTAAAAGTTGGGAGAAAAAATGAAGCAGTGTCAAGGGTAAGCACTATATGGCCTAGGCCCTCTCCGGCATGACATCTTACTGGAGGAGGACATCAGGATGAGGATCAACGCTATCACAGCTGCTCTCCAGTGTTCTCTTTCTCTTCTGACATGTCTTTGATCTTTTTTAAGATTAGGAGATGGTTATGCTAGCTGATTGGTCCAGGCCTGTCCCTTGGAGGAATTAATTTGTGTGGCTCTGCCTCTCCTTACACCCCACCCTTACCACATCCCACCCTTACCGCATCCTAGATGTTATCTGATTTTTTCTTTTGGATCATGACCCTTTGTTACAAGTATGGTAGTCCTTCCTATGCCATGATAGTCCTGGTCAGGCCCTTCTAATCAATTTAGTAGAAGTCTACCAGTGGCCCCATCCTATTCAGTTCACTGCTCAATGAGGGATCATCGCCTTGTCTAACAGCCTTCAAAACTGTCAATTGTCTAACAGCCTTCAAAACTAAATCAACTTAAATCAATTCCTCTGATTCCTTCACCATCTCATAAGGTGAAACTAAAGTCCCTTCATTCATTCAGGGTTCATCCCCCTTCACCCCCCAATCAATTCATTAGCAGTCCCAAACAGATGTCACCTTAAGTCCAAATATCCATTCAGGGTTTATCCCCCTCTATCAATTAATTAGTAGTCCAAAACAGAAATCAGTTTAAGAGATTAATTCATACCCAGCTGGCCCTACTACCCTGCTTACAGAAAGCTCGGGCTGCTGTGCCACACATGGCCCATCTCCTCGGGTATCTACTTCAGCCCTGGGCTTCAATCCTCCTTCCGGAGAGCTGCTCTGGTGTTCTGTCTGTGATCCCAGTGTTTGTTGGTGGACCTCTAACCACTCATGCCTAATGCCATGTGCCCCTTCACAGCAGCTTGCTGCAGCCTGGAACAGACAGGAGAGTCCTCTGGCACCTTCACTCCTTGGACACTGTAGTCTTTTCCCAGCTGTCCCTCTCTGGAGCTAGAAGTACTTCTTTGGGCTCCCTTACCACCAATCAGGAAGGAGCACTCACTGCAAAAATGTGGAGGGCTGTTTCTGGCTCCAGATGTGCTCCTTCTCTCACCTGAGGTAAGTATGGGGTGACTGTGGTACCCAGGACCTCCTCCATGCCTGGCACTTCTCTCTTCACAAGCAGAAAAACCAAAAAGTGCATGTGCACATGCACGTCTGTTTAAGTGTCTGCCAGCATGCAGCCTGCTGAAGTCCACTAAAGCCCCACAAAATGAAAATTTAAAAAGTCTGCCACATAGAAACTGTGGCTAAAAAGGCTAAAGCAGTAGGGAAAAGGCAATCTGCTGAGGGCCAGCAAGAAAACCAAAACCTCCAGAAATAAGAGAAAGTTTCACTGCAGAAGCAGTAACAGTTCCTGCTAGCTAGAACTGCAACCAGACAGAAGCTAAAAAGTAAGCACTGGCCAGGTGTAAAAGTAAAAAGTTTTACAAGCTAGCTTGTTTTAAACCTTTATTTTATGTTCTGTGATCCCCACTTATGTGACAATGTTCTTTTCCCTCCCAACTATTAAAGTTAGTTTTTTTAAATATCTAAATTTAGCTGTCCTTTAATTGGGGATTTCACCTCATGAAAAGTTTGCACTGTCACACCTTTGACCAACTCAAGGTCCCATCAGAGTTTCTAGCTGAGAAATGTGGGTTTGCCAGGTGCCCTGAGACTCCTAGTCCACCAGGCATGTAGGAAGAGGGAACGAGATTCCAAACCTGCTTCCCCCTATAAACACTGCATCCTTTGCTCATGGACCATTCTTAAATATCATTTATTTAAAAATAGTGAGATATTAATGCATTATCTGATGTTTAATTAATCTTTTTTTAAAAAATTGAAAGTAAAACAAAACCAAAAAATACCAACTAGACAAGACAAAATTATCATTATTAAGGAAGATGAAGGTGAATCAACAGTATGTTTGATCAACCCCATCTGATGTAATAGTGTATTACAACATGTATTTGATGGCTCCTTCTGGGTTTCTTTTTACTTCTTTTCTTTAAGTAAAGATTATTTTTTTAACCAAAACTGATTAATAGTCTGGAATAATGCAGCAGACATTTTGAAAGTTTTCAACAATAGTACTAGTTTGTAATTTTTCAGGACTCAAAGGCAAACAGAACCATGTGAAGTATAGGAGATACTAAAGTGTACTTTGTTAGGTTAAAACATGTCTTTTGAGATTGAGATTGCCTTAAAGAGAGCTATAATTATAACAGGAAAGAAAAAAGTTTTATATCAAGATTCTGTTCTCAGAGGAACTCTAATTAACCTCAGTTTTCCAGTATGTTGTCTGTTACCCAAGTCATCCACTTATATTTATAACTGCTTTCACACAGATTAGTGAGGGTGGCATGAAAATGTTTTTGGGAAAACTAAACCACATGAAATGTACTTGGACTGGGGTACCCACACACATACACATAAATAGAATCAACTGGATTTCTAGGGCATGCAAATCTTTCAACAAATTGAAGAGTAAAACATGCTATGCTCTCTGGATCAAAGTGAGTCTTCAGAGTCCCTGTTCCTCTTGAATATTTTTACATTGATATATCCTAAGTTATAAAAGCCCAAATAGTGTAAAAAGTTTCCCAGAATGTATGAACCAAAGGACCACTGACAACAACATTTCTTATAAAGAGCATAGCCTTTATCATCAAACTATTGAAAACACTCTATAGAAATGCCAAAAAAATTTAAGTCCTAGAATGTGGGCACATCTACATGAGCTACCCACTGCACAGTTGTTACTGAGCAGTCATTTAGTACTTGCAGAATTAAGTACTAAATGACTGCTCAGTAAGTGGTGTTACTGCACAGTAGTGTACCGGCATGGTTGCCTAGTGATGCTTACTGTGCAGTAGCTCATTACTATTGCACAGTAACATGACATTACAGTTTATGTCTGTTGATGCTACTGTGCAGTAGTAATGAGCTACTGCACACTTAGTGTCTCATGTAGATGCACCCTGTGAGAGGGAGGTTACACCTTCCTGAAGGCAGGTGCAAGATAGACTTGCCTACATCCCTGTCACCACACCATCAGAGAGAGGCGGATTTCCTTAAATAACTTCCTTAGATACTCCATTTCATCCTGGAAGACACCTGGAAGACACACTACTTCATCCCTTCCAAGTATACCCATCCAAGGAAGAGGTTTTACCCTTCTGTTCAACCTTCACACCCACCCACCCAAAGTGATCATTCACACAAATACTTGAAAGAAGGAGCTTCCATCTTCCCAAATATTTCCCCAAACCTCCCACAAAAGAATGCATGACTCCAACCACATATGCTGCCCAGAAAAGAGGCCTGCCACGAGTAGTTAATGCACGTGCTGCCCAAGAAAAGATGTTTCCTCCAAACGTACCAGGAGAACAAGCAGTCAAGTTCCCAAGATTCTGCCAGTCAGAAGGTTCTGCTCCCAAAACCACTTTGTGGAGAGGAGCGATTCACAAAGCCATGCACTGGCCACCATGCAGGGAAAAGCATACATCCTGAAGTTCTAAATAGCTCTGTTAGCAATCAAAAGACTCTTAAGGCAGTGGTCAGCAACATGGCAGATCCAGCTGATGGCTGAACTCCATTTCCCAGAAGCTCCTGCCCATATCACTGTGGCTGGTTTCCACGGAGACCCCAGCAGTGGTGGTGCTGTGACAGCACAGGGTTTCCATGGAGACCAGCCCCAGGAGTGTTCCCAGGGTGCATGGCTGGGAAGGGAGCTGCTTCACAGCTGCAATGTGCTGCCCACAGCCCCAGCCAGGGGGGCTCTGTTCCTTTAAGAGAGCAAGCAGCTCAAAAAGGGAACAGGGCAAGCCAAGCAGGGTGCAGAAGCTGTAGGTCACTGTGGCAATGGGGCAATGAGGCCTATTAGCAGGCACCTGCAGGCAGCCCAGAATAGTGTGCTGACTGGAAGGGGGCAGGGCTCTGGGTGGATATAAGCCCAAGGCTCAGGCTAGCAAGCTAGTCTAGCCCTGGAAGCTGCAGAGGCAGAAGCTCTAGCCAAGGAGAACTAACAGAGAATGCTAGAGGGACTGTGGTGCTGCATCTGGACCATGGTGAGGCTTGGGGAGCTCAGACCTGCTGCCTCAAAGCCAGGTCCAATACAGTGAACCCAGGCTAAAAGGCCTATCTGAGAGGAAAGGCGTGATGGCTGAGGAGGTTGAAGCCCCAAAAGGGGAAGAGCATTACAGTACACCTGTGAGGCTTGGGGTGTGGTGTAGGGGAGGAATGGAGCCACACAATTAGCCCTTAAGGCTGTTGGTGCCCTACAGTGTCATGGTCAAGAGAGGCCCAGGTCAGGAGATAGAGGGGGCCTGCTGAACATGAGGGCATAGCAGGGTGACAGGAAAACCCAGCTAGGGCCATGGGCAGTCTCCCCTTTAATCTTATTATTACATCAAGGCATGGCAGAAGACAGAAGAGTAGGCACCCTAGGAGTCGAGTGGGGCACAACTGCAGTGCCACCAGGGGTACCCTCTGGCACCCCAGCATGCTATACCTCATTCCTTTTCTCAGTCTCCTCTGTCTCTTATTTTTCTTCACTATTTTTTCTTTACCTGCTGGACTCTTCTCTGTTCCCCCTCTTATAATTGTTGTCTTCTCATGTGCCAGGGAATTTGTATGATGTCTCTTTTACCACAAGGCCTAATACACTGAACTGCAGCAAGGGAATGTGCACTCTCTGAGTACAGGGCCTGGTGTGATCCACTGACTCCTCACCATAGCTTAGTGGCATGCTAGTGTTCTGTGGACTACATTTAGGAAACTGTTGTTATAAATCATCTGAAAGATCTTCTTGGTACCTGGTAGGCTGATTCTCTCTGAAGTACCTGAAGTGGCCACACACAATGCCACCTCTGGTTAGGATACACAATGAAAAATTATGGACGTGTATTTTTAAAGTATGGACTAACAGAGCGAGAGAAGTAAAGCAGCAGGATCTCCAAATGGGACTCAAGTAACCCACCCCAAGTTCCTCCCACATCCCGCATTTTATTTGTGGCTCCATACCCTCACTCCTTCACAAAGTGAGTATGGCAAAAAAATGAATCTTTGGGCTAGGTACACAAAGGGCTTAACACTTAAGAACCTTAGTAAAACATTTAGATGCCTCTGGCAGTTGCAATGCCCTGTTCAGTTGCTGCCTAAAATGTGTAAATCCACAAAGTTCCTGCATTCATTAATAAAGACCTTTTTTGCTACTGGACATGCACATAAACAGCAAAATCTGCCACTATGAAGCAGTGAGGTGCCTAGTTCATGCCTAATCTCAGTGGGATTCATAAAACTTATTTCCTTTTATCTCACCTGGAGGATGGAGGCTGTAGATGTTCTCAGGGCACAACAATCCCCACATCCTTTTTAGGAAAAGACAAATGCAAATTTCTAAGGGAAAAAAAAAAAATTCCAGTGGCATAATAAACAGGGTTTGTGCCCTGGGCAAAACCTGAAATACAGCAAGAGCAGGGGACAGACAAGAATAGGGGAAGGCAGAAGTCTTACCGAAAGCAGTCCCTAGCTGCTGCTGCTGCTGCTGCAGTCACCACACACTCTGCCTGCCCCAGCTCTTGCTCTTAAAGCAGCAGCAAAGTGTCTGTGTACCAGTTGCTGATGCAGGAGGAATGCTGTGAGGCTGAACTTGCTGCTGTGGTACAAACTATGTGGAGACAGGGGACAATTCTGGGGCCAGGGCTCGTACCCCCTCATCCACCCCAAATTAGGCTACTGAAAATTCCAGCCCTTTAGCAGAAACCAAGCCTGACAATTTACCTCTGAATTTGGAAAGTTATGAGCAGCTGAACATTTTCTTATTTTTAGCTTATTTTGAAAATTAATGAAGTTGAGTATCTAAAAAAGCCTCTCTTGATTTGTTTTTTTCTAAAATGTCAACATGATTCTTGGATCATATGAGAATGCAAACAATAAGAGGGCAGCCCCATCTCTATAATTCTCCTAGTTCCAAAGACAAGGAGTCTGACAGCTACTCCATCAAATTTTTAAATTACCAGGAGCAACAGTGAAGGAAGTGGCTCCCAATGTAGAAGCAGCAGTCTGCCTTTCTGATGACATTGCCAAAGCACACTGTGAGCAATGTGACTATTTTTCTGGGGAGGGAGAAAAACACTGTTTGAAAAGAAAGTTCTCTAAGGATGTTCCACGCCTAAACATTCAGTACATTTGCTTTTTCTTTTTGCTTAGTGAAAACCTGGATAAATCCTACTTAAGTTCTTAGTACAGAATCTTCCTGCTGGAAGTGTGCAAGTAGTATTCACCATTGCCTGATTAGCACATACATTAGCACATAAACATGGAAACCAATTGTATTTTTAAGCTTTCTCTCCATGTTATCTGGACATAGATGCTGCTTTAATTGGAAGGACAGGGTTTTCCAGATTTACTGTGAGTTTTAAGTCCATGGTTAGGCACAGAGCTGAGGCTGGATTGAAGCATACATTGATTAAGGAGAGAATGTATCTTTGTTAGCAGGGTTGGAACTCTGTAGGACAGGGGTCAAGAACAACCTGTGTCGCATGGGCCAGATCCAGCCTGTGAAGAGACTGGATCTGGCCCACAGCAACTTAGTGAATCGGCACTCCTCTGCAGCAGCAGAAGAGGGGCCCCCAGGGTCTTAATGCCAATGCATTCTGTTTGTTTTTTCTGCTGCAGTAGAGAAGGCATCACCAGGGTCCTAGCACCTGAATTTTTCTATCTATTCCTGTCACAGCATCTAACGATTGCCACAGGGTGTGGACAGGGACATGGGTATGTAATTCACATTGGGGGCTAGTATGCAATTATTGGTTTGCTAGGGCAAAAGTTTGCCAATCCCTGCTTGTAGCAGGGCACCGGAGCAAACCTGATCCTTTAAGGCAGCAAGCAGCCAGACAAGGGAGCTAATGAGAGATTCACCTGACTGGAAGAGGGCTCAGGCTTGAGCTAATAAGCCCAGAGACTACAACAAGTCAGGGAGTCTTGCCCTGGCAGCTATGAAGGGAGGATATCTTAACAGCAGAGAAGTACGACTCCTGAACTGTCAGTAGAGCTGAATGAGAAACTAGGTAGACTAGGAAACAAAGGAAGGTACCTGGTGTACAGAGGGGCTCCTATCTATAGGCAGGTGTAGGGTTACCATATTTCCAGTTTCAAAAAAGAGGGCACCTTTTGGGAAGGTGGGGAGGGGCATAATGTGAATGTGGCAGGGGTGCAGTGATATGCCCTGCTGCTTCCCCTTACTCCCAAGCCACAGCCCTCCCAGCCCTGCTCCCACCCCTCATTCCCAACCCACACCTTTCATGTCCCTGTTGATAACCCTCACTCCCAACCTGCAGCCCCCTGGCACTGCTTGTGTTCCATGTTCCTGACCCACAGTCTCCAGCTGGTGCCCCTCACTCCTAAGCCAAAGCCCCCCCAGCTCTGCTGGTGCCCCTCACTCTCAACCTGCAGCCCCCGTGCTCCCCCTAGCCCTGCAGCATCTCCTGGCTGCCCTGCCTCTGTGAGCATGGACACAAGCCCTGGTGCCACCAGCCTAGCCACACAGCTCCCTGCTACCCCTGAAGGGCTCCCCTGCCTCCTTCACCCACTGGAGGGCAGGTGCCTCCCCCGCCTCCCTGCCCTGCTGCAGCCCCAGTGCCTGGAAAGCTTCTCCCAGAGCTGTCAGGCACCTACCCACTCACACACCCATCCCATCCACCCACCCCTGGCATGAGCATGCACAGGCACACGAACAGTCCCCAAGCCCTGGACCTCCAGCCCCCACCCCCATAGACTTACCTGTATGCAGTGCCTGGCTGCATGCCAGCCATATGTGTGTATGCACGTGGTGTCTCCTGCTTCCAGGAACTCTTCCCCTGCTCCACCAACCCCAACCAGCTCCTTGCTAAGGCAAACGAGGAAGCGCTGGGAGACATCAATGCTGAGCAAAGCAAAATCCCAAATATTTTTTCCTATTTCAGAAAAAATATGCCTGGATGGAGAATGGAGGTCCCAAAAAGAGGATATGTCTGGGAAAACCCGGACATACGGTAACCTTAGGCAGGTAGCCTTGGTTTTAGGTTAAGCCCAAAGAGGGCTTGGGTGCCAGCTAGAGGATGCAAGTGCTTTGATTTAGTTGCATCAGGGTTTAGTCTTGAGTTCTGCCGGGGTAGGCTCAAGGCCCATTTAGAGGTCTGGACCAGAAGATCTATGAGCCTGGGGAGGATTAAACCAGGCCAGAGGGTACACAGGCCCAGAGGAAGCTGAACTGGACTAGAGGGTCCTCAAGCCCAGAGGAGACTGAGAGTTGGACTGAGGAGGCTGAGAGCTGGGAGATGGGGTTCTGTGTGGGACCTGGGGTCTGAGAGTAGGGGTTGTGTGTGAGACCCAGAGTTTATTGTTCTTGGGAAGGTCCCAGGTGCACCATTTATATGTGCATCCAGACAACAGCACATTGAGCCAGGTCACAGCAGCCCCAGCTGACAAGGAACCAGGGACCTAGCCTGGGGCTGCTCCAACCAGGCTCATTGTGCTGCAGAGGGGCTGCCTGGGGCATGTGAGTGCTTTAGTGC
Source organism: Alligator mississippiensis (assembly GCF_030867095.1). Classification (NCBI taxonomy): domain Eukaryota; kingdom Metazoa; phylum Chordata; order Crocodylia; family Alligatoridae; genus Alligator; species Alligator mississippiensis. Next base: position 46,456,694 of record NC_081824.1, read on the forward strand.
AGGGTTAGCCAGCAGACAGTCTCCGCACTGAAACACCCTCATGCCCCAGTCAGCTGGGTCAGTGCCTACACATTCACTATCGTGCATAAAAAACTCCACAGTAGGGTGGTACGAGTAAATACAAGTACTACCCTGCTGCAGAGTTTATTGGCTTCCTGCACCCTAATAGAAGCATATGTGTAGATGCTCAGACGTTTACTGCAGAGCAAATTAGTCAGCTCCCCAGTAAACATCTCATTGATGCTTGCAGAGAGAGGAGACAAACCTCTTTCTCCAGTATCTTGATACTCCTATGACAGAAGGACAGTAGGATCCCAGCAACAGTGTAAAGAGGACTTATATTTGTGATGAAGAAATAGGATATCAAGGGTTCATTTCATGATGGATTGGCCCAAAAAATCCTTCCCCCCCCCCGCCCCCAGAAGCATTTTGGACTACGGCTAGTTATGACCAGCTTGAATTAGATTGTTTTTTTCATATGGTAAAATAGGCAAAAACAATGTTTGTCATTATATGAATGTGAAGTGCCAGAACTCTTTCTGGGAAGGTTTTATTTGAATCTACACAGCAATAGAAAGAACAGATAGTTGCTACTTGCGTAGGAAAATCTATTTCCCACAGATATATGAAAGATACCAGGAACAAGACTGGTGCAGTGTCTGTACTGCCTCTGTGCCAAGCCTAAGCTTGTGCCTTCTAAGCACAACCTGCTAGATTCATCACCATGCACCTACTTTCAGAAATAAAGTTGTGTAGCTAGCTTAGAGTATCCCTGAACGTGCCCCAAGAAGCATGCCCCAGAGACAGAGTCTGAGACAGGCACTGGGACCCACAATTACAGCCTCATCAAGATGGCTACACTGCCTGAATTCTGAGACTTGGCGAACTGAGCAGGGACAAATGGGCAAGGCATGCAGTGGTCCCAAGCACAGCATAGAGGAAGTGAAGATAAGTGCTAAAACTTAGATGAAATATTTGAAAATCAGAAAAGAAGTGGAGAGAGAATTAATTGCTACTGTTAGTGCAAAGCACCCAAAGAAACCTAGCCAATAATAGGGTAGAATCCTATTTTACTTTAGGTACCTAAATGGTTATTACACAGCCATGAAACTAATATTTTTGGCACCTACACCAGTAGTGTAAGTAGGTGACCAGGGTGTCAGCCTCAGGCATTTACTGCAAGGGGGTGCAAGATCAGCAGTTGCTGTTGCTGCTGCCCTGGTCACCTAAGCTTTTTGTTACACCTCTGCTGAGACCCAGATTTCAGAGCTTAGGTTAGCATGCAGAGCTGCATACATGTCCAACCAGAGTGGATCTCTCCTAAGTATACTCAGTGGGTGTTTGAATGCTTGCAGGATGAGAACTGGCATTGTGTGTTCCCACTGTGTTTGGCCACTTGAGGTACATGAGAGAGTCAGCCAACCGGTACCAGGATCTTTCATATGATTTATAACAACAGTTCACAAAATGTTCAGTTCTCATTCTGCCAGTGTTCAAACACACACTGAGCATACTTAGGAGAGATCCACACTGGTGGACAGGTATGCAGCTCTGAATGCTAACCCAGGTACATGCCTAAACTCTGAAATTCCATTCAGTGAAAGCCTTTAACTAGCGGGTATCAGATACCAATGGAGCAGGATGCCCTCCCATGTTCTCTTTCACTAGCTTAGGGGCACATGCCCAAGGAGCAGGAGACCAAGGTTCCAAGTCTCCCCACGAGAGAGCTTGAACCTACATCTCTTACTTCATATGCCTGTGCTCTAACCAACAAACCACAGATTATGTAAATGCCTTACTGTAGGCTATTGGCCTAAAGGCTGCAAGGGTCCGTCTCCGTTTGTCAACTGTGTGACAGGGCAATTCCATTCTGCTCTAGGGCAGCATAGAATCTGAAACTTCACATAAGTGTCAGAAATTGGGGTTACATTGTGGCAGATGGGCCATTTAGGTTTGTAAACTAAATAGAATTTTGCCCTAAGTGCGCAGCTCCTTGCCATCATCACCTCACGGAACCAGGGCTTTAGATATCAAACAACTTGACAGCCTCACAGAATGGAAAATGTTACTGGTAGAAAATGTTTATAAAACAGACAAAAGCGAGACAAATTCACGAGTGATTTAATATTGTTGTTTCCTCGATAACAGAGTAATACCTTTCCAAAATTTATCAATGGTAGAACAAGCTTAGAACATTTGTTAAATACCATCAATGCCAAAATTTTGTCTGCAAAGGCAACCATAAATTTAACTAATTATAAAAGTCACCTCTAGCTTTGGAAATTTCATATTTGCTCTCTGAATCCGATTTCCATTGTTACATACTTGTTCAACTGAGACTCTCTGCTGATTCCAACAATGACATTATACCTAGCAGCTACATAGAAACAGATTCCATCACTTTAAATTAACTTCCATAAAGTAATTATTTGATAACTGCAAACCAGAAGAAATTAAGTTTTTATCTTTTGTTACTTTGGATCTGAACACATTGTAAAAATCATAATCCTTGACTATTGTTCATTACTATTTCCATCCATACTTAAAACTGGAATTTCAACTTTTTAGTGCTCTCTACTTGGGGGCTACAATGAAAATAATATGATACAGCTAAAAAAATAAACCTCCTATAACAATCCATGACTGAATACACCAGAGTTGCCTATTAATCTCATAGTACGTGCAGCATGGCAAAAATAACTGTCTTGTATACATTTCAGCTAAAAAAGGCTCTTCATTACACTAGACAGTAGGTTAGTATTTCTGGGTAAAATGTCTCTTTGACTTAAAATTAGCAGAACTGAACCAGACCTACTGATACCAGCAGATAATTTGGTCATATATGATCTCTCTTGCCCTGCCAATAAATGCCACCATAATTACAAACCATAAAGACTTGTGGAGTTTGTGTTCTATACAGTAGCTGGCATTGGAGGGGTGTGTGTGTGTGTGTGTGTGTGTGTGTGTAAATAGAATACTTGCACTACTGTTATTTCACAGACAATCGTATCTTCAGTTATATGTAGGCTGAGTCAAGCATCAAGATTCCTTTGGTATGCATTCTCAGGCTATTACACTGGCTCCTGTTATTCATTTTTTTCCAATTTAATAAATCAGCTCTAAACTATTTTTATAAAAAATCTGCTTTGTTTCTCTAATATAGGAGTAATGTATTCATGCTACTTTTTGTATTAGTTTGTCTTTTGCTATGTGATAACTTCACTGAATAATTTATAAACTAATCATCCCTCCATATGACTATTTTACCAAGGGTTTTTTTTTTCCTTCCGTTTGTTGTTTTACACATATTTGTACCATAGATTAGTAATTCCACATTCACTGTGTATCTCATGGGTAAGCAGCCTTCAGCTGTTGATACTGCTGGTGGGGCTGCTTATTGTCAGGTGACTTAAAAAGCACATTCCTCCTTAACATACATAATTCCTGTTTGGACCTTTTGGTATGGCATCATATATGTTTGGATTTGTTTTGTGATTACTTTGCTTTCCAGGGATTGGAAAGTTTAGAGTTTTATATATGGCACTTAAGCAAGGCATTTAAGCAGCTTCCTAATTTTAGGTATGTAAAAATGTTTTTGATTTCAGCAGTACTTCTCATATACTAAAATAGGTACCAATGTATTTTACTATCTGAGGACCTTTATAAAGACTTAAAGAGAAATTTCATTTTCCTTGTTACTTTGGTTGATGTTTAAAAAATGATGTTTAAAATATATACATTTTTTGTTTTAGTTGCGTTTGTTTGGGGTTTTTCAATTTATCTTTCCATGGCATACCTAATCCTAAGGATTAGAGGTTAAGGAGGACTGAGTACACAATAAAGACTTAGAAGAGGAGGTGAACATTAAAACACATAAGTTTCAGGCATCTGGCCCTTTAATGAAATTCACTAGGCTGATGTTGTGTGCCTGGATTTCAGGAAGCCTCTCCTAAAGGTAAACACCTCCACCATTTTCTTCAAAGAACAGTGAGGCTTATACTTTACTTTTACAGTACTAAATAAAAGAAGAACCCTATTTTATATAGCAGATTTTATATAATTATGATTCTAAACCAGGGTGCCTTAGCACCCAGGGGTGCAATGAATCCTTTTCAGGTTGCCAGAGAGTATTCTGCAATATTAGCACTGGTAGGTGTGCAAACACCTGCATATGATTCACAAGATAAACTCAGACATTTCAAATATGAATCCATAATGTCAAAAACATTATGACCTTTTTGTGGTCTTTCTGAGTTCTTTGCAACAGAATAATCATTCTATTCTTCTGTAGTTAAAAAAAAAAGTGAAAGTTAAGCTGGTATTTTCTAAGAGGTATCTTGGATCTAAAAAATTTGATACCCACATGTGTAGATGAAATGGGGGCCCTAAATTGAAGTGGTGGCTTTTTAAAAACACCACTTCAATTTAGGTTGAAGTAAACCCCTGTGTCATGTCCACTTGTGTCTTACCTGCCTCTCGGGCAGCAGGGAGGGAAGGGCGAGCTGCCGGTGGGCGGAATGGTGCCTAGGCTGTAGGGGGTGGGAGGGGAGCTGGTGCTTCCCTCTGCAGCAGTGGCAGCACACCCCCCCCCCCCCCGAGGTGTCACCCAGCTCAGATGGACCCAGGGGTATACCACAGCCAAGGAGGAAAGGACCGGGTCCCTACAAAGCTCATGCAGGCTGGCAGACTCTAGGGATAAAAAAAAAAGAGAAAGATCAGACTCACCGCTTCTCCCTGCCCCACTTCAGTGGATCCTTCCTTCCTAAGCTGCTGCCAGGCTGCCTGCAAAGGCTGCCTGCACAGTCCCTGAGCTGCCGGGAGCCTGGTGTTTTGCTCTGCAGCTGTAGGGCAGCAAACTAAAACTCCTCAGAGGTGTTTTAGTTTGCTGTGCCCCAAAGTCATTTAAGGTGTATTAAGCTGCCATATGTGCTAAAGTGGCTGGAATCAATGTGCAATATACCACCAACGCATGAAAACACCAACACCATTAAAGCAGTGCAAAAGTATTTAATTTGCTTTAAAGGCTCATGCACTCATGTCCCTCGTTTCCTCTACACACACCCCTAGTTGTGGGAAGCTGGATTTGGTTGGGGTTTGCTACAGAATAACTGGCATTATAGAAAGAGGTAGAGAAACTGCAAAGGATCCAGACATGAGTAACAAAGGATGATTAAAGGGTTGGAAAGCAAGCCATATGAGGAGGATTGAAGGAACCAGTTATGTTTAATGTGGAGAAAAACAAAGATCAAGTGTGACTATGATAACAGTTTCCAAATATTTGAGAGGCTGCTGTAAAAAAGGAGAACTGGCAGTGGAAAAAGACATAGCAGTGGGCTTAAAGTGGAGAAAAACAAATTTGTATCAAATCTCAGGGGGAAAAAAATCTTCACTTCTAAAAAGACACAAAGCAAAAATATGGTTTCGTAAATCTATGCATTTTCCTTTAAAAGCTTATGACATGTAAGAAACCAATACAGACTTTACCTATGATTTCTCTCATGGCATGGCTTCCTATTCAGTCCATCTCACAGAGGGAACAAAATCCTGGTTTCCTGTGGAAAAGAAATGTTATTGTAGAATTAGAACTGAAATACTTCAAGCTACATATTTCAATTAGTAAAACTTCCCAATTGGTATTATTGGTAGAAATGGGGAAGGAAGTGTTGGGAGGGAAATAAAACATTTTTTCTGCAATAGGGGAAAAGAATACCTTCTGAAGTTTAGAACATTTTTCACAAAAGATGAAGACAACAGAATATGGTTTAAAACGGGTTGGGCAAAATGGTGGATCCAGCCCGTGGCTGGTTTCCACTTCCCAGCAGCCCCTGCCTGTATGGCTGAGGCCAGTTTTCATGGAGACCCCTGCAGCACCTGTGCTGTGATAGAATGGGGCCAGGATTTCCATGGAGCTCTGCCCCAAGTCCAGACCATGCTGTCACCGCTATTAGGAGCTAGGGCAGAGCCGTGATCCGCTGCCTAAACACCCCTGCCCAGAGCATGCAGGTTGCAGATTGTGGCTCTGCCCTGGCTTCAGACCATGCTGTCATCACTGCAAGATCCCAGCCTGGCCCCAGAGCACCTCTTTGACCTGCTGCATGCCCTGCCAGTGCTGCTGGGGCCGGTCTCCATGAAAACCCCAGCCCTGCAGTATGACAGTATGGCTGCTGCTGGGGTCTCCATGGAAACCGGCCCCAGCCACACAGGCAGGGGCTGCTGGGAAATGGAGTCCACTGCTGGCCAGATCCAGCACATGGGTCAAACTTTGCCCGCCCCGGTTTAAAAACATAATACACAGAGTTTTTTCTTTGATGCCAGTCTGATCAATCTTTTCAAATCCATTTTTGTGTTGCTGCTGTCACTGCAATTTTTCAACTCTTGATTTTTTTTTACCGTCTCCTTTTAATATTATAAATATTTTAGATACTGGCTGATAATAAAACTTATCGGTCCTCAGTTACTGTATTTACTAGCATACAGCACATCCTCAAATTTAACATTCACCTTATTTTTGGAAGGCAGCATGAAGGATTTTTTTTTTCTAGAGTCATGGCTACATAGATTAGAGAGAGAGTCTAACCTTCACTTGGCTTATCCTCCCTTTCTTGCTTAACTAATCCTGAAAGCCTCCATGTTGCTGAACATTGGTCTCCATAGGTGGATCTATGATTTTGAAAAGAGGTAAAGAATTTCTTGGGCTGTGAAATATGAAAAAAGAAACCAGTTGCAGATAGGAGACAGCAAAATTGCCCTAAAAGAGAGTAGTTTGATTAGGAGAAGATCAAAAGCATTAAAAAAAGAGAGACAATTGTTTCACACCTGTGGAATAAATAATAGTGACTCATTAAACCAGCTGAATTATTCATCTGCCTGAATAGTAATATTACAGCTGCTGCACTGTGAAGCAAGAATGGAAACAGTATGCTTCTGTCCCAGGCAGAAAATTAGCTTCTCTGCTTAATATATACACCCCAGTTTTGGAAGCTGGTTTTTGGGAGGACATGTATGTTTTATGCAAAAAAGTATACTATATCTGCTCAAACCCATAGTTTCTTTTGGCACCTCTACTGATCAAGAGTGTTTGGAAAATGAAAGGCAATCATCTTTATAAAGAGCAAAAGATAAACTCATTTTCGGATGTAGCTAAAGCTAAAGTTTCCAAGCTTACTGAAATAAGTTACTTTCCTTTGTCTACTGATCTGCTCTCCTTTGACTTTCTCATATTTATTTTATTTCTTGTAAAATTGCAGCTCTGCAGGAAAACAGAAAGAGTTTATACTGTCTCATGTTGAGAATACAGAGGCCTTCATGGCCCCTTAGATTCACGGACTACAGCAACCAATCAGTCATCACATCATCTCTGACCCTACAGAATTTAACTGGCCATGCCAGTACTGCACACTTCTCAACCATTTTTTTGACTGGGCAGGGTCACTATGCCTCAAACCTATACTAATGGGGCCTTTGCAGTGACAACAAATGCCCTTGTGGACAAGTTCAAACCATGTCCCACATTGTTGACTCATGTCCATTTACAATGCTACCTGGTGGTCTTCAAGCCTTTCACACTGGTAATGGCATCACTTTAAGATGGCTGAAACAATATGTCGAAACCACATATGGTAAATAAATCAATAAAAACAAACTTGAACATATTAGCACCAGCAGAGATGCTGAAAGAAATAACTTTAAACTGGACTCTGGGCTTCAGTAATACAGCTGACAGGAAGCTGCTAAGGTAACTTTAAGCCACCTTTGTAACCTCCCAGGTCCCAGGGCTCAAATGATCTCCAACATCGGGTGACCATATGTCCCAGAGTGGCCAGAACAGTCCCAGATTTCTAAGGCAGTCAGCATCCTGGTCATTGGATAAAATTGGAGCAAAAGTCCCAGATTGGTAGGAACCTGCCTGAACACCCTCAGCTTGAGTCAGGATCTGGGCATGTGCAAGTGGTTTGCCACCAATCCGGGACTTTAGCTTCACTTTTCCCCAGGGAGACCAGCCAATGGGCTGCTTTCTTGGTCTAGTCGCGAATGGAGTCACTTGCCTAGAAGACTGCGGGGGGGGGAGAGCCTCAAGGATGTCGCCCAGCCCTGCTCCTGGGAGCTGTCTCTGTGTCTGTCTTTGTGTCTGTGTCCTATCTGACCTCGCTCTTAGGAGCTGCAGGGTTATGGTGGGGAGGGGGAGGGAATGAAGTTCGGGGTGTGCCCTGCCCAGGCCCACTCCTGGGAGCTACAGGATCAGAGCTGTGTATGTGTGCATGCCCTAGCCAAACTCTGCTCCTGGGAGCCATTGAGTCAGGGCTGTGCGTGTGTGTGTGTGTGTGTGTGTGTGTGTGTGTTTGTCTCTTGCCCAGCCCTGCTCTGGGAACTGTGGGGTCAGAGGTGGGTGTGTGGGTATGTGTGTCTCTTATCCCAACCCACTCTTGGGAGCCACAGGATGTGTGTAGCGGGGGCAGTGTGGGTGTGTGTATGTGTGTATCCCCGAATGCGTACTGCACTGTCCTGTCCAGCCCTGCCCCCTGGTGCCCCATCCTTTCTGGATTTCTCTCAAATTATTGTCACCCTGCTCCAATGTAGACAATTCAGGTGTATCTACATGTGCATTTAATGTGGGAATAGTTTACTTGTGAGTAAACTACTGTTGAGTAAACACTTCTGGGCACGCATCTACATGTACAGGGAAGCGGGAGCAGATTTTCTGCTAATGGCTGTTCCTGCTTCCTGCGGCCCTGCCACCACCAGGGAGAGCTCTAGGCAGGGGCTGGCAGGGAGCAACCAGCCAGGAGACAGCTGTCTCTTGGCCAGGGCTGGGACACTGCACCTCATCCCTGGGGGTGAGGTGGGGACTGCCTCCTGTTCCTAGGATGCCTTTAGAAATCATGGGATGATTTCCCAGAGAAGAACTGGGGATGAGAGTGTCATGTTGAGCGTAACAGAGGTTTACATAACAGGATCCTTATCTCCCAGCGCCAGCTCCAGAAGAGCAGGGCTGGCACTGAGAAATCCTTATCTCCTAGCCCAAGACCCATGACTGCAGAGCTGGCACTGGAAGATAAGGCTGTCCCAGCACCAGCCCCATGGTCATGGAGCCGGCACTGGGAGAGAAGGATCTCCCAGCCCCCACTCCCAAATCATGATTGAGAAGCAGGGGGCTTGGAGCTGCCTACTGCCAGGGTAGGGAGACATAGTCCCTGCCTGGGCTCCAGGGCATAGCCTGCCCTGGCAGCAAGCAGCTCCTGGGGGCATGGAGCAATCTCCCACCCCTTGGTGGCTGGCTGACCAGGAGCAGATTTGCTCCTAGTCAGGCATCTACATGATCACTACTGCACAGTTAGTAAACTTGCTACTTGCATTTTCAGGTAGCAAATTTACTCATGATTAGTGAAGTTTAGTGTGCAATAAGCATGCACATGTGTAGATACACACACTTACAAAGTAGTAAACTATGTCACTGCCAATAAAACATCTCATGTAGATACACCATTAGAGCTGCTTCTGGGTAATAGCACTGTCCATAACCTCTGTTACACTTAACATTACTCTTTCCTCCCTGGTTTCTCTGGGAAATCATGACATGATTTCTAAAGGCATTCTGGGAACAGCTATAGTTTCTGCACCAAATACGTTATCTTTTAACCTAGTCTGTGGCCTTTAAGTCTCCTTTAAACCTCTTCATCCTTTTTCTCTGGCATAAATAGGCAACGGTGGGAGGGGAAAGATGAACATTTCTTCTTCTATTTTTATAGTAACAAGAGAGGACAATTGAAGGAAAGTTAATGAAAGGAAAAAAAAATATCTGTTTTTTCCTTAAACATTTTTATCTTTTGGAAGCGAAAAGGAAAGTTTTCAAGGTCTGTCATGCTTCCAAGTTTTATTCTGAATGTGCCAGTAGTAAGTTTTCACCCTTAAAGTTCCCAGATGCAAGTCAGAGTGGCTTATCTAGGAACACCATTTGTGCACAAATTCATATTATAACAGAGATTGTGAGCTCAGATACTGAACATGACTGATTTACACCAATTAAAAAGGGCCCCATTAATCTGTGATAACAGCTAATAGAGGTTGTTGTAGTTCTGGAACTAGAATTTCTAAACCATACTAGAAAATTTAATACTGAAAAGCAAGACCATGGACACCAAAGGTTGAAGACTCAAAGTGAAATTCAGTTTTGTCTGTTTCTTTCTGTTTTGATAGACATCTAGCTATATCATAATAATTTTTATAGTACATTTTAACAGCAGTGTAACTTCATTGCCTATATACATTTTTATTGGGCACTAGATTAAGTTTAGCTTCATCAATAATGGGGTTTATTTGTTTTGTTTTTTTTAAAGAAGTACATCTCAGTATTAAAATTATAGGACATTTAGCAATATGTGATGTAACTGATATTATATAAATTTTGCTTGTTGAAAGCTCACAATGATAAGAAACATAATAGTGAGGTAGATAAGTAAAATAGTGATAGAGGCAATGCATTCATCTGAGATTTAAAATGAGCTGGAGAGTCTATCGATGAAGAGATTGGGAGAATTGGTTCTAGAGCGCAGAAACTACAGAAAAAGGCCCTCTATTAACAATGATAAGATTGTGTAAAATTGATGAAGGTCTTAGAAGAACAAACCAATCAAAAGAGAGAAAGAAAGCCTACCAACTGGATTTCTCTAACAAAAAGAGGTTACATTATAGCAATAGAATATTTAACAATACAAAACTCCTTATAATACTCCTTTGCCTTTGGTATGCAGTTAATATTTTCTTTGGCTCATGGAAAGATCTGAAATTAAAAATTTTAAATGAAGTTTTATAGTGGCAGCAAAGTTTGATGTTGCCCAGAGTATGTTTCTTGCTCAATACTGTTGCCTCTACAGCAGCAGTTTCTGGACCACTGATCTAGAAAGATTTAAAGAACATCATAGAGTAGTCATCACCATAGCAATTATGTTGTCTGCATACATTAAACACATTTTGGGTATGTCTACTCTTCAGTCCCAATAGAACAGGGAGTGGACAGGCAACACACCAGTAGGTAAGACAAGAAACAGAAAACAGAACAGCAAATCAGGCAGGGGATTCAGGGCAGGGAGCAGAGCAGAGAGATTGGACAGAAGAAGGGGATGAGAGTAGCCCTTACAGCGGGTGTGGGGCTAATTTGTGGTATGCTTTCCAAAAAGGTTGGCCTCCACTGAGCTAAGGGGTCATGTGGCTCAGTGAGATGGCTGCTGTTCTAAAAAAGAACAGGTGGGACAGAAATTTCATCCAATGCATGTTAAATGCATGGGATAGTGGCTCAGCTCCAAAAAGAGTCCTGTAAACAGGGAACTGGATAGTGCCTAAACTTCCCTCCACTCTGCCAGAATTCTGTGTACCTGCCCAGCCAGAGTGCTGCCTGCTGTGCAAACCCTGGAGGAGGAGGATTGTAAACTGTGCAAAAGTGGCCAACAACAAGATGTCAGTTATGTGTTTGGGTAAATATCAGTTGGGTATACTGTATAAAGTTAAATAGGATGCTGCTCTTAGTTTTTATATCATAAGTAGACTTGCCCATGAGATAAGTACTGAATGCACAAACTGGAGAAATGAGTGTAAGGAGAACTTTAAAATCAAAAAGTAATTTATCTATAGTCTTTAAGAGCTTCCAGGGTAAGGAGGCAATTGTAGTGGAGGGAAGGTGTTGGTTCACAGTTTGGGACTAGAAAACTAAATTCCACGTCATACCTTTAGGTGCCTAAACTCTTTGCTTGCTGTCTAAAAGAGAACTTGTAGTACAAAGAAGCTGTCTCAAGAAAACCTCAATCATATATAACAATATACATTTTTTTTTTTATTTGGGCTTTGCTTAGTGAATGTTTATATAGTTCTGGATTCTATAGATTTCAACTATAGTTGTTAGTTACCTAATATAACTGGTATGTATAGAGATTTAATTTTGCAAAATTCTTTGGATCATTCACATCCTTAGTGCAATTAAACTAGCTTCAATGGTCTCATACCAAGGATAATCTGGTTTTTAATAATAGTTTAATTAATCTGTGGTTAGATTGCTATTCCTTTGTTTTATCATGTGACAGTAAATAATACTGATGCTAGTCTTTATTCCAACATTTTAGCTGTCAAAACATTGTATTCTTTACCAATAAAATGCAAAATAATTATTCCATTTCAGGTACCTGCTGCCTAAATTACTTCATTTTTAAAAAGTAAATCATTCTGATAATAGCTCTGCCAAAAGTATTTGAAACAACCCAGAATAAAATTATTCTTCAACTGCAGCAGCAGCTGAACAGGTTTTTTGTTTGTTTGTTTGTTAAAAAAAAAATCCAGCTGAAAACATTTATACTAATTTTTAGCTGTGAAGTATAACAAATGATCTAATGTATCTCCTTAAGACACTTAATAAAGAAAGTATCTATTTCATTTTTAATACAGTGATGTTATAAAGTTATAAGTGCCCATTGTGCCCATCTAGTTCAATCCGCTGCATAAAACAGACCATAGGACTACACTGAATTAATAATACCCATTTGAACTTGAGTAGATTCTTTAGCAAAAAGATGAAATCTTGATTGTAAAATATGTGGATGATGGAAAATTCACTATAACACTTAGTAAGTTATACTAATGGTTAAATTACTCCTACATTTGCACCTTATTTCAAAACTGAATTTTGTCTTGCTACAGATTTCTGCCACTGGTTCTTGTTCTATCTTTTTCTGCTAGACTTGTGATCCCTTTATTATCAACCTTCTGTATCCTATATAGATGCATAGCAAGCATTATCAAGCCAACCCTTACTTTTCTCTTCAATAAACTAAATAGATTCAGCTCCTTGCATCTTTCACTGTAAGGCTAGCTTACCAGTGTTTAATTATTCTTATGTCTCTTGCTTGCCTGAATAGTCTCCATTTTTTTCAGCAATGTTCTTGAATTGTTGACATTAGAATTTGACAAAGTAAGCCAATAGTGGTTGAATCAGTGCCAGCTACAGAAGTAATGTCACCTCCCCATTCCTATTCTATATTCCTTCTTTATACATCTAAGGATCACTTTTTTGTTTGTTTTGACTCAGCATCATCCTGGGAGCTTATGATCAACTATGTATCCTGTGTGGATCCCAGTCCTCTAATATAGCTTGTGTTCCTCGTTTCTAGATGAATTGCTTAATGTTTGACTATATTTAAATGATTAATATGAGCCCAGTTTATCCGATAATGTCTTTTAATATAAGTTAGGCAACTAACTTGCTAGGATGGTTTTGAAAATAGATGGTTGCATTTTGTAGGGAAACCAGTATATATAGACTTGTACTATATAAAAGGTTTTCTAATTGGCTTGGTTGATCTACAATATTTTATCAAATATATATCTATCTATATAGCTATACAGATCTATACAGATATACATCTATATAGATGTATACAGATACATATCTCTATAGATACCTATATAGATAACATCAAAAATGATTATATCTTACTCAGGTTGGATGAGCTAATTCATAAGAATTTTGTATCCAAATTCAAATTACATTTCCTGGAACTCAGAATGAGAACCCATTTATTCTTTATTTTTATTGCTACTTAGATGTACTCATGTTCTTCTCTAGCTACAGGTTACTAGGATTTTGTTGAGATGTCACAATCTGATAGAGATGGACAAACTCATTCAGTACTAAAAGATGTTATTTCAAACAGTGTCCATTAGAATCAATCATTCATAAAAAATTAACAATTATAAAAAACAAAATAGCTATCCAGAAACAGTTTTTTATCATTAAGATAAAGGAACAGCAAATTATGCATGAGTTACTGACTGTATAAACTTTTAAGTGCATCTGATGGCATTGTAAAATATTGATAATAGTATAGATTTAGGTTGTATATTTGAGAAGTCTTACAGGAACAGAACCATTTAAAATTCACTGTTTCTTTTGTGGTGGCTCAACTAATGGACTGGAAGAAACGAGGTTTGCATTTTTAAACTTGTTTCAGGATAGGTAAGCATGTATTGCAGGGAGCACATATTTCATGAGTTCATTCCAATCTTCTCTACTAAAGTTTAAACTCCTGGAGCATTCAAGTACTCTGCAATGGAATCCCCAAATATAGCACATTATTATGCTTCATTTTGGAAGCAACCAAGCCACAAATGGGCTATTCTTGAGAGATCTGTATCAGCAACCTACAAGCTTACCTACAGATTGAAAAATAAAAATGAAAAAAGCCACTGCTGCTCTTTTGGAGTTCAGAAACCGTTAGGCTTCCAAAAGTATGCCCAACAGCAGAAAGGTATGGCAATACCTTCTCATCTGTGCAATATCACTGAAAATAAAGTTATCTAAGAGTTATTGTACTCTATCACTAATATTGTTGAATTCTTATGTCTATAGTAGTAGCTTTCAGGAAGAAAAGCCATAGAGATGATACAGGTACATATTTGTTTTTTTCAATTAAAGCATATATATATATATATATATATATATATATATATATATATATAGTCTACTAACAGCAAAGATAAAACAGTTGGGAGGTGGGAGGGGGACATAACACTTGGAGCTATTTTAATTATTTCTTCATTTCTTTCAAAAATATACAAGTAGAAAAATTAGTCTTAGAACTTTAACAGAAAAGCAGTTCTTCTATAAAAATCCTTTCATGCTATTTCATTTGTGAAATATGTCTACTTAGGTTGGAATTCTATAAAATAAATTAAATGTAATTATTCAAAAGGTATAAAATAAATTATTTGACGGAAAATATAAACCAAAAGATTATTGCAAACAGAGGATTAATTTATTTTCTTCCTTAAAGAGCTATTCAGGATATATATATATATGTACACGTAATTCAGAGAATTTGAAACTAAACCCTTGGTGGGGGGAGAGTAAGTATTGATGAAAACTACATTAAAAAGTTAGCTCAGATGAAAGAGTATAGGTTAGGAATAGGACAGATAAACCAAAAGAGCATTCAGTAGCCTGGTCATAGGGCTTTCACCTAGGGCATAAGAAACTCAATGTCACATCCCTGCTCTGAATCAAGGAGAGTGAAAACTTGACTCTGGGGTTCTCAGGTGACTGACATAATCACCAGGCTATTCTAAGATATGCATGGGGTGGATTCAGGGGTTGCCATGGCACAGTTGCATTCCCCTTCAACAGTGTAGTTCATCTGCTGTGGTTCTAGTTCCTTATAAACACAGGTACCTGAATCCCCTGCGGAGTCCAAGGCATGGCTGGATCCCCACTGGCAAGGGATACCCAGGGGGACCAAGTAGGGAGCAGGTGAAAAAGAGAAGGACCTGCCTGCAAGAGCCACTATCCCCAGCTGAGCATGGAAACCCTCTTAGCCACAGTGACAGCAGCAGCAAGTCCTACTTCCTTTGTCAGAGGCAACTCCTGCTGGAGAGGGGGAGCCACAGAGCACTAGAGTGGGGAGAGCATCCCAAACAGGGTGGAGGAGTAAGGGGTTGGAGAGTCACACTTGTTTTAGGGATTCAAAAAAGTCTCCAATAGCTGGTGTCATGGTGAGAGCTGCTTATAGAGGGGTGTGGGAGCAGAGTGGCTGCAACCACCCCTGAAGCACAGTTGTATCTTCTGTACCCCTATTTTCAAAACCCTAGATCTGCCCCAAAACAAGACCAAGGTATGTCTTGTTTCTATGAATAGTTTTAAAAGACTCCATGGCTAGGGACAGACATTATACATAAACCAGTTTAAGTGATCAGAATCTGGTTTAAACCTATAACAGAACAGATGTTCAGTGCACATAAACCAGTTTGAAAATGGCTAAAACCGGTTTGAAATAAACCTGGTTGAATGTAGTATCAGACTTAACTGATTTGGCTTAAACCAGTTTATGCAATGTCTGTCCAAGACCCCTTTCTGATTTAAGATAAACCAGACTCCCCCAGCATCCCGGTATGGTCTCTGACCTGGGCAGGGCTCTCTGCACCACAGCAGGGCTGGCCCCTCCCCTCTGCTTCCTGGCCAAAGCTTCATCAGAGACTGCAGGTATAGCAGGGTCTTCTTGGCTTCCCCCTGCCCTAACCCCCCTCTTGCTGCTTGCTGGACAAGCAGGGACCCCCTTCCCCCCCAATCTCACACTGTATGGACCTTCAGCCCATTGACCCTAGGCATGTGCTATGCTAGCTAATGCTGAGAGGTGTCTCTATGTATGTGTGTCTCCAATTTCGCTAGGACAGGCAGACAGAACAGTGATGGCTTAGGGCTTCTTGGAGCTAATTAACAGGTCAGCCAGTAAGCTGTATAACAAAAGTTTGAATGGAGAGAGGTTTTTTGAATGTCTATCCCTAGCCCATAAGGAGATCTTTGGTCTCTCAAGGCCTCACAACCCAGCTGCATGTGGTAAGCAGCTCATAGTCTGCCAGGCTAGGAGACTGAGAATCAGCAGAAAGTAATGCTGGTTAATGAAGACTGCTTAATACTCTAGGAGTAGCACACAAAGGGAGTGGGGAAAAGAAGAGACTGGGCTGAGCTGGACTGGGCTCTTGCAGGAAGGCTCAAGAGTCAGGGTTGCCCCTCTTAACATGTGAATGAATATAACAAGTATTTTGGTTTTGTGGGCTTGGTTTCTTTCTTCTGTTTCACTGTGGGGACAATATTGCGCCTGTGTAAGATAAACTGGTTTGAAACCCTGGAGTCAGAACTGACTCCCCCATATCTGGGTGCAGTGTGAATGATCCACTTGCAACCTCATTTTATATCCCAGTGCAGAAAAGGAAAATTCTGGAAATCTCAAAATTATTCATGGGATGGGAAAAAAATCCTTTCCTTTCCCCTCTCAGATCTAAACCTTGTTTCAGATGGAAAGAAATTTCTCAGAAATATATCCTCTATCTCAGGGAATTCAATGTACCAGCCAGTAAGGGACAGGATTTATATGTTTTCCCTTCAAATTTCACTGTTTTAGTTGTAATGTCAATTTTAGTAGACTTACTCAGAACTCTGTCAGATGGGACAAAGCCAAATAAAATACATTGTCATGTTGTTAATGCATGTTCAATACAGACCTATTGTATGAAGTCTAGTCTTTGTTCAAATGCTGTTGCAAAACACACCACCTATGATTTTGTGTAATATAACATTTAATAGTGTTTATTAAATAAAAGTTAGGGGCCAGATTGTCAAAAAAAATTGGCAATCAAGAGCCTGGCAACATAGGTGAAAGGATTTACAGAGAAGTTCAGTTACCATTTAGACCCACAAATGAATTAGGTTTTCATAAGTAGTCAGCACTTGAAGATCCCATACAGAACAATTGTAGCTGCCAAGGACTGAACACTTTTGAAAATTAGGGCACTTTATTAAGGTACCTAAATGTGATTTTAGTTGGGTTGACAGTGAGGTTTTATAAAAAAAAAAAAAAGTCAGAAAACTGCCCAAATACAAAAGACTATTTTTAGTATAGAAGTTCCCCTGTTAACTGAACAGTAGTGGTAGTTACTTGTAACTTGTACGGATGCAGGTCCTATAATTATTCGGTGCAGTATATAAAATAAGGAATCAAATATTCCAAGAAAATGGCATTTCTTTTTAACTTTACAGATCATCAACTGAATCTATGAAAACTCTTCCAGCAAAGATTGAAATACTGGTGGCAAGAAAAATGTATTTTTATGTTGTAGGTTGCATCTTTTTAGGTTACTGAATGCATCTATGTAATTAATAACTGAATTGATCTAACTGTTTTGAAACCTGTACTTGAATTCCTAACCTTATTCCTAAAGATAGTAAGGCTAGAAGAACCAATATGAACATCTGAACTTCAGTATATCTCAGATGGAAAAATTTTACAAAGATTCTTGCATTTAATACCATGCATTTTATGTACTTCACCATATATAAGATGGCAAAGGTTCATAGGGCCTGTACAGAAAGCTTAGTTAGCCTCAGACTATATTTCGCCTTTAAAATAGGCAGTTGTATTCCCCTATAGATGACAAGGAAACTACAAGTATGGGATCTAAAGGAAGTTATATAGAAAGCTCCGTTTGATAGGCAGTGGTAGCAAAAAAAAAAGGTCAGGAGTACGTTCTTAACAGTAGCCAAGAAAATCATTGTTAAGATTCTTGTCAAACTGGGAAAGTCTCTATTGCATTTAAGTCATGGAGACCCTTTAGTCTTTTCTGTTATTTAATAAAACCAGGAATACAGAATTTAACTTAAGTGTTTACACTTAATTTATATTGCCTTTGCTAACGAATCTGCCCAAGCAACTTGCAAAGTGTAATAAATGCAGTACATATCTGTTCTATTTGAGTTCTTACACTGTACCCATCAGCACCTGTCAGCATTGCTACAATGATACTTACAGCTGGCTAGATTTATCCGTGGAGTGAATAAGAAGATAGACAAGAAGAAATACTGTTATGATAGTTGTAGTTTGTTCTGGACACATTTAACAGAGTTCAGAGAGAAACTTCCCAAGAAGTGCTCTATTTGCCCAGAACATCTCCTGCTTAGCTTCCTCAAGCATAAATCTCTGTGGGTCCAACTGTCTGTTTTTAAATCACAGTGAGCTACTCAAACCTCTTTAAGAAATTAAACATGAACCACAGTGACCAAAACATCATTATGAAAGTTAAGGTTGCTCATATACATTTTTAGAAAAGCATCAAAAAAAGAATGAGACTGATGGGCAATATTTCCAGCTGTGTGGTACCCAGCATAATACCACACAGTCTGGAATTTGCTTGACAGTTATTATCTCTGTCTTCCTGGGCTTGTATCATTAAATAGAAAAATAGCAGAGGAAATGCACACCTCAGATTGTGTTTTAATGGGTATAACAAAGCATGGAATTGGGTCCATGTTATTTGATTTTAATTAGATTTTTTACCTGCACTTTAACCTACACAGTGTTGTGAATCCCAATACATGGAAATAAACATGGTCCATGAGATTAAATTTAAGAATCCACAAGATTTTAAAATATTATAAATTTGTTTTCATTTGCCTTTCCCTTCTACTTATTTTTTTTTTTAGATTTCCATTGGGATCATTTTTAAAGATATTGTTTAGAAACAGCAGGCCCAGACATTTATTTCTGTTTGAAAAAAACAAACAAACAAGATTCTTACAGGAGCCATTTATTTCCAGGAGCTGTGCCTTCAGATAAAACACTAAATATCAAGAGAGTCATAATAAATTCATACAACTAGAAACATTGTTTGCAGCAGACAGGACTCCTAAAGTCATTCTCATTAATTGGTTTTGGAAACCACCACTTACCTATTTCATCTGCTGGCTGACTGCTAAGAGCCTTTCCACTCACTCACTTTTGGCTAGTCACATTCTTGCTACTTACAGCTGGTCCCTTTTTTAAAACTCATCCATAAGAAGAATAATCACACAGAAGAGCACCAACGGTCCCAGTAGCTTTGAGGCATCTTATCTGTTTAGTTGGAAGCCTCACTAGCAAGTCTCTGGATTAGCACTCCAGGCAGTACAGGTGGTCTCTCAAAGGATGAATTTCTGGCTTTACCTCTCTATCCAGCAACACCTCAGTGCATCCTTGGTCAATCTGCCTACTTTAGTTTAGCTTTAAAAGATACCTTTGGTTAGCGGTTCCTCGGCACCTCCTCCACTCCTCCTCACCTTACATGGTCAACTTTTCTAGACAAACATAGTGAGGGGGCCCAAATGTCAAAATATCTAATGTCATTTGGCTACTATGGGGAGGGAAAAAGCTAAAGGATTTTTTTTTCTCTTTTTTTAGAACTCTGTATTTTAAAATTCTTATTTTTACTGATTCAGTGGCTGACTCTGTTGCCCAATTCTTTGGCTTTTTCTGTGCAAGTAACTACATCAGCAAAATGGGAACTCTTGCTCTCTCCAAGGGGAAAGAAATAACTTTAAGAAGTTTTTCTTGAAAATATAAGAATAAGAAAAAATAAATAGGAAAGAAATTCTTTATTTGCTTTTTTTTTCCTTTGGTTCTTCCTAGCAGGTGAAGTGGGCATGATTTTGCAAGACGCTGCTTCAGCTTCACACCTCTAAACTGTCCATGTAACAAATGGTAAACAATGCAAATCATGAACAAAAGTCAGCTCAAGAGCTGTAAATAAACTCTTTTTACTGTTTAACATTCTAGTGCTCTTTGGAAGAGATGAAAAAAATTACTTTCTCTTAGAGGTAATTACAAATATAATAGTATGGAATAATAATTAATAAAAATGATTACCCATTAAAGGGCAAGATATAAAACTCCTTGAAGTAAATGAGATTTTTCCACTGACTGCAGTGGGCTTTGTATCAGATTCATGTAGTAATTTTCATAAGGATCTCAAATGGATAAATTTGTCAGTGAAGTACCAAACAAATTAGATTAGACATCAGGAAGAACTTCTTTACCGGAATCCGGGATGGGCTTCCAAGGGAGATGGTGCTCTCCCCTACCTTGGGGGTCTTTAAGTGTAGACTGGACAAGCACCTGGCTGGGGTCACCTGACCTCAGTGCTCTTCCCTGCCCACGGAAGGGGGTCGAACTCAATTATCTACTAAGGTCCTGTCCGACCTTAAACATCTATGAAATCTATGAAATGCAAGTAACCCATGGATGAGTTATTCTCTCTAGAAACCTTCTCAGTGATATGTTCCAGAATCCTAATTTCTCAACTAGTTGTTGGCCTCTGGCTTCTCAGCTCTCAGTATTTCCTCAGATCCTCAGAGCTTTCTCTCCAGCCTCTTGTGGGTTTTTAGAGTAGAACTAGTTTTTTCACAGATGTTGACACTTCAGCTTTGCATGCGTTTAGTGTAATTAACCTACTGAACTGTCACATGTATAAAGTGACCTCAATTTCCCTAATTAATGGCTTTACATTTTAGAATTTTTAGCTTGTGTGTGAATATTCAACAGTTTTAATGGCAACGAAATGTATTCATTCATGTGTAAGCTACATTTGAATATACATCAGAGAAAAAGTCAATACAATAAGAGAAAAAGTCAAACTTTTGACAGATTAAGCAGTTTGCAGTCTCCTCATTAGTGTAAATGTGATGGGACAGCTAAATTTACAGAGCTTATAGTGACCATCTATACCACCTCTGTCATGCCCAACTGCACTCTGAAGTACACCCTACTCACCTTTTGTACTCTACATGTAGCAGCACATGAAAATGGGGCAATATAGCTTCCTTAAAGCAGCCCTGGATGTGCACTGAGAGCTCATCATCTGTTGTTAGTCTCAGGTGTATTTATTGATTCCCCTGGGTGTGCCTACACAAGATGCTTTACTGTGAAGTAGCGTAGTTAACTGGGCAGTAACGCTTATGTTGCTGTGGGGGGGCTCTACCACTGGAGCCCAGCCAGGGATTATGTCCTCCGGCCTCGGCTGCAGGGAGCTCCAAGCCCCTCACTCCAAGATTGTGATCAGGGGCTGGGAAAGAACTGCAGGAGTGCAGGATCAGAATCAGAGAGTGGAGACTTGGAAGGAGAGGCAGGGGAGGGGCAGGTCCCTGCCCCCTGCCCCATCCACCAGTGGGGCAGCTAGTAGAGAGCCCCTGGCTGGGCAGGCAATTCTCTCCCAGCCAGGAGCTCGCTGCAAGTTACCACACCAGCAGATTAGAGCAGGAGGCTAGGATCTGTCCCTCCCCTGCAGCTCTTTCCAAGTCCTCTGCCCCAGTCAAGGAGCTGGGCCTGGGAACTCCCTGCTTCCAGGGCAGAGAGACATTGTCTCTGCCCTAGCAGCAGGCAGCCCCCCCAGGGCAAGAAGCAATGTCACAGTGCTAGTCAACTATTACCTGGCCCTGGCCCCGGTTATGGTGGCAGGGGCTCACACCAGGGCCCCAGGAAGTGGGAGCAGCTGGATCCCACTTCCCAGATGTGTAGACACCTGCCTGGGAGTGTTTATTGTTGAGTAGTTTATTCACAGGTAGACTGTTCCTGGATCTAATGCACATGAAGAGACACCCCCTGGGTTCAGCATAAAGGTGACATAGAAAAACCCTTAGATCAGAACTAAGAACATAAGAGGTGCCATACTGGGTCAACCCATCTCTGACAGTGGCAAAAATGGATGTCATAGAGGGAGGGCATTGAAACATATCTCTAGTGATCTATCCCTTATTTATACTCTTCTTGGCATGCACCATTATAGGTTTTGAGATGCCAGAGGAAACATCTCCAACTTTTCTGTTCAATAGCTATTAATAGATTTATCATCCGAGAAAATATATTTTGAACCTGACTATGCTATCTGCTTCTACCACCTCCTGTGGCAATGAATTCCACAAATTATACATTACATAAAAAGTACTTTCTCTAGTTAGTTTTAAACCTGTCACCTACTAATTTCAGTGGGTATACCCTACTTCAAGTATTCTGCAACTTTGTGAATAAGTCCCCTATTCACTTGGTCTATGATTTTATAGACCTCTTCAGCCTTCTCCTTTCCATACTGAAGAGTCCTATTGTTTTAGTCTCTCCTGGTATGGCAACTGCTCCATGCCCTTGATCATTTTGGTTGGCCTTCTCCATACCTTTTCTAATTCTGCTACAACATTTTTGAGATATGGGGAAAAGAACTGCATGCAGTATTCAAGATGTGGGCCCACCATGGATTTCTATAATGGAATGATGAAGTTCTTCATTTTGTTTTCAAACCGCTTCTTAATGATGCCCAGCATTTTATTGGCTTTTTTGGTCACCACTGCTCACTGAGCTGATCTTTCTAGAGAATTATCTATAATGACTCCAGGGTTTCTTTCCTGAGTTGTAATGGCAAGTTCAGAACCCAACATTGTGTACTTATAATTGAGGTTATTTTTTCCTCATGTGCATTACCTTGCAATTGTTGAAACTGAAGTTGATCTGTCATTTTTTTGCCCACTCACTCAGCTGGGTGAGACCTTTCTGTAGCTCCTCTCCATCAGTTTAGGACTTGACTACCCGGAATAATTTGGTATCATCTGCAAACTTGATACCGTCTGCAAAAAATGCTTTTTGAAAGTTCAAATATATTATACAAATTGAATCCCTCTCATCCACATGCTTCTTAACACACTCAAAGAACTCCACCATATATATATGAAGTAGGATTTCCCTTTAAAAAAACCCATGTTAACTCTTCCACGGATGATCATGTATCTGTGACTCATGATTTTATTTTTTATGATGAATTCTACCAACTTGCCAGGGATGGAAATGAGACTTTACCTCTGAAGTATTTTTGAAGATGAGCATGTTGGCAACTAGGGCTGTGCGAAGCTTCAGTCCCTGATTCAATTCGGTGGAGATTTGGTTCAATTTGGTGACTGAATCTCTGAATCTGAATCGAGTCAGGAGACCCTTTAATCTCTCTGAATCGAATCAGAACCCTCCGAATTGATTTGGAGAGATTTGAAAAGATTTGGCAATTTGGATATAGACCCAGCTTTAAAAGTTTTTTCTACATACCTCAAGGTACCAGGCAGCTCATGAATGCTGCAATGCTGGGGCAGATGAAGCATCCCACAGGAATGCAAAGGGGTCCCCAATGCACTCGGCGGTAGACTTGGAAGTGGACAAGAAGCACTTCTGGTCTACTTCCAGGTCTGCCGGGGAGTGCTCAGGGAGGCCCCCCCTGCACTGCCCCGGCTTGGTGACTGGTGTCTCCTGGGTCTGGGGGGGCACCTGGGGTTCCCCTGTGGCCAATTGCCAAGCCAGAGCCAAGGGAGAATGGGGGGGGGGGGGGCGGGGGGCAGGCAGCACGCTCAGTGGCGGACCTGGAAGTGGACCAGAAGTATTTCAGGTCCACTTCCGGGTTTGCCACCAAGCACAAGGAGGGCCCCCCCACCATACTTCTGTGGGATGCTCCATCCACCCCAGCACTGCAGGATTCATGAACCACCTGGTACTTTGAGGTATGTAGAAAAAAACATTTAAAGCTATGTCTATGGCTGAATTGCTGATTCTCTGAGGCAGCATCAAATCTTCAGATTCGGATTCAGCTGAATTGAATTGGGGACAGTGATCTGAATCAATGAATCTGTGCCCACCTGGTCTCGAGGAGGTGCTCACCACCTAGTAAGTTTGTTCTGGCTTCGGTGCTTTTTCTGCTGGGACAGGCTGTCCCTGTCCTGGATCCTGCCACAGGAGGGGTCTCTTGTCCCCTGGTAACTGGCCCCCTGGGACATAGCACCCCCATCAAGATGCCTTGGGGTGTTTCAATTTTCTGTTCTGGCTTCCTACCTCACTTTCTGTGCATCCTTATAGTCTGGCGTCCTGTGCCCATGGGTTTGGTCCCACTCTTCCACCTGGATAAAAAATCCGCAATGGTGTTATTTTTTCCCCAGTCAACGTAGTATGTGGAATTTAAATGACAGTAGGACCCACCTGTTTATTTGTGCATTATCAGTTTTGGCTCTGCTTAACCACTTTAGAGGCGCGTGATCTGTCACAAGTTTGACCTCCCTCCCCATCAGGTAGTACTGGAAGTGCTCTACTGCCTATAGGATCACTAGACATTCCCGTTCTATCATAGCGTACCACGTCTCTGCAGGTAGCAGTTTTCGACTCATATATGCAATGGATCTCTCCAGTCCATCATCCTTTTGGGTCAGGACTGCTCCGATGGCCATTTCCGAAGCATCAGTCTGCAAAATAAAAGGTTGATGGAAATCAGGTGTGTGTATCATGATGTCTTCTCATAGGGCCTTCTTTAGGAGCTTGAAATTGCATGTCATCTCTGTAGTCCATTTTATGGCCCCCGTCTGTTGTCTTTTCAAGGCTTCCATGAGGGGCACCGCCAGTTCTGAGAAATGGTACAAATTGCCGGTAGTAGTTGGCTAACCCCAAGAAGAACTGAAGTTGCTTGCTATTCTGAGGTGTTGCAAAATTATGGATAGCCTCCACTTTATTGGCTAGCGGCCTCATGGTCTCCAACCTTACTAGGAAGCCCAGGTACTTGGTCTGTCTCTGGGCTAATGCACACTTTCTTGAGCTCACCATCATCCCCACTCCCCATAGCTCTGATAATACTGCCCAGAGGGATCTCTTGTGTCGGGCCCACATAAATACGACAATGTCATCTATGTATGCAGTGGCATACCCAGCATGTGAAGCCAAGATATGGTCCATCAGACATTGAAACATCGCCTCTGCCCTGTGGAGACCAAACAGCATCCATATGAACTCATAGAGGTCCCACGGTGTCCCAAAGACCATCTTAGCTCAGTCCCTTTTAGCTACAGGGATCTGCCAATACCCTTTGGCTAGGTCTAGTGTCATAATGTGCTGGGCCTTTCCTATGTGCTCTACTTGCCCAGCTACATGAGGCATTGGGAATGCTTCAATGCCTGCCATTGTGTTTAGGAGCTGATAATCAACACACAGCCGTAGGAACTTGTTTGGTTTGGGGACTGGAAAAAATGGGCTTTGCCATGGGCTCCTGGATGGACATATCACTCCCTGTTCTAGCATTTTCTCAGTCTCCTTGAGCATCTCTTCAAGGAGATGATGAGGTATCAGCTGCGACTTTTCTCATACTATTACTCCTGGGGGTGTATCTATCACATGGCAGGCATTCCAGACCCATCCTGGCTCTTCACAGAGGTGAAGAACCAGGTCTTCCATCCTGGTTTTCCATCCTGGTCCTTGGCTACTCCCTGGCTGCCCCCTGGGGTCCAAAGTCTCCTGCCTCATCCTCTGTAAAAGTGGCCCTCCCCTCGGGATCACGCCACTCTCTTAGGAGATTTACACAATAGATCTGCCTCTCTTGTTGGTGACCAGGTCTGTGGACTTCATAGTCCATCGGGCCAGCTTGGCGGATTATTTCAAATGGACCTTGCCACTGGGTTAGGAGCTTGCTTGTAGATGTGGTAGGGGTGCTAGGACTCTTTGGCCAGGCTCAAACTCCCTCTCTCTGGTACATGCATCATATTTTTCCTTCTGGCGGTGCTGTGACTCTTATAAGTTGTCTCTGGCAAGGCTCTGGGCCACCTGGATCTGCTATTGAAATTCTTGTTGGTAGGTGGCTGGCCTTCTCATGCTACCTGTGTCTTGTTCCCAGTCCTCCTGCAACGCTTGTAGTAAACTCTGGGGGCAGTGACCCAGCACAAGCTCAAACGATGACTATTTTACTGACTCCTGTGGGGTGTCTCGAATATCAAATAGTTCCAGAGGGAGGAGTAAATCCCTTTTCTGCATGTCACCCTGTATGCACTGCTGTATAATCCACTTTATGGTTCCATTGAGGTGCTCCATGAGACCATTGGTGTGCGGGTGGTATACGGAGGTATACCACCCGCACAAGTGGTATACAGGTGTCTTATCTGTAGTGTGTGGCACATGACCCACAATACTCTGGACATAAAGTTCTGCCTTTGGTTGGTGAGGATCTCTTTTGGTATCCCCACCCTCACGATCCACTTGATGTGCTCCTCTGCAATCCATGGTGCCATCACTGCCCAGAGCAGGATTGCGTCGGGGTAGCGGGTGGTGTAATCAATGAACACCAGTATGTACTGGTGTTCTGCGCTACTCTGGGGTAGGGGTCTGACTACATCCATAGTGATCCTTGAGAATGGGGTATTGATAATAGGTAGAGGTTGGAGCAGAGCCCATGCCAGACAGTCCTGCCTTGTCTTCTGGCACTCTGGACATGCCGCACATTGACGGGTGACCTCCTACCCTAGCCCCAGCCAGAAGAACCACTGGGTCACCCTAACGATGGTTTTATCTTGGCCCAAGTACCCCCCTGTAGGGTCCGTGTGGGCTAGCTTCCATAGCACTTGGCAGAACCGGGCAGGGACTACTAACTGTTTCCTCCTGCTCTGCCATCCTCGCCTTCTGTACCCGATATAGTAGCTGATTTCTTCCCTTGCAGCGTAGGGTCCCAACTGGTGCCTCCATCTGGCTGTTTCTGGTATCGAGAACCTGTGTCTTGATTGCCTGAAGTTCTTGGCCTTCTTCCTGAGCTTCCCTGAATTGAGGGCTGCAGGCCGCATCACATGAGTTAAACTTGTCAGCCTCATCTGCCGACCCCTCGTCTTCATCAATCTCTCTGAGCCACCCATCATAGTTTCTAATCCTACGGCACTCCATTTTGGTGTCCCAGACCCATTCCAAGGTATCATAGATTGGTGTCCAGTCCCACCCGAGTAACATGGCAGAAGCTAGCCGGGGTATCACTCCACCAGTAACTCCCCCTGCTGTTCCATCACCCGGTGCCAGATCCATTGGCACTCAATCTGTTCAGCTTCTCCATGGAGACCATTCTCACAGGACCCACTTTGCGGTTCTTCTGGGCCGTGATAAGGTTGGCCCTAAATGAGTGAGTACACCCAGAGTCCAGTGTGGCCTTGATGGGGCAGTTTCCTACCCAGGCCTTCAGAACCAGACATCCCCAGACAGCATTGTCTCCCCCTGATGCATAGCTGCAGTCCATCGGCTCACTTGCATCCAGCTCCTTCTGTACTTCAGCCTGCCCCCTAGAGGGATTACCAGGTCACCACTGTTCATTAGAGCCACTCAGACATTCTCACCAGAAGTGCTCAGCGCTTCCGCATTGGAAACAGACTGTGTCCCTTAAGCTGCCCCAGTTAGGGGGTCATCTCCTTTCCGCCTCCTGAGGAGATGAAGTCATCAGGTTAGGGATGTACTTCTCCCAGCTGTACCCTGCCTCCAAAGCCACGAAGGCCTCAGCTAGCTTCAAGGCCTCTTCACAAGTGTGCGGTGAGTGCTGGCAGACCCAGCATTGTGTTCACTCCTCCAGATCATTCTGAAATTGTTCCAGCAGTATCTGGTCTGCCCCGGCATCCTGGTCATAAACTGCAGGGCTCACCCATTTGTTCAATGGGTGAACAACTTGTCCTGTAGCAGTTGTAGCAGGATCCTGGGCTGTCTCTTGTCAGGGCCTTTCTTAGCCTGGAACAGCTTCCTGTCATGCTCTAGGTTAACCTTGAGTCTATACAAGATGGCTGCCTTGACTCATTCATAGTCCTAGGCTTTGTCTTGGGGAAGAGCCCAATATGCTGCTTGAGCTTTGCCCACAATGAATGTGCCCAGTTGTCTGGCCCAATAACTTTAGTCCAATCTGGTCATGATAGCATGATGCTCAAGGACTTTGATATATGCCTCTGGGTCATCCTCTCAGGTCATCTTAGGCATCTTGAAGGTGACCAGACTATGGCATAGCCAGTCTTGCTGTTGATCCATCATCTGCTGCTGAGCGTCCAGGATTTGTATGAGGGCTTGCAGGTTCTGACCCAGTACATCCAGGGGGGCCAATGCCATCAGCTGCATTCTGATGTTTTCTGCCTCTGCCAGGTCCCCTGGACAGTTCCCGGCCAATGCATCACTTTGTGCTCACCTGGTCTTGAGGAGGCACTCACATGCCACCTTGACCCATGCCCCCAGTGCTGGCTGCTCTTTAAGCTCCAGCAGCCTCAGAGAGAGCCCATGATCACCTTGAGGAAAGCCCAGAGACTCTGCTGCCATGACATGGATTTTTCTCTCAGTGGTGGATTCCCCTCCTGTGGTCCCCCCCAGATTGGCTGCACCCCCTGGTGGGTATCTGTAGGGCTCCACCTCCCTTACAGCCCATCTATGTGCCAGCCTCCAGAACGGCCACTTGATGTTGGTGCACCTTGCCCTCCAGTGTTGACTCTCCACACTCTCCTTGTCGGCTGGGCTACAGACAACTCCTCCCAGTTGCTGCCTCCCTGGCACATTTAAGCTTTCCCTGCTCTTCTTCCAGGTCTCTGGCTATGGCCTGCCATGGTCTCCTAGCTTCTCCTACCCTTGGAGTGCCACCCGTGCTCCTGACCCTCACCTTGGGATCTCTCTGGGCAGTCCCTGGTAGTAAAAAAAGAAAGAAAAAAGAAAGAAGGAAGAAATTAACAGAAGAAAGAGGGGTAGAGCCATGGCCCTTCCCCACTCACTGGCCTGGTGCTGGTGGTCCCAGCAGTCCCCCAGCATTGTCCCGGCTGCCTTTCTCAGCTATGGACCCCTCCAGTGGGTCTGACTCTGGGTCCCCTGTTGGCTGCTGGCACTGCTTATGCCTGGTGTGGGAAGCACCTTCACTGTGCACTCCCCACTGTGTTTCCCCCATGTTCCTCCTGGTGCTGACATTTATCCCAGCTGGGCAGCATCCTGGGATGATGTCAACCGCCTGTGCCGGCTCCAACTGGAAATAGAGGTGGCTCGTGAACAGCGTGGGTGCTTCATGCTGGTGCAGCTCGTCCATCTCTCCCCAGCCAGAAACTGGTAATTTTGTCCTGGCTTCAGGGCTTTTCCTGCAGGGACAGACTGTCCCCATCCTGGATCCTGTTGTGGGAGGGGTCTGTTATCCCTCAGTAACTGACCTCCTGTGACAGAATCAAATTACTGTCCCTGATTGAGGCTGAATCCAAATCCAAACCAAATATGGCCCATTTTGCACACCCCTATTAGCATCCTACCAGTCCTCTGGCACAGAAGCCTTTTGTAACAATAGCTTGTATACTATTGCAGGCAGTTCTGAAATTTCACGTTTGAGTTTCCTCAGAACTCTAGTGTCATTGCCATTAACTACTGGTGATTTATTAATATTTAATTTAGCACTCAGTTATAAAACTTCCTCTTGTCACTTCGTTGTGATCCAAGGACTTATCTAACATGGTAAATTCCCCAGTATCTTCTGTGGTAAACACCAATGCAAAGACTTTATTTAGCTTTTCTTCTACAGACTTATCAACCCCAAATGCACCTTGGTCATCTAATTGTGCCACTGATTCACTAGCTGGCCTCATACTTCTGATGTAGTTAAAAACACTCCTCAGATTCTTTATTTGGTTTGCCTTACATTTTGCTTTTACACTTGACTTGTCAGAATTTGTGTGCTTTGCTGTGGGCATACCCTCCATTTTTTGAAGGATGCCTTTTTGCTTTGAATTGTCTCTTTAACTCTGCTATTAAACCATTAAGGGATTTTATAGGTCTGCTTGGTACCCTTTTTGATATGTGATATACATTTTTCTTGAGTTTCTAATATGATATTTTTAAGCATCTTACAAGTTTCCTGTAGGCTTTTAACATTTTTGTACTTGTCCCTTAAATTTCTTTTTAAATAACTTCCTCATTTTTGGAAGGTAATTCCCTATCCTAAAGTTGTATATCAGCATGGTAGACTTTTTTGGCCTATTCTCTCCTACTATGATATTGAGTGTGATTATATTATGGTCACTAGTACAGAGTGGCTCACTAGCAGATACCAGTTGAACCAGTTCCATATGTTACTCAGGATTGGGTCTAGAATTGCTTGTCCTTTTGTGGGTTCCAAGACGTATTGTTCTAGAAACAGTCATTTATTACATCCAGAATTTTTCTTTCCACATCTCACCCTGAGGAGGTGTTTACCCAGTCTATGTGAAAATAATTGAAGTCTCCCATTATTATTGCTTGTTCTATAACCCTAATATGTGAGTGTGTGTGTGTGTGTGTGCACGCGCGTGCACGCACGTGTATATATGGATATGGATATGGATATGCGTGTGTGTGTGTGTGTGTGTGTGTGTGTGTATAATTCAAGGGTGGACTTTCTACCCAGAGGGACTTTATGATCATTTTCCTTTCAGATAAGGTTTTTATGTCTGTGGCATTCAACCTTTTGGCCCTGCAGGCCAGATGAGTTATGCGGGGCCCACCTATGGGCAAGATCAGGCCCTAGGGGCTTGGTACCACTCCCTCTTGCTCCCTGCATGCCAGAGTTGGGTCCCAGAAACCCATCACCACTCCCTCCTATCCCTTGTGTGGGGACAGACTGGGTCCCAGGAGGGTGGCAGTGCTCCTCACCCACCATACATCAGACTTGGGTCCTGGGGGTCTAGCACCACCCCTCTTCTGCCTCCTAGGTGCTTATCGTGGACTCAGGGGCCCAGTGCCACCCCCGCAAGGTAATCTGTTCTAGGATCAGTTGCTGGACCCAGAATGCAGGGATGGGGCTCCCCATGGGTCTGGTGACTTAATAGCAGGAAAGCAATGCCATGGGCAATATCTGACCTTTGGGCTGGAGTTTGACCATCCCTATTTTATGCAGTTGCTATTTATATTATCCTTAACATACTGCATCTCTCTCTACCTGCATGTCCTACTTTTTCATTCCTATAGAGTTTGTAACCTTTTACAACAGTATCCTGTTGACTGTCATCCTTCCACCAAGTCTTTGTGATGCCTATTATGTCAAAGTCACCATTAAATACCAAGCATTCCAGTTAACCCATCTTATTTCTTAGGCTTCTGGCATTTGTATAGACTCACTTATAAAATGTGGCCTTGCTCAATTGCTTGTTACTGCTTACACTATTTGCTTGGAACGCTAGATGTTCTGACTTATCCTCACTATTATCTATAGTTACCCTTCCTACTCCCCGCTTCAAGACAGTATCAAATCTGAGTGACATTCCTCTTTGGGGTTGTGTCAACTTGACCTGCGTGCTTTTCCATGCCTGTTGGCTTTCCCCCACTTTTTAGTTTAAAACCTGCTCTCTACACCTTTTTTACTTCTTAGTGCCAGTGCTCTGGTTCCATCCTGGCTAAGGTAGAGCCAATCTTTTCTGTTCTGAAAAGGCACATAAAATCCATGTCATTCTAAGGCATCTCAGCCACATAGCAGCATTCTACTTTACCGTGTGTAACAACCCAAATCATACTAAGTTACCCAGATTCTTTGTGCATCTCCATTTTTGTTCTATATGACCAAGCTTGCTCTCTCTTTATGCCCAGAAGTGAGCCAATACTGCCACAGAAGTGTTGAAATCCATTTATACTCTGAGGCAATTCAGCTGTGTTGTGGACACACAAAGATGTTGCGCAACCCCCTGTGGCTACGCAAACACAAGACACAATTACCAATTGTTTGTTACTGAGCTGAGACTATCATGATGGTGCATACCTTTTGCTCAATACCTGAGTGGGTAAGGCACCTGCCCAGGGCAATAGAAAGTCTAAGGTGTAGGCTTACTTCCTTTGACCTCCCCCATGACAGAAAAACAATCTAATTGCTAGGTCACTGGCCCTAGAAGGACTGAAATCACCTTGTAAAAGGTGAATATGACAATTAACTAATTAAGCCAATCCTCCCACAAATGAAATGAAAGGATTTATGATGAGAAGCCTTCTTTCATCAAGTTATTGACTTGCAGCCTAGCCCCAACCGGATGCTATGGCTAATTAACTAGACTACACAACATATGAGAGGTATTAATTAAATGTATTCAACAACAAATAACAATATCAACAATAACAACAATGCAAAACAATACTGTTCACAACAATACAGTCTCAATAACAGTACACCAATAATGCAAATACAACAACAGATCCATCAATGAGGGCACTAGAGAGCAATGTTCAGCTCTCTCCCACAGCTGTCAGACACTGCCGCTGCACCTCTCACTGGCTCTCAAGTGCACTTTTGCTGCTTCTCCAGCCACTACAGGGATATTGGATAATCTGAACCCTCGCCCTATGTGCACAGAATCAACACACACTAACACACACACAGAGGAGTTCAGCTACTCTGGGCTCTTACTCTGTATTTGCACTAACACACATAGAGGTAAGCACAGACACCACAGACACAGAGAATATATTGGCCTCCCAGGCCCTCACTCATTCTACTGCTCTCTGCAGGGTTGGCACTTACTCTCACTTAGACTCTCTCCTCAGAGTCATTCACATGATTCAAACTTACTCACACCTTTTGAGCCTTATTCAAACACCTCTTCACCCAGCAACACCTCTTAAATATCCTCTACTAGCCATCATTCAGGACTAATGTCAGTCATTTCCTGAACAAATCAGGACTGAGACTGCCCTGTCACTCATGGCTTTTGACACAAACTTCCCCAAAGCAGTGGGCACCAACCAGTAGATCTCAATTGACTGATTGATCATGGAGGCTCTGACAGTTGATCCCAGTCTGTCAGAGGCTCCATGATCAGGAGTGGCACGGCGCATGTGGCTGGGCTAAACCATGCTGCCTGCCACCTGGGCTGGGCTGGGTGAGTGGGGTCAGAGCCCGGACGGCTTGACCAGGAGGTGGGTGAGGTGAGGTGGGGTGGGACGGGGCAGGGGGGCAGGGGGGCCAGGGGTGGTAGATCCTGGGGTGCCCATTACTTACAAAAAGTGATCTTCACCATAAAAAGGAACACCACTGTTCTAAAGCCTGGGCCAGTTGTTACCTAGCTCCAGCATTCCTCCTAAGCCATGCGGTGTGTGCGCCTGGCAGCACGGCATGAGTGTGCCTGAACGTGCCACACAACTTAGAGGGAACATTGCCTGGCTCACTTCAGAGTGTGTTTGTCTCACCTCTGGTACCAGAGATTACTGTACATGCTTGTGACTATAAAATAGGTCATTACATCATTGAAAATAAAAAGTTCACCTATTCCAGAACCTCCCAGTCCCTTCATCCACAGACCATGTGAAACATTACTCCCATTACTTAACTGTTACACAAAGGCCAAGGGATATACCACCCTTGACTGGGTGGTCAAAAAGGGAAACATTAATGAGGCCAAAGGGAGAGCAAGCAAGAGGCTGTGTGGTTTAGGGACGTGGGCATTGCCCTAGCAAGGGTACAGAAGTCAATGTTGTTCATGCATTTTGCATTACCAAATGCATTAACAGCACTGGGGGCAGAAACCAGACTTCTACACAAGGTGTTTCACCTGCTGGAAACTCCCGCCCAGTGGGGCTGGATTCTATGCCCATATTTGCCTGTTTCGAAAGTCTTCTAGTGGTAATTTTCATCCAGGAAAGGCCTGTTGGAGGACATTACTTAGAAACCTTCGTAAGAATAAGTGTGTGTTTATGTCTGAAGAAAGCAAAACAAAGCATGGTAGATAAGTGATTGCAAACCTCAAGGTCTCTGGATTTAAAAAAAGAAACCTCACACATATACAATATTAAACATTCTTCAGCTTTCTGTCACTAACCTATCTTGCATTGTGAGAAGTCAGCTGACTCTGCTGCCAAATATCCCCTGAAATCACGCTTTTCCTGTGACACCTCTGATCACACATTCAGCTTACTAAGAAAGGCAGAGAGGGTTAATTTGTTTTCGATCACACTGTTCACCTTTTTTCTTCCTCCCACCATCTCCCCTGATGCAACTTCAATGGGATGGAACTACTTCCTGTTACTAAAATATAATCCAGAATACTGCCATTAGTTACAGTGGCATGACTCCAAACATACATCAGTATACACAATGCATTTGGCATTAAATAGTAATTTGGACAAAAGGCATAAGCAGCCTTGAGAAGCAGGGACCAGAATCCATGCCTTCATCCCTGCCAAAGCAATTCCCACCACCTTGCGCCAAAGACTTTGATTTTCCCCTTTCTGGCCCCATGACTTGTTCTACCTTGGCTGCCAGGAGCCATCTTTAAGAGGAGGGTGATAGAAAGCAGTTATTGCTATATCTTCTTATATAGGATAATTTGTTGGGAGAGAGGAGGTATGAGTTCAAACCTCTTGTATTTTAGCACTAGATTATTTATGATGGAGAATCTTTTCTAAATTTGTAGGTACCTGCAGTTGTCCATCTAGTGTTCTATTTACTCAGGTTAAAAGCCTGTGAAACAGTGTGCTTTCCCCAGCCAGGGCTAACCTGACATACATTTTAGCAGAGGCTAAGATTCCCTATTGGAATGAGTGGAGAGTCCTAAGCCTCCTGGTTAAGTGAGGATCCATCTCTGAAGACTTCAGGGGGAGTCCATCCCATTGCAATGAGCAAAACCACTGAGTGGTTCTGTGGGGTCAACCTCTAGCAGATCACTAGCTGTATACCAGCTTCCCACTGAAAACATAAAACTATTTGTCTACGATTGCAATATAAAATGCTATCTTGGTTATGTTATCAGCTATATTAGGCATCTGGTGAAAAGAAAATATTTTTTCATTTAGTATTCATCCTTTAATTTTAATGAAATTAAACCCTGAACCAAAGGCTGATATAATATCTATGTGCAGCACTTAAGTCCCACTAATGTGCACTATACAGGGAATTTTTGCAGATAGATCTTCAATTGACTTTCACCATAGGGGTTAATGTCCTCCAAAGGGAAAAATAAAAATTCTGTGAATTTAGCTGTTGTTTGCAACCTCTCCAGTAACAAGTGTGTCACAAGATTTTTTTTTAAGTGATACATATGCTTGGTGTATCGGGCGGGTGGGGGGGGGCGTTATTAAATCGTTCAGTTCTTTACCTACATGTAAACTGTTGCCTAGCCACCAAAACAGCATCCACATAATATAATGGCTTTCTTTACTCACTTCCCACTTTAATTTGCCACCACACACTGTTAATCACCCTTCATATTGTATTCCAGGTTCCTTCTTGCCATTAACATGTCAACTTCACCCTTTTTAGCTGCAACCAAGAAAAGTTATCAGGCTGCTTTATTATAGCTATGTACAAAGTCACCTGTACCCATGACCCTGATATTTTTACTTTAACTTTGCTCCTGAATAAATTAAAGAAAATAATGTATTCCCTTATTTTCAAAAATAGGCCGCAAGAAAATCATAGTCTCCTGTAATAATCTCATTGAAGGAACATGTTATCTGATAGAATTTTAATATTTGCTCATTAAACTTCAGAGTTTTTGGCAACAGCAAGTAGTCCCTCAGCTTGTAAGTGACCATACTGGTGCTCTCTCAGCCAACTTGGTTTTTTTCTGCTGATTCAAATGACCTCATTATGACCTCCCTTCTCTCTTTCCCCTTGATGCCAATTACTTTCAGAATTTTTGGAATGGGCTCTGCTGGAAAACATATGCCAACGAGGAAAACAATAAGCCTTCCAACAACTCTGCCTGCATGATTCTAATACAAACACATATTTGTTCTGTTCTAGTTCATGGGTTGATCTGTGCTTGGCACTCTTAGCATTGTCATTAGACCTGTATGACCACATGAGACATTCAGCTAGGTATTGCCTGAGAGAAGCTGATTTTTTTTTTATTAAAAACACCTCTTTCCTTTTCAGTGTTACTGGCAAATCAATCACAGAATCATTTTCCAACCTAAGGCACCAATTCTGCTTCCATTCCAGGCAATGAGAAAGAGCTTTGCCATTTCAGGAGAAGATGCACCAGGTCCAGAATGCCATAACGATAACCCTTTTAAAGGTGAATAATCTACTTTTACGGGTGCCTGCAATATGCAGCACACTTTTTATCCTATTTACTTACAAGTTTTACTCTGCTAAAGAACTTTCTAGGAATCTGTCCAGTTCTCCTGCAGAGTTCCCACTACCATTCTCTTCTCCTATTTCATGTTTACCGGAACTGGTAGGGATCATGCATGAGCTAATAGAATTTATTCTTTTCAGTTTGATATCCAAAGTCTTTTCAGTCTCTCTTTCTCGCACTTGAAAGCACATACAAAAAGCTGTTATACTTGTCAGTATGTGACTGAATCTTTTCAGGAACACAATACTTGCTTAGTGTATATTTTATTAAAACATGAGGGATAGAAGCACGTGCATTAGCCAGGTCAAGCCAAGTTACGGCTAAATTGCTTCTGTCTGCTTTTTGTTTCATGAATGAATTCATCTCTCACACTAATGTGTTCCCAAGAATCCTTAGATTCCAGGCTCTCGTGTCTTTTGCACAGGGCTATCTAACCATTTATCTGGTAAGATACATGCTGAGTACCTTGGTGATAGCCTTGAAAAATATATTTGCCCTCTCAGTTTAGCTGAGAAATTGATCTTCTCTGCTTGATATCTGTCAACTCTTCTACTTCTAGTTTAAAGCATCCTTCCAATTTATGCTACATTTTCAGAATAATTCCTGACCTGCTGATCAGTTTCAGTAATCACTTCAAAACTGATAACATTTGTGAATGATTTGTCTGAACTTCTAAGACACCTAACACTTTCTTTGTAATGGCACTACTTCTGTCTTTATTATATCCTCATATATTGCTTTCATGTGGTTTACTGCTGAAACAAAATATAGCACTTCAAGGTCTGAGTAGAAAGCTGAATCTGAGCTGGTATAACTTACAAACCAAAAGGCTGTACTTCAACAGCACATTAGAAAAATCTCCAAAACCAGTATTAGAGGATAAATTATGATAGAAAACATCTTCAACTTATACTTTTCTCAAGCTCTTTTATATGTGCAACAGCCTCATCTGAAAATCTTTAGA
Source organism: Alligator mississippiensis (assembly GCF_030867095.1). Classification (NCBI taxonomy): domain Eukaryota; kingdom Metazoa; phylum Chordata; order Crocodylia; family Alligatoridae; genus Alligator; species Alligator mississippiensis. The sequence goes on from NC_081824.1 coordinate 46,493,842, forward strand.
CCTAGGGTGACATTGTATTCTTTCTTGGTCACTTAAGTGACCATTTTTTTGGCTGTATAAGGATATTTTTGGTACTTATGCATCCAGGCTGGAAAGATACCCATTGATGACTATGTGTGACTATAGCTGTGCAGTCTGAGTAAGTGCAGTAGTAGTCATGGTGTATATGTGCCTTCCATGTGGCTATATAGTGGCCTTAGACATTTGAAAATTGAGTCAGCTAAACCCTGAGACTGGTGATCTGTCAGAAGTGGCAAGACAAGTTTATCTGGGCAGGCTTTCAGCAGGTGGCATTAAGTTTCAGGTAATTTGGGGGATACCATTCTATTGCTTTATTATTTTATCTGGTTTTATTGTAAACCACACTTAGTATTTTTCTTTTATTTTCTTTTTTTGTGGGGGAGCAGCATAAAGTCAAATAAATAAAGCCCTACTCTGGGAAAGCAGGTCTGGAACCCAGGGCCTCTAGCTTCCCAAGTGAGAAGTCTAGCCACTCGGTTATTGACTATATTTGTAACAAAATGTTTCTATACATGTCAAAATTACCCTATAAACAGACAAAAATGGCCACTTAGATGACCAGCAGAGAACAGACCATCACCCCTACTTATCAACATGTTAATTATGCTGTATTCCCCATCTCCTCTTTCTTCTGAATTTTTCTCATTCATAGATATGACTAAAAATTGCATACAAGAATGGTTCCATATAACAGCTGCATGTGATACTCATAAGTAGGTATAAAAGAGCCCACTCCTCCCTAAAACTGGGTTCAGCAAAATGTAGCTTTATTAGTCTTGCCACAATATCTAGCTATCTGGGCGCTTACATTTTCTTAGAAAATATTTCTATCTGTTCAGCCATGTTATTACTCTCATTCACAGAACAAGGCTTATGAGCACAAAAATGTAGAGGTCACTTAGTACTTATGTCAACTGGATCTTTATAAATGTTTTACCAGGTATATGGAAGATCAATCTGTATAATCTACATTCTGAATATTTGTCAGAACAATTTTCTTTTCTAAATAGACTTTTGCTGCTGTCTCCCACAGCATTCTTGCAAGTAAGCTGAGGAAGTATGAGTTGGATAAATGGACTGTAAAATGGATAGGAAGTTGTCTGGATTGTCAGGCTCCATGGGTAGTAATCAAAGGCTCAATGTCTAGTTGGCAGCTGGTATCAAGTGGATACTTGGGGTTGATCCTGGGGCTGGTTTTGTTCAATATCTTCATTAACAATCTGGAAGATGGGATGGATTGCTCCCTCAGCAATTTTTCAGATGATACCATGCTGGGGCGGGGGTGGGGTGGGGTTGGGGAGGGCACTGAAGATAAACTGGAGGGCAGGGCTAGGATTCAGAATGACCTAGAAAAATTGCAGTATGGGCCAAAAGAAATCTCAAGGGGTTCAATAAGGACAAGTGCACAGTCCTGCACTTAGAGCAAAAGAATCCTATGCACTGCTACAGGCTTGGGACCAACTGGCTAAGCAGCAGCTCTGCAGAAAATAATCTGGGGGTTACAGTGGATAATAAAATGGATATGAGCCAGCAGACTGGGCTGCATCCCCAGTCCGGCTTGCATCCCCCAACCCCTTTGTCAGCCAGCCCTCACTGCTCCAGTCAGGGAGCAGAGGGTAAGGGCCAGCCCTGCTCTCTAGAGCAGACAACACAACCCAGCCCACAGTTGCAAAACATGATGGGAGACTGTGATTTAACTTGAACAAGGAAGGGGTCTGGGACAGAAATTTCACAAACCAGTTTGACCCAAATGTCTGATACTACATTCAACCATTTTCAGCCATTTTGAAGCTGGTTTATGTGCATGGAGCTTCTGTTCTGTTATAGGTTTAAACCAGTTTCTGATCACTTAAACCACTTTATGTGTAACTTCTGTCCCTAGCCTAGCTGTTAAGCCCAAGAAACAATCTAGAGAAAAAAGAATGATTGAGAACAGTTCCTCCTCTGATTCTTCCTTAGAAAGTTCCTTTAACTGAGACAGACTACATCCTCATATAGGCCTAGAAAATTACCCTAGTTGAAAAGTAAAAAAGAAGAAATCCAATTTCAGGTTCAGACTATCTTTTCTTTCATTGCTGTACTGCCAGAACAGAATCACAGGGCACATCCACACAGGCAAGCATGTGCGCTGGCAGAAGTGGTGCAAATCTGAAGACATTGTGACTGCAAGCACTGACTTTTTTGCCCTAAGAAGCATGACTATAACTCACATGACCCATATTGGGCAAACATACTGATAGGAACCTAACACAAAGATAGAATAATGCTACCTATCTAAATAAGATACATAGTCATGTCAATTGAGCTAAGTCCACCTCAGCACTGACTCCTTTTAAAGTCACGGTGAGCCACATTTTTACTTCCTCTTCATTCCCACAGCGGAGCTGTCATCCTTTCCCATTTCCAATTATTCACATTTCTTCCCCATCTTTAAATATCTAGCAAATATCACCACCTGGGGCTCTAAACAGTGCATCCAGAATGTTGCTCAGAATCCCTAGCACATATGTGTGGTGTGGTCCTACTCTCGATGAGGTGAATCTGTACCAGGTTGCCCTGCACCTCATCTGGATATACATTTTTGGAGGATCCTGGGACTCATGACAAGAGCACTTGGTTGCAGTCATGAATTGGGGGGGGGGGGTGCTAATTAGCACATGGATCTTTTGTGGGTATCTGGAATGCATGCACATACTAAGCAGTGCTGAGCTATGGGGTCACCAAGGCTGGAAACTCTGTTGACTCTGCTGGGACTCAGCCCAATGAACTACATGGTAAATCATGAGTCTTTTGACTTTGGACTAATATCATACATAGTGCGCATGTCTACATGTGCAATTAGTTTGAAGCAATAAACACCAGTGCATATCACCAGGGTTTCTTGCTCCTGGGTGCCACATTTGAATGTGTGCCCAGGACCACAGCACATTGAGCTCAGTTGCTGCAGCCCACATGGCAAGAGGTTTGGTTGGGGGGGGGTGAGCCTGCCCCCCAGGGCTGCTTCAACCCTACTCAATGTTCTGCAGAGGGGCTGGCTGGGGCATAAGGGTGCTCCAGTGTTGAGCTAGCCAGCAGGCTGCACTGAAGCACCCTAATGGCCCAGCCAACCCCATCAGCATAAATTCATAGATTATAAGGGGCTGGAAGGGACCTCACAGATCATTGGGTCCAGCCCCTCTGTACGAGACAGGAAAGACAACTGGGGTCAGGTGACCCCAGCAAAGTGACCATTGAATTTCCTCCTGAAGATTTCCAGAGTAGGTGATTGGATCACATCTGGAGGGAGTTTATTCTGCAGTCTGGACACCTTAATTCTGAAGAAGTTTAGTGTAGTGTTAAGCCTGAAATGGTCTTCCAGGAGTTTGTGGTCATTACTCCTGGTTTTCCCCAAGGATATTTGCCAAGCACTTGATGTATTCCCATGATATAGAGGTAAGTTGCTACCAAGGTTCCTCTCAGCCTTCTCTTTTTTAGGTTGAAGAGAACCAAGTCCCTCAGCCTTTCCTCATATGGCTTGCCTTGCAAGTCTTTGATCATATGGGTGGCCCTTCTCTGGACTCTCTCAAGCTTTTCCACATCCTTCTTGAACTGCAGTGCTCAGAACTGGATGCAGTACTCCAGCTGTGGGTTCAGCAATCCTGAGTAAAACTACTTCCTTGGTTTTGATTAAAATACATTGGTTGATGCATGCCAGAGTATTGTTTGCCCTGCTGGCTACAGCATTGCACTGATGGCTCATGTTCATACTATATGGTCTATTATTGCCCCTAGGTCCCTTTCAGTCATAGTGCTAGTCATTTTGGTGCCACCAAGCTTGTAAGTATGTTGGGGATTGTTCATCTCCAGATGGAGTACTTTACACTTCTCAATGTTGACCTTCTTCTGGTTTCAATCTGCCCAATTTGCCAGTCTGTCTAGGTCTGCCTGTATCTGCAGTCTATTTTCAAGTGGGACCATGCTCCCCAATAACTTGGTATCATTTGTGAACTTGGCCAGTGAGCTCTTCACCCCCACATCCAAATCATTGATAAAGTTGTTGAAAAGCACTGGACCAAGCACGGACCCATGAGGAACACCACTGGCCACATCTCATCAGGACAACACAGATCTGTTCATTAGAAATCTCTGGGTCTTACCTGCAACCAGCTTCCTATCCACCTAACTGCTGAGCAGTTAAGCCTGCAATCCTCCAATTTTCCAGTGAGAACATCATGGGATACCAGACCAGATCAAAGGCCTTTTGGAAGTCTAGGTATACAATGTCAACCTCTTCTCTCTTATCTAGGTGGCAAGTTACCTGGTCATAGAAGGAGCTGAGATTGGTAAGACAAGTCTTGCCAACGATGAAGCCATGCTGGCTATCATTCAGAATCCAACTTTCTGCAAGTGTATCACACATAAACTTCTTGATGAATTTTTCCACTATTTTCCCTGTGATAGAAGTTAGGCTAATTGGCCCATAGTTGCCCAGGTCCTCTCTCTTCCCCTTCTTGAAGATGGGCACAACATTAGCCCTCTTCCAGTCTTCAGGGACCTCCCCTGAGCACCACGAGTTGTGGAAGAATTTTGGCAGAGGTCCTGCGATGACTTTGGTCAGCTCCTTCAGCACTCTCAGATGAAGTTCATCTTGTCCTGATGACTTATAAATGTCTAACACTTCTAACTGATCATGCACCAGCTCAACGTCAATATTAGGAAGGCGGTCATTCCCACCATGCCCATCCTTTAGCTTCTCTGGTATGATTTTCCTCTTTGTCTGGTGTAATTCTGAAGCAAAGTAGTCATTGAGGAGTTCAGTTTACTCCTGAATGTCAGTAACAAGCTGTCCTGAGTTGGTACGCAATGGCCCCATACTTCCATTTGTTTTCCTTCTGTTCCCTATATACCTAAAGAAGGGCGTCTTATTGTCCTTCATTTCTGTTGCTAGCTTAAATTCAGTCACCACCTTAGCCTTTCTAATCTGCTCCCTACAAGTGTGGGCCATTGTTGTATAGTCCTTCTTGGGGACTGTCCCAAGCTTCAATTGTTTGTATGCCTCTTTCTTTGTTTTCAAGAAGACTATGATATCCCTATTAAGCCAAGTGGGCTTTCCATCCCTTCTGCTACCATTCCGATGGACTTTTGTGATTTGAGGATCGTGTCCTTGAGGAATAACCACACTTCATGCACTCTTTTTACATTCAGTCCCTGGTCCCACAGTTCTTCCCCTACTATTGCCCTGAGTCTGTTGAAATTTACTTTTTTGAAGTCCAAAACTTTGACCCTGGTAGGCCTGCCTTGTGATGCACAGTGAACATGATGGTTTCATGGTTACTGTCACCCAGGCTACCCTCTATATTCAAGTTGCTCACCAGATGGTCTCCTTTGGCCAAGACCAAGTCTAGGAGAGCGTTATCTCTGGTTGGCCCATGCACTTCCTGAGTCATGTAGAGCTCTTTGATACAGGTCAGTATCAGAAAAGCTAATGGCACTTTATCGTGCATCAGCAGATGCATGACGAACAGAACCAAGGAGGTGATAATTCCCCTTTATCGGGTGCTGGTCAGACCACAGTTGGAATACTGCGTGCAGTTTTGGGCGCCGCACTTCAAAAGGGATGTGGATAACCTGGAGAGGGTCCAGAGAAGGGCAACTCGTATGGTTAAGGGCTTTCAGGCCAAGCCCTATAAGGAGAGACTAGGGCACCTGGACCTCTTCAGCCTCTGCAAGAGAAGATTGAGAGGCGACCTTGTGGCTGCCTATAAGTTCATCATGGGGGCACAGAAGGGAATTGGTGAGGCTTTACTCATCAAGGCGCCCCTGGGGGTTACAAGAAATAATGGCCATAAGCTAGCAGAGAGCAGATTTAGACTAGACATTAGGAAGAACTTCTTCACAGTTAGAGTGGCCAAAGCCTGGGATGGGCTCCCAAGGGAGGTGGTGCTCTCCCCTACCCTGGGGGTCTTCAAGAGGAGGTTGGATAGGCATCTGGCTGGGGTCATGTAGACCCAGCACTCTTTCCTGCGTACGCAGGGGGTTGGACTCAATGATCTATTGAGGTCCCTTGCGACCCTAACATCTATGAATCTATGAATCTATGAAAGTCAGGAAACACTGCAACTGATCCAACTTATTCGAGTGTTCCTCCCAAGAGATGTCTGAGTAATTGAAGTCACCCATGATGATCATGTCCTGTGCATGCGCAACCTCTGCCAGTTCTTGAGAGAACTCCAGATCGAGCTCCTCCCTCTGGTTTGGTGGTTTATAGTATACAGATTCAGGTAGGTCTCTCTCACCATGCTTCACCCGCTCCCATAGTTTGACCCACAAGGAGATGTACTGCTCCCTCACATAGAGAGCTACACCTCCACCTTTCTTCCCTACTTGGTCTTTCCCTTCTGTGCAGGGTGTAGTCCTCTATGGCTACATTCTAATCATGTAAGGAGTCCCACCAGGATTCCATAATCCTTACTAAATCATAGTGGCCATTGGAGAGTAGGAGGGCTAGCTCCTCCTGTTTGTTCTCCATGCTCCTGGAATTCATGTACAGGCACCTGAGTCTTCCAATTGAGACCCTTGATTTCCTGTCACACTGAGGGAGAACATTCCCGCAGCTCTTGCAAGAGTGCCTCTCCTAGTGTCCCCAACTTTGGAGCTTACTTGTGTGCTGATCCCCAGGTATGCTTCAGTCAGTGTTTCCCCTTCCCCCTAGACATGTGTTGCTGCAAAAAAAAAGCATCTACACATGTGTTGCTACACACAAAAAAACTTTGCCACTGGATAGTACTTGTATTTATATTTAACCTACAGCAGAGTTTATTAGGTTACTGCACCCTAATAGGGGCACATGGATAGATTACTGCAGAGCTAATTAGGCAGCTCTACACTAAATGTCTTGTGCAGCTGTGCCCAATTTGTACTATATATGTAGGTTCAAAAGTGCTGCTTAAAAGTGTGTTTATGGGTTACCTGTGCTAAAACTTGCAGCAGTTTCAAATATGGTAAAATACAGCAATTCTGGATGAACTAAATTACTACAGGTTTGTTTATTCTGAGGTTAGTGTTTGCAAATTTGCTCTTTACCTCCACATGCTCAGGGAGAGCAGGGCCTCACAGCAGGGTGGGGGAGAGGGAGAAGCGGCTGCAGGTGAAAGAAGTTGGGGAGGTAAAGGGCAAGGGGGCTATCTGAATCTCCAGAATTATTTTCCCTGCTGTAGCAATAGGAGGGGACCAAACTCAAGGAAAACTTCCAATATTTAGGTTCTATAATTTTATATATTTTCCATATATAGAATCTCATTATTGGGAGGTTGTCTTATATTCAGTGTCATCTTATATTCAAGTAAATATGGTATCACATTTTGGAAAAAGAAATGTTTAGGATCCATGGATTCTGATGGGTTCATTATCATGGGGGCTGATTATTGGATAAGTGGAGATGCATTGCCAAGTTTTGCATCAACTGTTAAGGCAAAGCAGTGTTCCGTTTGATGTTTCTTATACAGTGTGGAGTTTGCTTCTCATTATAACTTGAGGAAGCTTAGATAATTGCTTGAATGCCAGGAGCAGAGGCACTAGAAATATTTCTCTTGAGGTCTGTTCTTTATAGTATAAACTGTAATTGTTTGATGATTCCTCTAATCAGTCCAAGGGTCTGATGGTAGGCATGTAGTCATGGTTGGGGCTGGAGAATCTTTTTGTTTTGTAACATGTTATTGAGAAGTTATGTGGATGGCTCTTTCAAAGACATGATCTGTCTCTCTGCTGGACTGGTCCTTACTGTATTAAAGCAGATTTCAGGTCGGCAAGATGGGTGTCACATCTCCCCTAAGAGCAGATGTGGTGGTATCTGAAGGCCTGACTAATCACATCTTTTTTGGTGTGTTTGGGATGATGGTAATGTTTAAGTCATATGTTAATGTCAAAGTTCTTAGTTCTATATCTGTTACTTTTTGTGCTGTTTTGTTTCAGCTAAATGAGTTTATCTCCACAGTTTTATTGTGGCTGGGGTCACAGTACCCATCAAATATCTCGATTAACAGTTCTAGTATTTTGTGTGTTATTTCTGGCAACTCTGTCCCTTTGTTTTTCATCTTGTCTTCCCAGGGAGTCAGTAAAAACAATCCCTTGATTTTCTTATCTTTAGTCCTCCAGTGAACTTTCTATTGAGAATAAGTTTATGCTTCTTCTGCTTCCATTATTATTTGAGGTATTTCATCTGAAAATCAAATGATAGCGTCCTATGCTCCCTGTCTTCTCTCTTTCTCAGAACTGATTGGTTTTCATCTTAATGACACTCTTTTACTTGTGGATCTCAATAAACTAACCAAACAGAAAACTACTTCATGAGCAGAATTCAATTTCATTTGTGCACCTCAACTTTCCAAGAATGAACATGGCCATTTATGGTCTTGCATCTGCCCTGTGACATATAACCATGAGCATGTAGACTGAGTTACTCAATTGGCTATGAATTAGCCAGGCATCTATATGCATACCTTAGTGTAAGTCCAGAAAAAAGTGGGGGGAAGAACCTCCAAAGTTTTAACCTGAAAGATTTATATCCTCTCCAGATGATTAGGCATTTCACTAAACTACATACCTGCAGCTATTTTTCATTTTCCTAGTGCCCCATATCTCCTTCTCTTGACTTTCCAAGCAGTCAGATTACGGAGGAGCACTGGTATACTAGGACTTGCATATAATCTGTGAAAAGGAGTCTATACACGTATCTAAAACTCAGGACTTTGTTCCCTGACAGAGAACAAAATCCTACCAGGCAAGGACAGCCTAGAATACAGGTGTCCTACTTTCTAGCCCAGTACCCTAACTGCTCAGCTATTGTAGTAAAAGACAGAGTATAGCTTTCTTCTGCCATTTAACTCCCATTAGTCATGGGTTTTTGTCTGTCTGTGTTCTCATTACTAGTACATACATATCCATAATAGGTACCTATTATGCTATGCATGTGTCCAGCCAGTATGTAACCTATTGAGCATGCTCTGTCTACATCAATACATCCACACTGCAGGGGAAATAGACTTACGACCTGATTGTAGGGCCAAAAAAGCCATTTAGGCAGTTGCCATTTGGATAAACAAAGGAAAATAGAATTCCATCCTATATTACTAAAATTAACCTGGCACTTTATTAAGAAAACAGTTTAAAGAGCTGCTGTAACTGCAGTTACTTTTTTAGCTGTATGTACTTAAATTAGCTTCCAGACCCTCCTCTAAACTGTTCCTCTCTGCAACCGGAACTCCTTCCTCCAAAATCCCAGCAGGTTTCTGTACCTCTTTTGTATGAGCAGAAATGTGAAGAAAAAATTATCCAACATATTTGGGTATGGATTGTGACACTTAACTGCTAGCTATAGAGAAGAAAATTCAAATCTTTTATGGTACAATGACTCCTGGAACTAATTTGGACATCTTTATGAAGCAAGCATATAATTCATATGAGTTAAACTGATTGCTTATTTTCTTGAATGTTTTTTTCTGACAAAGGAAGCCATTTTTAAAACTGCATGATTTAACTAATTATGTAGAGCAACGGACTGGCATTATTTTTCTTTACACGTGTATCTGTAAGTCAACTTCTTTGTCTAAGTCAACTTTTTTTTTGCAACTATTTAGTTGGTCTATAAAAGATATCGCTTCTACCCTTAGAGTTTATCTGCCTATGTCTAAGTCAGTGATTCTCCACCTTTTTCAATTCAGGACATCCTTTCATAACTTACTTGAATTTGGCAGCAGCCCCACTCGAGAACCACTGTTGTGCAACAGCTTACCTCAGTGGTTCTTAACAGAGTTGCTACCATTGCCACTGCTTGTTAAATGTTCCCTGTGGCCCTCTCACACAGCCAAACCAGGAAGGGCTGCAGCAAAAGTGCATGTTCCTGCTTCCATTAGGGTTATACGATAATAAGCCTAAAGCAGGCAGGACTGCCTACTTTTGCTGCAGCCCTTCCTAGTATGCCCCCCCATGCTGCTGTCAGAAACAGAGGTGAGATGCCTGTTTTGGGAGAGACAGTGCAGGGTTGGACCAGGAAGGACTGCCACAAGAGCTGGCACTCCTGACCACTTGAGTCTTCTCAGATAACCCTAATGGAGGGAGGAGCATATGCTCATGCTGCAGCCTTTCCCAGTCTGACTGAGCATGAGGCCCACAGGGAACTCTTACAGCAGCCCAAGCTGTGGCATGCAGGGTCACCCTGACTGAGAACAAAGGATCTAAAATGTCTTGTAGCAAGTAGCCAAAGCAAGAAGGTAATTGTTATTCTCCTTAGGATTTTGGAAAACAATTTTGGAATTCAGTGTTTTTGAGTTCCAAGCCAATTTGTGGATGTAGGTTACTTTCTTCAGCTGACAATGCTACCTTTAGTAATGAGAGTCCTTAAATAACTGCTAAGGTGAATCTACAATAAAGAAAAGTTCCCTGTTTAAATTCAGCATTTTTTCACAAATATTTATATATAATTCTTACTGCTTTTCTTTCTGTTTAAGTAGTTCAATATCCTTTGCATGAGTATATTATTGCCTATCATAAACTTTTAATATTAGGTGGATGGGGAGAAAGATTTATCTTGGTCTCTCATGCCTCATCTATTTTTATTTTTCCATTTGTTGTTGCCTGTTTATTAGAAGGCTTTATTTATCTATACTATGGGACATATTCCCAATAAACTAATGGATATGGTAAATGTTACTATTGGGAATCAACAGAAAATTGTTAACACTAAAATGATGAGCACTTTTTTCTACATTTTTAAGGTTTGTATACAATATCTTTAATGTATTTTAATTGGTAGTAGAAGAGTTATGCCACAATGATTGTAAAAGAGATCAGAAATTTTCTCCGCTAGGGGAGAAGCTTATGCATTGTTAGTTAAAAATTGAGAGCCAGAGTAAAAAGTAAGAATGAAATCATTCTTCCATTGAAGTTAATGACAAAAGTCTTAGAATTTTACCCTAAATACATGGCAATATGATATTAAAGTTGCATACAAACATTGTAATTTCTTTTGGTAGATGAGGAAAGGTAGTAATAATAATTTGAAGTAAGGAAATGGGGAAAACAGATGAGTTTACTCATATTCCTTAGATTCACAACATTGCTTGGACTATCTAAAAGACTATTACAATTATATTCAGGGTAAACACTGCCATTATTATAGGGCCTCAGGGAATTGAGAGTTCTTTTCAACAATAGATTCCATACATGTTCATAGCCATATACTAGAAACAACAAAAATATCTTTTTATTCAAAGTCCCACCGTTTGTTTGGTAACCTCTCTGTTTCATAGTGTATATCCGATCATTAAGAGTGATTTGGCAGCACAACATATAAAAAGAGAATGAAAGTCCCAATATATTTCAAAGCAGTGCTATGTGCAAAAGGCAAGTCTCAGTTTAGTTAACCTCTATGAATTTCTTCTCTAAAGACTGTTATTTTACTCTAAGAGGGTACCACTCTGTTGCTTTAAAAGGAACACTGAAACTGAAATAAATTAACACTAACATATTAACATCCTGGGGAAAAACAACAACAACAACAAAAAAACAGAATAAGGCAGCATACTACACACACAAAAGAGAAGAATGAAAAATAAAAAAAAACAAGATGTTTAGTTGCATATATAAAAACCTTAACAGAAGTCGAATTTACAGACTCAGAGAGAAAATAAATCAGATGAATGTAATATTAGTAGAAGATAAAAATATAAATCACAATTAAGATGCAGTAGTTAAGAATGCAAATCAATATATAATATCTATACAGACATAGGGTAGGATAACCTTAAAATATTTAAGTACATCAGAAGAAAGAATTTAAACCATAAATAGTGGGAGAAGCTAAGTGAGTCACCCTAGGGTATTATTAATGGGAAGTCATAGTGAGAATATATTAATAGTAAGAAAATGACTAAGCTACAAATGATGCATACTTAAATTTACAGTATACAATTTTCAAGTTTTTGTTCAGGTAACTGAACTGAGAACCTTAATGTACGACAACTCTTTTCAAATCTGCAATATATCAATCTATCAATCAGCAATCTAGTTTATTTTTCAAGAACTCTTTGGTGACATTTATTGTTGGTATGGGGAGACAGCACATGGTCCTCTGCACTTCTTTGTTTCTACTTAGAGGTTCTCTAATACTGGTGGAAAGAATCTGTATAATGACCATGCATGGGCCAAAATAGGACAGGTTAGGCAGACCAGGACAGTGGTGTAAGTATTCACATATATATACACATCCAGTTGTTCTACCAAAATAACAAAAATATTGTGAAGGAGTTGCAGTCATTATTCCAGTATACAGGTATGCTACTCTAGGGCCCCCTGTATACATGCAGGTAAAGGTGTACTGGGATCAAGCATGCTATTCACACAATCGTGCCTCCTGCCATACCACATATGGCTTGGGGGGTGGGGAGCTTTTTGTATTGTAGCATGTTACTGAGGGTGAAGAGAATTCCTATGGCAGGGGCGGGCAAAATACAGCCCATGGGCTGGATCCGGCTCACTAAGCCATTCTATCCAGCCCACGGGGCCCCTGAGGAATTTAGAAAATTAGTATTTGTCTGCCCTTATTGGAACCAAAAATGGTTCCAGGAACAAAAATGACAGGAACCAAGGGCAGTAGGACCCAGGGAAGCTCCTGGTGGGCTCCCGCAACAGCAGGGCCCACCCTACCCCGCCAGCCAGAAGCCTCAGCCGGGGCTTCTGGCCTGAGAACATGTGGCTGCCCCATGCTGGAACCTCAGGTAAGGAGGAAGGTGGGGGAAGGGGGAGGGAAGGGCAGGGAAGGACCCCGGGCAGGGAAGGAGCCCAGGGAAAAGTGGCCCGGGGAAAAGTTGAGTGCAGGGGGGGAAAAGCAGCCCCTCTCCCACCCTGTGGCTGGTTCCCTGCTCTGCAGCCACTCACAGCTCACATGGGGCTGCCTGTGTCTGCTCCAGACAGCCCCGCGCGGGCTGTGAGCACTTGCAGCAGGAAGTGCCGGCCACAGAGTGGGCAAGGAGTTGCTTCTCCTGCCTCGCGCTCAGCTTTTCCCCAAGCTCCTTCCTGGCATGGAGGAAAGTGGCCCCTTCCCTGCCCCGTGGCTGGTGATCTCTGCTGCAGCTGCTTGCAACCCACATGGGGCTGTCCAGAGAAGGCACAGGCAGCCCCATGAGGGATGCAAGCAGCTGCAGTGCGGGGTGCTGGCCATGGGGTGGGGGAAGGGCTGCTTCCCCCCCCATGCTCAGCTTTTCCCTGAGCTCCTCCCCAGCATAGGGAAAAGCAGCCCCTCCCCTGCCCCATGCCCAGTGCCCTGCACTGCAGGTGCTCGCAGGCCACGGGCTTCCTGTGCCTGCTCCAGACAGCCCTGTGTGGGCTGTGAGCAGCTGCAGCATGGGGCACCAGCCATGGGGAGGGCGAGGGGCCACTTCCCCCCCCCCCCCCGCGCTCAGCACCACCTTGTAACCCGGCCCCACTTTCAGCCTGGGCCCCACGCCAGCTCTGGGCTCATCCATCATGGCTGCATGTGACAACAGCAGCTGCAGCCCTCCCGCTTGCTGTACCAGGCAGTGTTTGCCACTACTGTCTCTGGGCTTCCCAGCATGTGAGCTTCAGGCAGCCAGCAGCAGACAACATTGTCCAGCACGGCAAGCAGGGGGGCCACAGCTGCTGCTGCCAATGGGGAAGCGCGGAGCTGGCACAGAGCCCAGGCTGGCAGCAGAGCCAGGTTACAAGCTGGTGCTGAGCGCAGGGAAAAGTGGCCCCTTGCTCACCCCATGGCCAGCACCCCATGCTGTAGCCGCTTGCAGCCCAGCCCTGCGTGGGCTGTGAGTGCCTGCAGCAGGAAATGCTGGCCATGGGGTGGGCGAGGGGCCGCTTTTCCCCATGCTCAGCACCAGCTTCTTCCCCACTGGTGAGCAGGGCATTGGGGCTCTGTGCTGCCCCCTGCCTGTACCATGGGGCTGGGGGGCACTGGGAGTGATCAGATGTGGGAGCCAGTAGGAGCACGGGGCCCACACTGGTGTCTTGGGGCCAGTGCCAGCAGGGCCCAGAGCAGGGTGGCAGGAGTGCAGGGTTCTGGCCAGCAGGGGCTCTATGAAGCCAGGACAGCTCCCAGCTCTCCCTGCTGATGCAGCCCAGCCCAGCTCTACAGACCCCTGCCAGCCTGTGCTCCGCTTTGGGTACCACCAGTGCTGGCCCTGGGACATTGGTCCCAAGACACTGGGATATTGGTCCCAAGATGGTGACCCGGGGGCTGGGCACCTGTCAAGGGGCAGGGCTACCCATGCAGCCCTCAACAGCCTGCCAAAACTGAATGAGCAGCCCTCAGCCCAAAATAATTGTCCGCCCCTGTCCTAGGGCCATTGCAGAGGCAATCCACCTACCCCAGGATGGTGGGAAACCCCCAGGGCTGGAGGAGGTTTCCATCACTCATGGGGAAAAGGGATCACCCCTGAAGCTATCCTCTGGCCCTGGCAGTGTCATGCATCCCTGGGGGCAGGGAGATCACTGCAGTGGGGATTCTCTATCCCTGGGAATCATGGAAGCCCCAATCCTCAAGTTCTGGGGGTTTCAAGCACCCCCAAGCCCTACGGATTGTGGCAACCCTGATCCTCAGAGTCCAAGGGTATATTAGACACTCAGATCTTGTGGATATAGTGACTGCCATGATTCCTAGGACTCAGGGGGTTTATGATGGGGGTGGCGCACCCCTGCACCTGGGAGCCCTGTCAGCTGATGGAGCACCCAGCCATAGGGGAGACCCTGCTAAACGTGCAATTTAAAGCTTGATAGCAGCCACCTATAAAGTTAGTAAGTACACATTTTTGAGATCTAACTTCATAGCTGGTTAGAATTTTTATTGTGTGATAGCTAGTTTGTATGTGTAGCTGGTCTCCAGGTAATTGTGCAATTAACCACATAGTTGTGCAATAACTGTAATGTGTAGAGGGGGCCCAGGTCAAATTTTGCAGTTTTATACCTTGATCCTGTGTTAAAACTATGAGGATTTCAAAGACAATTCCTTAAATTGATACAAAATTTGGAATTGTGAGAAAAAACATCACTATAGGCAGGTTATTGTATGCAATAAAGGAATAAAAATAGCAATAAGAAATATTAGTGATGTGAAAATAGCTTAATCAGTCAGATGATTTGTCACTTACAATTAAAAAATGAACCTTTTTTGTGTTCTGATTAATTCTATAAGTGACTAATCATGATGTTCGTAATACTAATGGGCTACATTCAGTCCTGGCATAAATGGACACCCCCCAGAAAACTTAATTTGAACTGTACTTCCTCTCATTAGAATAAATTTGGCCTAGTATATGCTTTCACCTCACTAAAATGTTATGTAGCCCCGTATTTGTATATTTAATGTTGATATGTAAGTAAAACAGTGACAACGTTTTCTTTTTGTAGGGACCAGAGTTAACTCAATTGACTAGTCTTTGTGTGAATTTATTAATCAATATTCTCGAAGTAAAATAAATCTGATTTTTTGTTCTGAAGAAATGCTAAGCTCCAGTATTCCGAATTGCAGAACAGCTAATCACTTGCAATCTAAATCAAGTCCTTGGAACTTATGGGTACTCAGCTTCTAAAAATCACATTGTCTAGCACCAAGGTCTATTGTGGAACTAACAACCTATCCCCTCAATGAGGCATTTATGATGACATTTCTTTTTGACTAGACATGAGCAAACTAAATCTCTCAATTCTTTTGCAGTTATTCAGACTCCTATAACCACAATTCAAACCAGTTCACTCAATAGGAGTCCCTATAACATATTTATCAATATGAAAGCCTTTAAATATAAAAAGTTGGGGTGCTGGGTGGAAGAAAAGAAGATAAAATGCTACTCTGTTAAAGAACAGTTTACCTATCCTATATCATTAAATAGAATACAGTTCCCTTGGTGACACACTAGAGCTATTTCTGTCTCTATGCCTGATTTTAAAGTACCGTATATATCTTTTCTCCAAAGCTTTTTTAGTCTCCTGAGGAGGCATGTCAACTAAAATTGAACAAACTTATCTTGGTTTCTTACTGTATTCTGTGTGGATTCCTCCACTGTATTTGCCATATTGAATTTCTATGCAATCAGTGTACTTCTTACAATGTGACTCGTTTTGCACTTACCAGTATGTAATGTGACATTTTCCCCAGTCATGTATTATGTAACTAATGAATAGATGATCTGAAGATGTATATTCTAGGTAATTCAATCAATGATCTATTGCAGAAGAAATACCAGGGAAAATATAATGTGACTGTAAATCCTTGGTAGAAATATATATAAGAAAGAAACCTCTAGAAAGCACTCTCCTGGGCACAATCCAGGCCTCTTCTTGCATCATCAGGTGAGTAGGGCAGAAGCTAGTTTTTATCAACCAGTCCTGCTCTGAATCATTTCCTTTAATCTGCTCGTGTTAGATTTCTGCTTCAGAATTTAATATGCGGAGAAGGGTCCCTCTGGGTCAACCTTTCTTCTTTTTGTCTTGTGGCTACCAAGACAGGGATTGTTTGGGCAATTGTTACTTGGCATTCTCAGAACATGGCCAAGGTAAGTTCACCTTCTTATTTGTACTATTTATACAGTTGGTGACAACTGGATCTTCCTCAAGATCTCAGTGTTCTTAATTCTGTCTGACTACTATATTCTGAATATTTGAGACATTAAAAACCATTTAATGTTCTGTGGATAAAATGTTCCACTCCTCCATGATTCTGGCCTATACAGGAATATTCTCCTGGTTGCTAGAGGCATAAATAATAATTACTTTATTTGTGGTTTTGCAGACTTCGCAGAAATCGCAAAATCCAGGATTGTCCGTGGAATCTGCAAAATCAACAAAAGTAAACTCAATAAAAATTAAATGCTGGCTCCCCAGTGGGAACCAGAGGTCTTTTCTGCTTAGAGGGGAAGGCACCAGCTGGTGGGATGGCATAAAGGGCAGCAATCAAGGTGGCAGTTGCCCCCTCATCCTTCCTGGGCCTCTCCACCAATCAGCACCAAGGGGCAGGACCACCATACAATGCCTGCAAAATCAGCTTTGCACACCACAATTGGACCATGCGAAAACCCTTTGTCTCACCACAATTTAGGTAGGTCCCTATATATAATGAAACTGGTCTGATCGTATAAGAGTGTTACTGTACACCTAAAAAAAATATGCCTTTAATCCTTTCATTGCTTCCATACAAGCAGGCCTATGTTGTGGTATGGAACCTCACTGACTTCACTGGAGTCATTTGGGATTTCTTACAACAGCTTGCAGGAGGATGAGACATGTTTGTACAGTGATGGGGTCTAAATTATCCCAGAGCCTCTGCATATTTCTATGACATACATTTCCAAAAATAAATACCATATTTCCTTGAATACCACATATACCCTTTCCCTAAAAATATAGCCATCTAAAATTACAATGCATCCTTTATAAGAGGGATATGATTTCTTTGCCAAAGGTATGGGGATACTAGAATGGCTATTAGGGGTTGGTTCCCTTCCCAGTTTCATCCAGAAGGAGCAGAGTCTGTTGCTCAGCTATAATATACAAGTTTAACCCTGTTGTAGCTGCTACCAATTTGGTAAGTGGCAAGTGACACTGATGACTGAGTTGACTCTGCCCTTGCTCCAGGTGGCCCAAATTCAGCCATGACTCTTGGAAAATCTGTTTTCTATAGCCTTGTCTCTGTCGTGCTAGTGGCTAGTGCATTTGGCTATTAATTAAAAAGTTGATAGGTCAAGCCCACCTGAGGACAGCTTTAGTCATTTTAGGCCTCCCCTATGGCAGAAGGGCCTGTGTGTTAGGTTAAGACAGTAACAAAAAGGTTATGAGTTCAAGTCTGGGTGTCAGTGAGTGAGCCTTTATTGAGTTTAAAGCCTCTTCTGTGGCTAAAGGGCTGCGTATTAACCTGGTAATAAAAGGGTTAGAAGTTCAAGTCTGGTTGTAGACAAGTAATCTTCAGTCTATTTTTTGTGGCTTCACTGGGTTTAGAATTTTTAGCTGTGTTCTGTGGCTCTGGTGCTTGTGGGGCAAGGTGTGGACCAAGAGGTTGTGAGTTTGTGTTTGTTCAGGTCCAGGATCTTTGTGGACAAATTGGAAAGAGCCCAATGAAAGAGGGCAATGAAAATGGTTAGGGGGATAGGGCACATGACATCTGAGGAGAGTCTGTGAGTACTGGGCTTATTTAGTCTGGTGAAGAGAGAACTGAGGGGGGGAATTTATCTCAATTACCTGAAGGGCGGTTCCAAAGACAATGAAGCTACGCTCTTCTCAGTGGTGGCGGATGACAGAACAAGGAGCAATGGTCTCAAGTTCCAGGAAAGGAAGTTTAGGTTAGATATCAGGAAAAATTCTCTCACTAGGAAGGTAAAGTAAAGCACCAGAACAGGTTACCCAGAGAGGTTGTGGAATCTCCATCCTTTGAGGTTTTTAAGACCCAGTTAGATAAAGCCTTGGTTGGGATGATCTAGTTGGGGATGGTTCTGCTTTGAACAGGGGGGTAGACTAGATGAGCAGGAGGTTGGACTAGATTCCACCCCTAATTTTCTATGATTCTATTTTTCTTCATTCCTTTTTTTTCCCCAAAATAAGGTGTGTGTCTTACTTGGAAGAGTGTAGTATGTGAGAAAATACAATGGCATTTCCTACTTTTAGTGGCAGCTATAGCTAACTCTGTTACTAAACATTTGTATTTTTACATGGATACATTTTGAGATTTTATTAAGGTAAATTATAGTATTTGTCTACCGTGGGGTTTTGTATGGTCCTAATTAATCTAGTATATAAACCATTCAACTAAATAAGTTAGGCCAGAATGCCAACCAGCTTTAGTTATAACAAATATGAAATTTACACCAACCATAGTTCTTCCACCCCATTGTCCCTGTTAAGTTATCGGTTGCATGAACTTCTACTAACTCTTCTTCTGGTGACTTCTGAAATCATAGTCTTTGTAGACTGAAAAAGAATAGATGCCTTGGATTCTCAGATGCAGGGTGCAGGGAGCAAGGGAAGGGGCTGTGTGCTGGAGAGTATGGGGCACTGGCAGGGCCAGGAGGCTGTGGATTTGGAGTGAGGGGCACCAGTAAGGCTAGGGGATTGGGGACTGTGGGTAGAGAATAAGGGGCACCAGCATGGCCAGGGGACTGTGCATCACGAGTAAGGTGCATCAGCAGGCCTTTGGGGCTGTGGCTTGGGAGCAACAGGCAGTAGCATGGGCAGGGCACCGACATATGAGGACTGCTCAGCACCACAAATCAGTGTAGGGGACAGCTGCAGCTGGACTCACAACCTGGTGAGTGAAGAGGGCCAGGGGAGCTCTGATTTTCCATGGTAAAAAACCCAAAATCAAAAGGCAAAATAGTTATTTAGAATTTATTTTATTGTAGTGACTGAGGCATCTGTAGGCTTCCAAATAGCTTTAAACATGTAAATATAATCAATAAAGCATTGTGTTTAACTGATACTTATATACATAGTGGTGTTTTATTTCAATTGCATAAAAATGTGGATTTTTATTTTTTGTAAATGGGGAATTTGTGATTTTTTTTTTTTTTTAATCAGAGAATTTTTGTTTTTCCATCAGAGAAAACCAGGATCCCTGGTGCTAAAACATCCTTGCATCATCACCTGTTCAGGCGACAAATAGATCCGTCTCCAGTCCACTACAAGGAACTGTGGTCAGTCATCTGGTCATGGAGAAGCCTCAGAACCTTGAGTTATTTTCTATAGCATCCAAATCTGGTCAGCACTTTCCACAAGGCTTCATAATTAATGGAGTCAAAGGCCTAAGTGAGGTAAATGAAAGCCATATACAGGTCTAGATATTGTTCCTCAGACACAGGAAAAGGCAACCCTTTTACTCTAAAATGTGGTGGTGACAGGGTGTCACGGGGCAGGGTCCTGGAGGATGGCCATGATCTCCCCAAGGCCCCCTTACCATGCCAAGTTGGCCCAATGGGCACCCTCGATCCTTGCCTGCCACATCTTTGATGACAAAATCTGGAATTGGGAGGCTGTCTTTTACACCCTCTTGGTCATGGTTAGCTGTATCCTCTGACCCCATGCATTCCTGGACCCCTAGTGGGTCCCTCTCCAAGATAAATGGTACAACGGGTGTTTCAGGGCACCCTAGCTTTATGGGCTACACGTTGCTCCAAACACCCCTTTACCACACCCTAACCCTCGTAGGTGGAACCGACATTGTTCGGTCTGGACCTTGTTATAATTTGGCACCCTTGTCCACTCTGGGCCTCATCTCTTTTGCTCTGCACCCTCTCTGGTGCTTGGGTTCTCTGTGGCCCTCTCCCGTACTATGTCCTCCTGGCGCTCAGGCTCTCTGCAGCCCTGTCCCACCCTACACCCTTTCTGGGTGTCTCACTGCCCCCCTTCTCTGGGGCTGGGGGGGGAGGGGGTCAGTGCACCACAAATGCTGCACCCTGCTGGTGCTGGGGTCCCCTATGAGGCCTCCTCCAAACCACCGGTTTTAAACAGTAAACAAAAGCACAAGCCACTCGGCTATAACAAACTGAAGCCGCCCCGGTATAACAACATTATTCAAACCACCCCAGGGATGCTCCATCCTTTACCTGGCTCGGGGCTGTACCTGTGGTCAGGCCTCTCCTCTCAGCTTGCTCAGGAAGAGCTCCTTCCCCCCTGGCTGCTGGCAGGGAACTGCTTCCCTGACCTCAGCCCCTAGGGTTTATAAGGAAGCAAGGCCCTGCCCCCTTCAGTCAGCTGACCACTGGCAGGTGTGGGTCACTTGCTAACTCCATTTGCCCTGGTAACCAACAGCTGGGCTCCTTCCACACTGCAAGGGCTCTTTCCCTAGCAGTTCCACTGTAAGAAGCAGGGCACCTAAGTGCCCTGTGACACAGGAGAAACTCTCTTTCAACAAACTCAAGGTAAATGTGTGCTTGCAAGCTCAGATAAAACAAAAAAACAAAGAAAAGCTAATCTACATTTTAAGATATTCACATTCAAAATATTTAAAAGAATCTGTGGAGAAACTTTAGAGTATGGAGAACTCATCTAGCCATCACTAAAGTGAATAGATTTGAATGGGTCAGTAATTTTAAAAAAGTATTAGTCAGAACATGGTCATGGTTTGAGGTGAATTTTTCTTTAATATGATCATCAGCACTGAGCATTGTATCAGGGCATACACAGTGATTACAGTGGCAAACTGGTTGGTGCTGAGCTTAAGATGGAAGGTCATAAGATAGTCGTTGTTGCCTATGAGTCAATGAATGTTCTCACAACTGTAAATTGATTAATGAGATGATTTTTCATGGCAAAACTGGTGCTGTGAACATGTCCAGCATGTGCCAGTTTTCCCTTCCAGAAGGTTTCACCTCATTCCTCATCCCTTACCTCTACCCTCATTCCTCAGTTGAATCTTGTCCAGTCATCTTGTCTCACTCAGAGCTTCAATGTCAGTATGGTATGTCACTAGTTTCCCAGTGACAAGGGTAGTTCTTTCTGGTAATTAATTGTCTTGGTTGTCCATCAAGGTACAAGGAAAAACAAATGACCTAGTTTTATACCAGCCCCCCCCCCCCTTATTTATCTCTAATTAATAAAGAAAACACAAGGTCAACTGTTTTACTCTTGAATATGGTGGTAAAATGGGGAAGCTGTTTCTCAACAAGCTCAAGGTAACCGTGTACTTGAAAACTCTTGCAAAAGAACCTAATGTACATTTTCAAATATTTGCATTCAAAAGGTATAAAAGAATGTGGAGCAGAACTTTAGGTTGTGGAGGACTTATTTAGCCATTATTGAAATGAATAGATTTGAATTAGTCGGTAATTAAAAAAAAAAAAAAATCAACAGTCTGTGCACTCTCTGTGTTCAATATCATTGTAGACCTGAATATTAAAGGAACATTCTGGAACACAGCATAGGCATCAGTGCTAAATGCCACCTTGTTCCTATAAAGTTCATAAGCAACACTAAGGCCTTCTCTACAGGTTACAGGCATCATTCAATTAACGGTTTAATTGTGCAGTTGCCTTGAGAACCACTTCATGTGCAAAGTACTTATCACACCATAAAAAGCTTCTACCAGTTACAAAGTTATACCTTGAAAATGTGTACTAACTTTATTGCTGGTTGCTATCAAGCTTTAATTTGCACATACAGTAGGGTCTCCCCTACACCTGAGAGACATATCACAACTAAGGGGCCTTTCATCCCCAGCATCTTCAAGCTGGGACCAAGCTGGGTCTTGACATCACAGCAGGTGACTGTGATCTTCCAGCTTTGGATGCATGGAGCACCTTGGCTGGGAAATAGCAGTTACTGTCTTCTTCCAGCTGCAGGGGCTCCCGACCCCCCTGGGACTGCAAGACTGCAGCTGCCACAATCTCCCAGCCTTGGAGGTATGTGCAAGTTTACAGCTACTGTGATCTCCCAGCCCTGTGGGTTTCACACACCTCTGAAGCTTGAAGACTGTAGCAGTCATACTCTCCTAGTCCTGGGGGTTTCACATATTCCCAGGGCTTGGAGGTCACAGCAGTTGTGTCTCCCAGATATGGGGACATGCGGGGTGCCCCCACAGCTGGGGATATCTCAGCTGAGAGGGCTCCAAGCTGTGGAACTTGCTTCTTGCCAGTGTAGAGAGGACCCAGGATTGGACTCCTCCTGCACCAGCAATAAAGCACAATGGGTTCTAGTGAGTGATCCCACAATCGTGCCTCCTGCTCATTAGATCACATTGTGCCCTCAGCTGCACATGTAGAGGGGACTTATGGGAAACCATTAATCCTTTCCTCTCTCTTCTTTATTGAAGTAATGCTGAAATGGCTGAGGAGACAACAGTAGCTAAAAGAAACCGGAGCATGGTTCCAAATAAAAAATGCAAAATTATAATGAATACTGTGCTCATCTTACAGTCTAGTCAGGATTAAATAAATAAAAAAATTGTTTTGAATCACAGTCTGAGGAAAGTGAGAAAATTACAGCTGGGTAAATATTGTTCAAATTGTCAGCGAATAATTCTTCACACTTTTTTCAATTCATTTCTACCAAGTTTGTACCCCTTTTGTGTTAATTTAAATTAATATTCTGGCTTGCTGGCAGGAGTGTTCAGAGAAGCATTTACTTTTTAAGTGAATATTGTAAAACATCACAGAAAGCAAATTCTGCACTAGCCAATATGAGAATTTGCATGAGAAACTGAATTTTTTCAGCCAGGGAACAAATTATTGAATACTGCTATTGGCAAGTTTAGAATCATTCTCTATTCTGTGTTTAACTCTGAATATTGAGTACATCTCAGAAAAGTGTAAGCTGCTCAAACAAAGTTCTGGAAGAAAAATGAGATTAAATCAATTGAACATATTATTTATTGCCAATTATTCACTCAGCTTTAGAAAGTTGCTATGTGAGCCTTAATCATTACTAGTGCAGAATAATTGGTATCAGTAGATTTCTCTCATCCTCCAGTAATGGTAGATGGTATTGTCCTGCGGTCCTTTCCCCTCCTGTATGGAAAACAAAGAGAACTGGTTGAAAATTTCCCAGTCGAAAAAAGTTTTCCTTTATATCAATTTCATCAAAATTCTTGACCAGAAATTATTGAAATGCTTCATATTAATAAGATTTGAGTATCTCATTTAGATTTTTATTGTTGGTGTGATAAAAATATTAAAACTGACAGCTGCTGTCTAGCAAATGTGAAATATAATACCTGCTTTCCACATACTCTTTTCATCACTAGTGCAGAACATTAATGATACAAACCAAACATGTTCTAAGTCAATTAAAAAAAAAATCCTAGCTGTGCTAGTTTGAGAGAACTTTACAGCTAATTTAACAATTTCCTACTCATTGAAAAATAATATCTCTATTCCTTTTGCAGTTATTTGGAAGAAAACTGTACAACTTTTAGCAGCTATCTACAGTTAGGGTTTTTAGGGTTTCATAGCTGTTTTGCTCTGACTAAACTTTATTTATTCATTTTGCAGTTACTAGGAGGAAAACTGTCTACGGCTTTTAGCATCTATCTATAGTTAGGGTTTTTAGGCTTTTGTAGCTGTTCTGCTTTGACTAAACTTTATTGCTAGCTTAGCATTTAAGTTTTCAAGTTTCCACTAAAATCTCTAATATTCCTCTCAGTTTAGAGCAGCACTCTTATCATGCAGCCATGATTTCTCTAAAGCTAATAATTCATCCTACACGTTGACTCCATCCCAGGGAATTTTCTATACTGGGTATTTTTTCCTTAGATTATTGCTACCTTTGATACAATTCGGGCACTGGTAGTAGGAATGGAAACCATTGTGTGGTCTGACTGCTGTTTGTTTAACATCATTGTCCATCCAACATCCCTAGTTTTCTAACATCATAGGTCTCCCCAGAGAAGGTTTAAAGAGTGCTGTAGTTGTAAGGCTTTGGTTCTTTGACTATATTAGAGTTCCACTGATTCAATTATACCAGGGGTAGTGTAAGGAAATAAATATAATGTTCACAAAACCAGAGTGCCTTCTTAGGTAAATTGGAATTTGCATGGGGATTTGAGGTTTGCAACAATACTTTTACCATGATTTTAATTTTGCAGTTCACTTCCTGATGAAATTACTTCACAATTAATTAAACCATTTTCTCAAAAGTTTTTTTCTGGAGTCTCAACCAATAGAGTCCTTTCAGTTGCCTCTTTTCTTACCTCCATTCTATTTCATTTCCAAAATTTAATCCTTTGTCTCTTTTCTCTTTGTTCTTACCTTCCTATGCCACCATTGAGACCTTTTTCCACTGCATTCCCACAAACCTTCAAGTTTCTGCCACCTCCTCCTCCTTTTCTCTGATGACAATACCCTTCTTTAAACTCTTTCCACTCTACAGCCTACAGGGTCCATAATCAGTAACTGCTATCAAATCCTGCATCTCCTCTATTCTTCCTTCCTTACCCAAGGGACACTGACTGATCACAGTTTCTTTTTCCTCTGTTTTCCCCACATCCTTGCTGTCAGTGGAGCATCAGTGCATCCAAAATCCCCTTTCCAACATTATATTTATTTTCCCTGTCTCCTTAGTTATCTCTTTATGGAGGCATCATTGTTGTGATAGTCACCTGATTCACTCACTTCCAACCACACACTGTTTTTCCAAATTCGTCCTCCTTTCAAATATACTCTGGATAGCTTTTCTTTCCCACCTCCCCTTTCAAATTATTTTTGTCTGTATTTTTGCACACTTCTTATTCCCATCTGACTCCTGTTTTTTTCTTTATGCTTTTCAATTTTTCTACCCTCATCTCTATGACTTCTAATTTTATATCATCAATGCTTTGCTTTTCTCTTTCCTATCTTCTCATTCAATCTGAAGTGGTTCTAAATCAACTTCCACATAAACTACTGGGGTCATTCTTTCAACCTGTATTTTTTTTCCTAGGATTCATATTTTCTCTTACTTGCATCTTATTTTTATGCCAACTCCTTCTGACCTTCTCAGATGATTGTGCCATGCTCATTTCCTCACTAGGTGCACAGGACAAGAATCACAGTGCATACATACACCATACATACTACTTTCTTCCGTCAAGGAAATATTAGTACCACTGTAAAAACCATTGGGAAGACCCCAGTTACAATTGTGTGTGCAGTTCTGGGCACCAGTGTTAACAAACAATTAACTTAAACTAGAAGAAGGGCTGCATGCTGGAAAGGGAATGGACACTTTTTCTTACAAAATAAAATTAAATGATCCTGTCTTGTTTAGCTTAACAAGATGGTGATTCAAAGGAAACATGATTATTTTTCACAAAGTAACATTTCTGGGTGAATGCTGTGGAGGGAGAAGAGCTTTTTTGGCTACAAAACATTGGTACAAGATCAAATGACTACAAACTGGATATGAATGAATTAGGATTGGAAATTGGAAGATTTCTGATCTGGTAATCCAGTTCTTCAGGCATGCTTCTAGTTGCCTATAGGCAACTTCATGAATTCTGCTGGTTTTGGACGGGACAGAGTGTTTGCCTTCCTCTGAAGCACTGAAATACTGGACATAGCCAAGTCTGGCAGAGTTGAGGGGTTTGACTACAATGAACTGATGTTACAGCTAGAGTTCAGAAGTTTTCTTGGTCTTCCACTCAGGGTCTTACCAATCACCACATATGAGGTCAGGAAAGTTTTTGTTTTTTTTTTTTCTCTCTGTTGGATTCTCAAGAACTATGGGGGTTTTAGCCTTCCTCTGTCACCTGGGGCTTGGTCTTCTTCCTAGGATCCTCTGGGCATGTATTACTTCTCAGTCACCACAGTTGCAGTGGCAGTGCAGGATAGTAGTCAGCAACCTTTTACTGGCAGCAGGTTGAAATAATGCAGCTCAGTTCCAAGGCAAGCCAGGGGTAGCAATTAGATATTCTGCCATGAAATGACAGAAAGCTGTATAAATTTCATGATAATAGCATATTTTTCTGCACTTGGCAGACTGAATACAATATCTTTGTGGGCTGGATCCTGCTGATCTCTGATGCAGTGTTTTCTCAGTGTTTCTAGTTTTGTGCCTTATAGCTGTGTTATGGTTCAAAGTGGTGATCTGGGGAATTCCGGGGTAAATGCTTACCTGCAAATTCAGGAGACTGGACCTGCATACAGTACAGTAATTCAAAACAGAAGGGAGGAGAGGTTGATGTTCTAGTAGCAAGTTTGAAATAGGTTTACTTGTGGCACTCCAATGCCATGGCAATAAACATCACAAATGTAGGTTGGCAGACTCATGATGGAACACAAATATGTAACAAAGATCCAAAATGAGGAAGGAAAATTATTCAGGCCCAAAACTTAAAATGCTCTGAGATTCACTCCTTTGCAGTATATAGATACTTCTATAATCTCTGCTTCATAATTTTTTAGTTCTAATGTAAATAATTTTCAGCTAATAAAAATGAAAGGTGCTATATTTAAGTAAGTTGGGCTTAACATTAAAATTATGTTACTTGAAATGATGGACATGAAAGGGGTACTGAACAGAAACAATTGAGATAGAAAAACTCCTCCCTTCACTGTGATTGACAGAAAGAAAAGTGATCTCATAGCAGGAGCTGTGTACAGTTCCCTGATGTCACTATACAGATGCCCAAGTATATGGTGCCAACTGTTACTCCTTGAGGACCATGACTGTATTCTTGGCTGAACAGCACAGGATTGTGTGTAGTTAATAAAGCACTATGCTTATACATAAATAATTGTGTGTGGTGAGCACATTAACTATAGAGTTTAATGTGTGAGAATGACGTTCAGTTTGAAAAAGTCTACAACTTAATCACTGGCCTGAGTTTAGTCTCAGGGTGAGTAACCAGTGAAAATAATTGAACTGCCATCTAGGAGAGACATTTACCAAAATCAGTGTATTTCATGGCAAACTATTTTTGTCTGTTTATATACATTCCATACAAGAGTATTTAAAACACGACATCAAGAAAAGTATAAAAGAAGCATTTTTCTAGCCAGAGATAAATTTAGAAAGGGAGATCAGAATATGGCTGAGGACTGCTGATTCTAACCAGAAAATGTAAAAACTTTCTGGTTTGGATATGGTATACCAATTCTGTACTGGCAGAAAGATGACTTAACTTAACATGTCTTTCCCTTCTCAAGTTTCTATGGAAAAAATATAATCTGTTCCTTGTATAGTAGATAGCAGAAGTTCCAATACAGTGGACCCAAAGCCATCACAGGGAACAATCCAGACAGAATTATCTTTCATTCAATTTAAACCTATGTGCCAACCCGGCAGCCCCAGAAACTGGCACAAGAAGCAAGGGGGAGTTTCCACCTTTATATAAAAATTCAAAGGTGTTTGGGTCACAAGCTAATGGGCCAAAGGGAGGGAACAGCTGTACTGTGGAGGTGGAGGGGTTTGCCTTCTTCTGTAGTGAGGAGCATAGTTCAGTTCCTCAGAAATCTTGAGCACATTTCAACAGACTATTTCTCATCTAAGGGTGCTTGTACACATGATGGTCATCACATTTTACACGTGATGAAAATGTAATTTATGTAGCTTGATGACATCACACATTACACATGCACCAGCTTGGGGGGTTTAAATAAGTTTGCATCCATGGGAGAGGTGGGCAGGCTCTGCAGAAAAAAGGATTAGGCCCCTCACTTGCATCTGCCTTCAGCAAGTGCCTGCTGAAGGTAGCTGCAGCAAGGGGCCCAATCTTTTTTTGTCTTTTTTTTTTGGCAGAGCCTGCCTGCCTCTCCCATGGCCAGGGGTGGGTGGGGGAGGGGGGCGATCCTTCCCTCTATGGTGGCAGTGCCCCTCCGGCCACCTGGGTAGCTGCTAGTGGGCCACATGCTGTCCCGGCTTGAAGGCAGCACCTGGCCTGATCCAGCTGTTCCCTGAGCCCGCCTGCTGGAAGCCCACTGAGCGCTGCTCCCCAGGTGGAGTTGGGCAACAATTGGATCAAGCCAGGTGCTGCCTCCAAGCTGGGGCAGCTTCCAGCCCACTAGCAATCTGCTCAGGCAGCCCATGGTGTGCCGCCACTGTGAAGAAAAGGATCAGGGGCTCCTGCAGCTCAAGGCCCACTCAGCCTACTAGCAGCTTGTCCCCCAGCTGCAGGCAGGCTCTGACCAAAAAAAGAGAAAGGATCAGGCCCCGTTCAATTAAAAACCTACCATTTCAATTTAGGGGGTATAGAAGGACTACACCCCTGTCACATGTACAAGTGCCCTAAAAAACCTACAATCACCTTCCCTTAACAAGGATATAACTATGGAGTTCTTCACCTGTCAGCTCTATGTAACCTTAAATCCCCTCTGTGAAGGGAATAATCTAGTATTCTCAGTCAATGATATGGAAACTGGTGTTGAAAAAGACTGGACTTACAGTTTACTGATTAACATCATTTATTTGACTCATGTTTCTATATCCAATGTTCTGAGAGGAAAGCTCAGAAAAACATAAGTTTAAGTAAGTTGAAAAGTTACTTAAAAATCAAATGTAGAGACAAAGGCAGATTTTCTGATGACAAATTTAAAAAATATCAGAATGTGAAGCCTCCCATAGTAAATCTTTATTCCAGTGATTACAGCCATATGTGTCTCAGTTAAGTCATTTTGCCTCTAAAATGAATCCCATTGTTCCTATGTACAAAATGGAGCTATTACCCTTTATTAACCTTTGTAAAGTGCTTTGAGGTTTATTGGTAAATGTACCATATGGATTCCAGGTATCACCATTAGTTGTAGTGCAAGATTTCGTGTATAAAAATAAAGAGGGTACTCCATTGCTTTTGAAGGACCTTCTGCCCTTCTTTCAATATAAATTAAGCACTTTCTCACAGTTTTCTCTTGTAATGGAACGGGCACAATAAAAGTAATGCCTGTTTCTCCAGACCTGCCAGACAGTATCTCTTAGCCCTATCCAAGATGTATTATTTCCCGAATATTTTACTCTCCATGTCCATTTGAACTTTGCCCTCTGAAAATGTAGCTAAACAGTTGGCAGTAAGTGCTAACTTCAATAATATTCTGCCAATCTTATAACAAAGGACTTCCACAAAAGTCCTTAGTCTGTGTTGCAGATCATGGATCAGTGTGTTTGCAGAAAGGGAACTGCTCATTTACTTTCTTCTGTAAACAAATATAGTTTTTCCTAACTGTTACATGTTAGGCACCTGAGGTGCTGTGATGTCCCCTGCAGGCTCCCTCATCCCTCCTTGTCCTGCCTTATCACATGCCATGTCTTGATGAAATCTTTATGAAAGGGAGGCTTCCCCCAGAGACTGGCCAGCCCACACCACTTTCTCTCTTCCCACAAGAATTGTAACTTAAACAAAGGCCACTTGCCTGATTAGAGGCATTCCCTCTCTGCCCTGGGTAGTATTCCCCTGTTCCTTTGTCTACAGAATGGATCTTTCAAGGGCCCTGCTGCCAAGGGCTCCATTCCTCAGGGCTAGCTTCCCTGATTAGTGCAGGCTCTGGGCCTATATAGGTCAAATCTAAGCCCTGTTCTGGTCATGTGATTACCCATCAGCTGACCTGCCTACAGGTCTGTTTCTTAACCCCTGCCCTGATGGTTACCTGTGCCCTAGCTACGAAGACCCTGCCTTTAAAGGGACCAGGCCACCTTTCAGTAACAGGGCTAGAGTTCCCTGTTATAGGGAGGAAAGAAGCACAGTTGGCAAGAATACTTGCATTAACTGCATTTTAAGTAGAGCGGTACATTAACCGTATATTTCTGCATTCATAATGTGTAATTTGAACTAAGAGAGTAAAGGGAATCCATTGGTGTAATTTCCTGGGAAATGTTTTTGAGAATACTGGTACTAGCTATTAAGTCCTCCTCTGTTGATTGCAGCAGTAATTTGTAATCTTTTTATCCTGGATATATGGGGAGCGTGTTTCCCTTCCACTTCCACATTCATATTTCACTTCCCATCTACATTCTTTATCTTAGGTAAAAATAATGTTTGCTACTTCTCACTAAATGGTGAGTGTTGGCACTGAATTTATGACCCAGTCCTGATACCTTGTTTCAGGGGGACCCAAACCCTCATGACTTCTTCCATTTGATAATAGGCAAATTTTATTGATACACAGTTATAGCAGATAAAAATAATGCAGGCAAAGAAAACAAAATATCCTCCCCCCCTAATTCTACTTATCCACCAGTTCCAGGGTTCACAAAGGGAAGGCATGCCTGGCAAGTTTGCGAAGTTCACCCTGTGGTACTTTCTTGAATATCAGATGTTAGCAGTCTTAGAGATTGAGGGCAGAGGCCCACCTCCACCTCCCAATGGGGTGGGTGAGATAGGCTAGTGGTGTGCTCTCTGCCCATGGTGGTCTCTGGTACCCTCTCCCCACCCCCCGTGATCCCCTCCAAAGGGGTGAACATGATAGGCCAGTGGTGTGCCCATCTTGGATCTGAGGAAGAGGACTATCCTCCTCACTACAGAGGAAGGCAAAACCCTCCCCCTCCTCCCATAGTGGCCTCACAAACCCCCTCCTCAGGATCCCTTCTTTTGTATTTCTCCTGAAGGTTCTTCATTTCTGGGTACTGTTGACTGGCTTCTTTGCCATCATCATGCTGTCCACATTCTGTTCTGTCAGCAAATCTTTTGTTCCAACAAACCTATAACATGCATGCATTTTAATTTGGTTCTTTACCTGTGTCTTAATTTTGGCAATCCCAGCCTCCTAATTTGGTCTTTCTATGAAAAACAGAAATCCCAGGGGCTTTGCAGCTGGTCACTGTGACCTAATGCCAATGCTGCGCAGTCCCTTATCTTTGTTATGGGTTTTCAGGGAACAGTGGTATGTTTTCATTTTTCCCAGCCTGTTTGTCTGCTAGCTTCTGACAGAGGCCCTTGAAAGCTGAGAATGTGAAAATTTGTCACAAACAGACTTTTAGAAACCAATTAACCCTTGCTGGTCCCCTGGTCCATTGTTCTAGTGCAATATGTACTCTATCTACAAGCCAATTTCTAAGGCAAATCTCTGAATATCATTTTCTAGACATCAGTGAGCACCAGGAATATTCAATGACAAAAGATGCAAAAACTCAGGCCCCTTCTGTTCAAAATTTGTTTATAAACTACTATGGAAATACACCTAGGTCTTGGTTCTGTATTATACTCAGTAAGACTTGACATGAGTTGTGGCTATGATTATGGGAGCACTCCAATTGGTAAGAGGTATTTCCTTCTGTGTTTCTGGTCTATACCAGCATCTGTCTGCTCATCTTGATTCCACCCACAAGCTACAACAGGAATAAATAATATGCAAATTATAGTTATTTTGAATCAGGTTCATCACCCTGACTCCTGCATTTAAAAGATCAAAGAAAAGGCAAAGAACACCTGCATACCTTTTAAAAAAGGTAAATTTCCTTCCCCCCCACCCCTTCTTGTATAGTAGACAGGTGCTTATTGTTTTGCATTAAGAGGATGTGATGAATCATTCACCCTTTGATTACTTCTTAACATATCAAGTGTTCCTGACTTCAATGGAAAATTATTGAAACAACACTAGAAGGACCACCAATGACAGGGCATTCCACCTACCTAAATTACCTTAAACGTAGATGTAAGCTCAGAGTCACACACTTCCCAAGGTTTAGTACAATTCTAATCTCTTGCTTTGACACATAATTACTTATATTCAGTATCAAAACCTAGAATGAAAAGTGCTTAATTGATTTGCTTTAAAGTATTTTAGTCACATCCCAGCTAACTAAAATACAGTACGAGTAAATTTTATGTTGGGGCAAAAATAGCATGCAAAGAGAAAATGTTTTATTATAAAGGAATAAGAGGTCAGATAAAATTCTAAAGTTTACTGGCTCACTTATTCACTTAAGTTCATGTGAACTGTTGATTGTATATCCATATCTTGGAATGCCCTAGGTATCTTAGGACCCCTGCTATCCTTCTAAACATGACTTATCACAACCTGAGTTATTTTTCTAGATGCCTTTGTTCAGCATGTATCATGCTCTGAGCCTTTTTATAATAAAAAAGGGTTCATTAGCTATCCTTTTAAAAATGTAGAAGAGAAGCTGATATACCTTCCCAATGTTAAGCTAAACAAAACATTCAAAAGAAATTAACAAGATGGAGCAATATTATCTAAGAGGATGATGGATTGAGAAACACTAGGCAACTAAGTTACAGTAAATTACATGCAACTGTCTCCCACAGCTAAAAATAAGAGATGAAAGAACTTTTGCTTTTACTACTCGTGTGTCTCTTGTTAGCCTGAAAGAGAGCTAGTCTCAAGCTGAGCAGGGAAAATAGACTCCTCCGTCTCCTTGTTTTCAGGTATGCATGGAAAGAATGGTTTTAATAATTGATATAAAATGGTTTGAAATATGTAGAAAGGGAAAAAAGTCTAAAGGTTTTGAAAACACCATGAAAATAGACAGATGAGTTAAAGAGACATTATGCCACTTTACAAGTCAAATTTGCCTAATGTATGACAGCCAGCTATTGCTAGCACAAGTTGACTTTGCAAAGCTTCATTTTTTTAAAGAACCTACCTTAATTACCTACAGTATATAGTCATATTAATATAGACTGCTGAAAACAGCATAACATACTCAAAAAAAGCAAAGATTTATCAAAGGAAGTTAAGCACAAGTGTATTTTAGTGAAAATATTCAAAGATATAAAGTTATATGTGTCTAAGTAACATACTGAAGAACAGAACAGTAGAACTACAAGAAGTGTCATCTTATTTAAATATAACACACATTAGCAAAATGGTTTCATGTGTGGGTATAGCAAAAGGAATGCTCTGTTCCCTACATTATAGCTTTACATATATTTTAATTTGTTGGGTCCCTGAAATATTTGTTCTTGATCCATATATTAAATAGAAAGTGAAAATGAATGTACAATATTTCAGTGAAATATCATTGATATAATGTCTTAAAAAGAACTTTACTTTTAATTTAAAATACAAATGCCTTTTTTATGCTGCACAGTCTTTTTAAAATTCTAGAACTGAATTTTGGCAGCCATGTAGCCATCTTATGGCTTAAGTTAGCTGTGTAGTTCCTTTGAGTTCC